>NC_087152.1:17100000-17127500 GCF_035594125.1 Scylla paramamosain
TTTTTGAAGCTGCCTCCATACTCGTTCATACTTCCACTGGCTGCTCACTGATTGACTTCGGAATCCATTTTTTCGGGTCATCCCTTCCACCGCCTGATGGAGTGGTTGGCGGGGGCGCGGCGAGGGGCGCCCGGGAGATACGGACTTGCCTTAATTCTGTGGTGCAGTGTGTGGCACGGCGGGTTTGCGGCGGTGGTGAATGCCGGGCGAGTGTATGCGATGTGTGTACAGCGACTGTGTGTGTGTGTGTGTGTGTGTGTGTGGCGGCGGACGAGTCGTTAGGGTGTGTAGCAAGGCTCAGTGCGTTTGGGGAAATCGAGTACGTCAAGAGCGAGTGGTGGACACGGGCTGGTGAGTGGCGCGTGGACGGGTGAGGTAAGGGGAGGAGGGCAGGAGGTGACGCGTGGCAGGGGAGGTGTTGGATATGGCAGGGATGAAACACGGAAGGATGCAGGGTGTTCGAGGACGTGTAGTGTGGGGAGCCTCCTGAAAGCCTCACTATCCTTGTTCCTTGCCAAGTTTTTTTGTAGTCGATGGCAGGCGGGCGGCTGCCGCCCACAATTACCTAACTTGGAGGTCGTGAGGCTCGAGGCGGGCATTCTCTTACTGCCGGAGGAGACTTGGTGCCGCCGGCTGTACTGAGGCTGCAGGTGAGGTTATGGTTGGCCTGACTGGCCCTCAGGTCCCGGAATGGTCGTCTCCAGGAGCCGCGGGGAGGGTGCTGGCTGCTGCCGCGGCCACATTACGGCAAGATGTGGCGGCGGCCCTGGTGTGGCTGCCAGGACGGTCGGCCGCGTCTTACCCTGACTAGATTATACTCTGCAGTGCGGACCCTCAACTGTCTCATTTGAGCGCCGGTCGCGTAACTTCTCGGAGTTGAATAGATAATATTCGCATGAGAGTCGTGAAGTAAGTCTCGCAACAACCTACAGCGCTAAACAGAGGCAGGAGTTAGTAAATCACAGTAATGATAATGTAGCGGCCAGCAGCTCAAGCAAGTGCATTTCCAGGTTCACTTCTCAACAGCAACTTGCACCGATTCATCCGCAGATGAAACCGTCGAGGAAACCCTAATTTTTACTTAATTATCAGAGAGGCGGCTAGACAATGGCTGAATTTCCTTCACGATCCCAGGAAATTCTTCGGCAGCAAATGAAGACACGCCTAGGGAAAGAAATATCATTCACTTCTTCATTCGTTGCGTTAGTATTCCTAAACACATCGATTTTAATCATCCGTGAAGCTACCAAATGCTAGCTCGCTTATCAATTTCTCTCCTAATGTTTACCTGTTACGGAATGTCGAAACCACACTGATAAAGTAAGAAAGAGTGGAAAAAAAAGTAACATAGTGGTCTCTAAAACTCCCTATTGCACACTGCATTGGCTCTAATGTTTTCCAATATCCCCCACGCCGCAGCTGCATCTCACTCACATTTCCCCACCAAACAGGAACCTGATTCACTCAACACTTTACTCTGTACACTGCCGCCTGCCTCTCTTTCACTACTTTTCTACAACACACGTTCGCTTTTTTTTGTGAATGATGACAGCGCTACCTCCGGCCCTCTGTCTCCTTCTTCTCTGTCTGCAAAAGTTTACGAGGAGTTCCAGAATTCCGCCTGTCATCGCCGCCCGCCGTGATATATCCCAGCGTGAAGGTTCGGCTGCCTCGTGTTGTGCGTCTCCTAAGGGCCTCACTGACTCAAGAATCTGAATACGCTCACGGGCCTCGAAGAATTGGTGGGACTCGCGTTAACTGGAAGTCTTGTCTTGTGAGTTCTTTGGTGTGTGTGTGTGTGTGTGTGTGTGTGTGTGTGTGTGTGTGTGTGTGTGTGTGTGTGTGTGTGTGTGTGTGCGCGTGCGTGCAGTATATGTATGAAATATCATAGATTTTATTTGTTTCTCCTTTATCTTATGTTTTTTTTTCTCTTTTTTTTATACTTATGACCTTTACTTGTCTCTTTCTCTCCCTCTCTCTCTCTCTCTCTCTCTCTCTCTCTCTCTCTCTCTCTCTCTCTCTCTCTCTCTCTCTCTCTCTCTCAAGGGACCCCCTATACACGCCATTTACTTTTGGGCTCGATGCTCCTCGCTTCTCTACGGCTCCCCTACTCTCTCCCTTCACCGCCTCCTTCCCTTCCTTCCCTTCCTGCCTAACCTTTCCCTTACTTCCCTTCCTCCAGCCGCCGCCACCACCTCCCGCCCTCCCACGCCCTCCTTCCCGCTCTCAAAAGCCCATTCCTATTCACAGCTCCAGGCCACCACCGACCGTCTCCCCGCCCCGCTGCTCCTCCCGCCTGGCCAACTCGATTACAACTTTGTTTTTTCCCACGATGCTCCAGTGACGGCGGCGGCGGCGGCGATAGTGGTGGTGGTGGTGGTGGTGGTGGTGGTGGTGGTCACGGTGTTTGTTGTTGTTGTTGTTGTTATTGTTGGCGGCGGCGGTGGTCACGATCTTTGTTGTTGTTGTTGGTGGTGGTGTTTGTTGTTTCTTTTGGTGTAGTTTTGTTGTTGGTGTTATATGTGATGGTGGTGGTGGTGGTGGTGGTGGTGGTGGTAGTGGTGATGGTGGTGGTGGTAGTGATGGTGGTGGTGGTGGTGGTGGTGGTAGCAGTGGTGTCTTGCATTTAAAAAGCCTGCCATAAAGATCATAAAGATATTATTATTTTAGATAATGAATCTCTCTCTCTCTCTCTCTCTCTCTCTCTCTCTCTCTCTCTCTCTCTCTCTCTCTCTCTCTCTCTCTCTCTCTCTCTCTCTCCTACGCATACTTTCATCATCACTATTATCACCACCACCATCACCGCCACCGCCATCCCCACCACCACCACCTTCACCACCACCACCACCTTCACCACCACCACCACCACTACCACCACCACCGCCACCACCACCAACATTATATCTCTTTTCCTCTCTCTCCATTTCCCACCTTCTACCAAAGCTGCATCACACTCCCTCATTTTTTCCTACTTTTTTTTGCTCTCTACCCTTCCCTTGCTAATTCTTTCACTTCCCTTATTGACATTACCTTTCTCCATCAATCTCCCTCTCCCTCCCCCTCTCCCCTCCTCTCTCTCTCTCTCTCTCTCTCTCTCTCTCTCTCTCTCTCTCTCTCTCTCTCTCTCTCTCTCTCTCTCTCTCTCTCACCTGCTCGTTGGAAACCTATTACCTGATTCCAAATGAATTTCTCCTCCCACTCACTCACTTACACACACACACACACACACCCACTCACTCACTCACTCACTCACTCAATCACTCATTTCCTGATACCCACATTCCTTCATTCCCTCCGGTTGGCCTATCTTGCCTCCATCCCATCTTTTGGTCCTTCCCTTCCTCCCTCCCTCTTTCTCTCTCTCTCTCTCCCTCCGTCCGTCCGTCCCTTACCTCCCTCCCTTCCTTCTCCTTCCTCCTTCCCTCAAAGTAATTATGACTCTGATAATGGAGCTGATGGGGGGATTCATCACATTAATTGCTTCTATAATTACGAAATACTTTTAATATTTTTCCTCGTCTTCAGGATTAATACGTCTAAATATTTACATACACCCGCCCGCTCAGACACCGACACTGGTTGGCGCGCACACACACACACACACACATACACAGAGAGAGAGAGAGAGAGAGAGAGAGAGAGGGGGTGGAGGGGGGAGAAAGGGTAAAGTAAGGAAAGGAAGGTACTAACTACAGTTTAGTAATGAGAGGAAAACAAAAACATAAGATTAACCTTTTGACTGATAGATAATGACACTTTGGCACTTCCACCCCTATTCTGTCGACGCCCCTGATGTAAAAGTTATGCTGTATGTTCGGACTTTCATCTCTCTCAATGGTAAACTCTGGAGCTCCCTGCCTGCTTCTCCATGTCCTCCTGCCTGTGACTTAAACTCCTTTAAGAGGGAGATTTCAAGACACCTCCATATTGTTTTGGATCAGCTTTTGGACTATCGTCTTTAGGGACTGGCACCTTCTGTGGACCCCTTTTTGTCACCATTTTTTTGTTGCCCTTGGCCAGGACCCCTCTTACATAAAATATTTTCCCTTTCATTCCAGCAACCCTAAACAATTCCAATGGCTAAAAATAAGACTACACGTATTAAAAGGTTACAACTACTCAATTACTCCCTTTGATATGAGTATTACCCCTTAAAATCAAACGCTAAATTTACATCACACCATTTCTTAAGCTTCAGGAAAAGCGTATTGCATTCAAAGGAGGTTAAAATGCAAGATAGGTAATTGATGAAACAGGTGAACAACAACGAGGAACACTCACCAAGTTTTCATCAGCTAATCCTTCTTGACGCTCCTAAGTCTTGCCTCATGTATTTTCCTTTTCTTTTAACAGATCAGTTCTCCTCCTCCTTTTCTTCCTCCTCCTTCGGCTCCTGGTCGTCAGCGCTCCTGTTTAGCGGTTCACAGTACCTAAATCAAGAGATACAGGAAATTTATCAATCTGGACACAATAAATAAATAAATGAAAATAGAATAAAACATCACAAATTCAATAACTAGTGTGTAAAGTAATTGTTATGTATATGCTTTTTTAACACAGCTTTTTACAATTCCTAAAATAAAAGTGACTGGAACATTGTAGCACGAACACAATAATAGATAAACATAAGCAAAATACAACAGCACAAACTCAATAAATCAAACTAATATACAAAGTACTCGTTAAGAAAAATGCGACTTTATTTAACACACAAAACATATTTAACAAACACGCAAATCACCACGTCAAGTACCAAACACACAGCACCTGGAAAAAAACACACACACACACACACACACACACACACACACACACACACACACACACACACACACACACACACACGCACCACCTGTCTTTCTGTCTATCGGCGTGTCTGTCCGTATTTTTCACCCACACACATTTTGTCCCTGCAACATGAGGCTTTTCCTGGCAGTAACCCAGACCATCAGGTGCGCTAATCTTTTATTTCAACACTCCCTTTTTTTTTTTTTTTTTCGTATCGCGATGTTTCTCTCTATTGGAAACAGTGAGAGAGATGAAAGGAGGGGAAGGGGAGACACACACACACACACACACACACACACACACACAGAGAGAGAGAGAGAGAGAGAGAGAGAGAGAGAGAGAGAGAGAGAGAGAGAGAGAGAGAGAGAGAGAGAGATGGAGGTAGAATCGCCGTTTTCATTAAACTAAGTGGACATGGATATAAATTTCGGCCTCCCCGGAAAACACAAATATATTTTCCTGCCGGAGGAGTGAGATCAAAAGGTTGAGGCCCCCGATGTTGCAATTATACAGTGTGAGCGGCGCGGAGAGTCAAGAGTCGTCCTTCCAGCCTCCCACATAACGTCCTCAACTCTGCCTCCTCCTCCTGCTCCTCCACACGCTACACGACACACGCATCACTTCACAAAAAACTGATGTAATATTTCCAATGTCATTCCTCCCCCTCCTCGTGTTGCTTCCTGTCCCTTCACCCCATCACATCCTCCCTTCCTCTCGACCAGTCTGACTCCAGTGTTCCGTTCTTCCCCCCACCCCCTCTCTCTCTCTCTCTCTCTCTCTCTCTCTCTCTCTCTCTCTCTCTCTCTCTCTCTCTCTCTCTCTCTCTCTCTCTCTCTCTCTCTTTTCCCGCCCTTCCATCTATCCATCACACGCTGACACCTTTGAGAGAGAGAGAGAGAGAGAGAGAGAGAGAGAGAGAGAGAGAGAGAGTTTGATAGGCAAGTGGAATAGGGAAAAAGCTGTTAACGTTCAGTTCATGGATACCGATAAAAATAACAGTAATAAGAATAAGATAAGAATAATAGAAGAGAATAATAGATTAATAGGTGAGAATGGAAAAGGAAAGGAGAAAAAATCAACAATAACAAAACCAATAACATCACCATCACCACCACCACCACCACCACTCACCACCACCATCACTATCATCAATAACAACAAAAACAACAACAACAACAACAACAACAACAACAACAACAACAACAACAAGCATTCTCTCACCTAAGCTCACCTGAACAAGTGGACACCATATACACCAGGTGAGGGTGTGTGTGTGCATGCTGGACCCAACAAAACGGAGAAAAAAATGTGTAGCTATATTCACAGGAATGAAAGCAATACTATTAATGCTAAAGACAGATAAACAAATGGTATCTGGACAAGCACAATGGCTAGATTATGCAAAGTATCTGCAGGTTACCGGCGACCTGACACTGGATGGAGCGAGTGTGTTATCGGCGTGTGTGTGTGTGTATGTGTGTGTATGTAGGTTGGTGGATGTATGGACTGTAACCTAAATTGTACTCATTACATCATATTAGTCTTTATTTTTTTTTCGGCTAATCAAATCTATCTCTCTATTTGCCTGCCTATTTATCAACATATCTATCAGTGTTTGGTCTGATGTGTGAAGGAGTCGAGTTGAAGAAGTGAAAAAAAAAAGAGGGAAAATGCCAGTTAATTTGCTCTTTCTTCTTCTTCTCCCCTCAAAAAAAAAGTTAAAAAGAGAGAGAGTTTGGAAATGTAGGCCAGTGTAGTTACGCACATGTTCCGATGCTCCTCTCTTAAAGCAGTTCAAGTCATAAAAAAAAGGAACAAAAATACAAAAAACAGGCAAAATTACAGAGTTTTAGTTCTCGTGTGTCTGGATAGGTGGCTAATATACATGAATACAACATCGCTCCCTCCCTTCTCTCTCTCTCTCTCTCTCTCTCTCTCTCTCTCTCTCTCTCTCTCTCTCTCTCTCTCTCTCTCTCTCTCTCTCTCTCTCTCTCTCTCTCTCTCTCTCTCTCTCTCTCTCTGTCTGTCTGTCTCTCTCTCCCCTCTCGCTCTCCCTGTCTCCCTGTCTGTCTGAAGGTCTGAAGAGTGTCCAGACGGCCCAACAAACTCTTCGTTCTCACATCGCCTTTGGGAGTCGCGGGTGACGCCGGGGAGAGTGAAAGTTGAGTGGCTCTTCTAAACTTTCCAGCGCAGGGAGTCCCCGTGTCGCGCAGCCTCACAGTGTATGCGGAATCGGGGGATGCAGGACTACTCACGAACACTGACATGATCCCCCGCAACTTGCCTCTTTTGTGTGACACCTCCAAGGAAGTTTGAGAGGCGGTCAGGCAGGGAAGGAAGAGGACATGAAAGAATCTTAAGTGGGAGACGTATAGTGGTAATAGTGTCTACGTGTCTGTCGATCATATTGTGAAACACCTACCCCGGACCACCACTACATCCAAACGCTCTCTTGTTGAAGTCACCTAGATTTTTAAGTGACAGATTAACAAGATTTCTACATAATTAACAGGATAAACAGTCATGAGAAGCCGTGTAATCATCTCTGTGGCTTTAGAAGATAGCTGTGGTGAGAGGGCTGAGCGTTTCTGAATACGTACAAGCCTGTGTGAGGTGACGTGTTCTTGGTGACAGCTTGGCTCAGGGGAGAAGGACCTTGTGTGTGTGTGTGTGTGTGTGTGTGTGTGTGTGTGTGTGTGTGTGTGTGTGTGTGTGTGTGTGTGTGTGAGCGTGTGCGTCTTGTCATTGGTATTGTTGGCGGCGGTTAAGGTGGGTGTGGTCGATATTGGTCCTCCAGATGGGGTGGCTGTCTCGGTGAGTCTCTAGGGAGGCGTTCTTGTGTGTGTGTGTGTGTGTGTGTGTGTGTGTGTGTGTGTGTGTGTGTGTGTGGGTGTGGGTGTGTGTGTGTGTGTGTGTGTGTGTGTGTGTGTGTGTGTGTGTGTGTGTGTGTGTATGTGTGTGTGTGTGTTCAGCGTCAGAGAAGCAAATACAGTAATACAAGTACTAAGAGGGAGGAAATAAAACTCGGTACGGGACTTGGAGCTCAATTTCCACGTGTACATAATGGAAAAAGGTGACAGAAATAATTGTTAAATGTGCCAATGGGTCGTTTGATTAAAATCCTCTGCGGGAAATTACTAATAATCTTCATCAAACAGAGAGAGAGAGAGAGAGAGAGAGAGAGAGAGAGAGAGAGAGAGAGAGAGAGAGAGAGAGAGAGAGAGAGAGAGAGAGAGAGAGAGAGAGAGAGAGTAATTTCCTCCCCCAAGCACTGATTTACATCCAGCATCTCATTGTACCCCAAATACATTTCGTTTCCTGAACCACAAGAAACTAAACCATCAATAAGAACTTGAAAATACCCATCACCACTAAACCAAACTCTCGAACCTTCCCCAGTCACACTTATAAAGAAAGAACGAATGCTATGAAAACGTATTAAGACTGACCTAGTGCATAATAATCACCATTGAATTACTACCTAAATATAAATTGTCTCCCAAAGGCCATTATGGTTAGAATATAAATTTTACGCAGTCTTAACTCTGCCCGGCGCTGGATTTTCTGCTGCGCGTATAATTTTGATGACCTGTGAGTCTCGTGTGGTGGAGGAAGAGGAGAAGGAAGAGGAGGACGAGGAAGAGGAGGAGCTGAGGTTATGAGTGGTTGGGACGGTCGAGGGAAGGGCCACAGGGTACGAAAAGATATGTGTAATGAAATATTTTTAGAAGATAAACACAACACACTGAAAAATAAAAGTTTGCGCTGGAGGATGAAGGATTTACTCAGCCATTAAAAGGTTACATTAAAGAAGATTCCCTCATTTACTATGCAACAAAGTTTTCTCAGCGAAATGAGTGTCTGTTATTCTTTTTCGCAAATTTGATATTAGAAGATAAAAAAAAAAAAAAGGTGGAGGAGGGAAGTCTTGCAACACAGTGGCTGGGAGAGATATTTTAGAGTACGGCTAGCTGCAAAATTAGGAGACATGGAGGTATATTTCACGGCAAGTCTTGCTGCAATACTGGGAAATGTGAAGGGATGTTTTAGAATACGTCTTACTGCAACACTGAGGCACACAGAGGGGTATCTCGGGGCAAGTCTTGTTGCAACACTGTGGGACGCAGAGGAATATCTCACGGTACGTCTTACTGTAACACTACATAGTGACCGTACAGGATATCTCAGAGTAAGCCTTGGTTTAACAATGGTGGCAGCGCGAGATACGGGCAAACTAAAGTACTCAAATTAAAACATTCTCTATTAAAAAAAAACTTGGAGAGAATTTAAAGACACGGTACTGTGGTTTCCAAAAGTCGAGTAACAAACACATCACACTCACTTCCCCTGTTTTTTTTTGTGTGTGTGTTCTGTAATCGTAAATCGTCTAATTTATTAACTATCCACCAACTGTCATTTTTTGTAGAGGGACTGTCAGCTGATTAGGAGACTTAAGGTTAACAGAAAACGCAAGACAGTAGAAGTTGGTGCAAAACGTTACCAGACTGAAGAATCGCAAGAGAAATTAGTGAGGCTAAAAGGAAAGAATTTACACCTAAAGACACACACACACACACACACACACACACACACACACACACACACACATTTAGTCATAGTCAGCATGGTGCTAACGACACGCCGCTGCCTGGGGCGACAAGAAGCTGGCCAATTTTCAAGACCAGGCGGTGCAATTTAAACTCGCTGATTGCCCTTACGCCAGGCCTAAGGGGAGTTCATCAAGTTCATCAACCATTTGATATACTAATTCCATTCTCAGTCCGAGGGTGGAGCTCTAATCGACCACTTCCTGAACCTCCCCAATCTCTCCGTGGCCGGTGTGGATCGAACATTGACGGGCGGTGAAGCTTGGCGGGGAGGAGGCGAAGAGTGACGGGCGTGCCTGTGCCGCTCACTCAGACCAGGAAGGATTGTGGCGGTGCAGGAGTCTGGGACATGGACGAGAGGCGTGCCAGACCGACAGATAGGTGGACAGGGAGAAAGATGGATAGACAAACAGACAAAAAGTTTTCAGACAAATAGACAAACAGACAAACAGGTTCAGACAAATAGACGGATAGACAAACAGACAAACAGGTAGTCAAAACAGGTATACAAACAGACAAATGCAAATATGTAGTCAGATAGGTGGACAAACAGACAAACAGGTATTCAGGTAGATAGGCAAACAGAAAAATAAGAGTAGCTAGTTATACAAATACACAAACAGACAAACAGGTAGTCAGGCATAAGAATTATTAGCTATATAGATGGATAGAACAAAACCTAGACATGTTGACGCGTTGATAGCCAATAGGCAGATATGAATACCAATAAAAAAAAAAAAAACAGAAAGATAGGGAAGTAAAAATACAAATAAAGACATAGATACAGAAGAGAAATTGAAGGCAAGTTACGCAAACTAATCGGACAACAGATCAACATATGTATAGAAAGAAATCCAGATGAAAAAAAATACACTGAATAACAGACTCACTGACAGGTTGATCGACAGAGTTGGACAGACAGAGCTACACCAAGCTGAAGGCTGCTGCAATAGATACATTTTTATTCCGAACGCGATGTATTTTTATTAATAGTTTTTATTACACTAAACTGATGAACTCGAGTACATTGGGGTTATTTCTATTGGTGTTGCCAATTTGTGGTCACTCATGTGCTATTACCATTATGGCGCGTGAAATATTCCAAATACTGATCAGCGGATAAAGTTACGATGACATCAGATATAAAATTTTGGCATTATTCTCTCAAATGCATTAACTTCATATACATAATCCGATAACGTAATGAAAAAGGAATTATCAGCATTGAAAACTTTCGGAATTAGACTCAATTTACTGAGGCTTCTTTTCCAAATCTCTTCTAAGACTATAAAGTTTCAAATAATCAATGTAACAGTGATCTCATCTTTTGCACTGCAAGGAACATAACAGGCCACACAGATTATTGAAGTAAAGAAAACCTTCAAAATTATGATCCAAATACTGTGACTTTTTTTTTTAAATGTTTATGACTCTACGGATTCAGATAACGCACGAGCATGTGATGCCTGATGAGTGTGTCTCTAAATACTTCATCTCGAGTGATAATTTAAAAATAGTTATTAACCATCAATAAGGAAAGCACCCATGGAAATATAATTAATAATATCTACAGTATACCCTTTGAAAAATAGTTCCGGTGAAATCCTACAATAAAGGTTAGGGTGTTTCGCGATTTGAGTGATAAGTCTAAGAAGGTCTACGCATCGTCAGTAAGGAAAACACTCATGAAAATATAGCAAGTCACATCTATACCCTTTAAAGAATAGCCTTGATAAAACTCCAAAGCGTTTAAGAATTCAGGTAATACACTTACGTATGATAAATTAATATCGAGTATGAGAAAACATAAACAATTATAGAGAACTAAACCATTCCATCAGTCCAACCCTTACTCCCACCATCAGGTACACAGGAAATTCCAGTGAAATCCTCCACGGTATTATTTACCCACCGGAGTACAACCTCTCTATCCTGACCTTTCTCCGAGATGCCGCAGGTGAGCAGCGTGCGGCGGCCAGATTATATACAGTAGGCTACACAATTTCATATACTCTATAGGGAAGCAAGGCGGGGACCGGAGCAGGGAATGTAATAATATATTCAGAGAGAGAGAGAGAGAGAGAGAGAGAGAGAGAGAGAGAGAGAGAGAGAGAGAGAGAGAGAGAGAGAGAGAGAGAGAGAGAGAGAGAGAGAGAGAGAGAGAGAGAGAGAGATTAACGTATAAATCTTATGTTCGGGAATTAATCATTTATGAACGTCATTTCGATGTCTCCAATTTTTGCGGGGCGGCGGTGGAGGCAGATAATTACAAGATAATTGCATCATGCTGGGTGGTGGCTCTTTTTACCCGCGCACGCTCGGTCGCCTCAAATCCGCCCCGAGCCCAGGAAATGCCGGTTCGGTTCTAAATGCATCCGAAGCGTTCAGTGAAAATGGAATTGCAGCTTTTTTTCCGTTATTCTTTTCTTTTTTTTTGTGAGGAGTTATCCATTTTTTCTAGTATCGAGTGAGTTTTTTTTTTTTATCATGATGTGTATGATATGGACAGATGGATCAATAGATATAGATAGGCAGGTAGATTTGGCCATAGGGATAGACAGATGGCTTCACGGGGGACGGCAGGTAGTCAGGGCAGGGAGTCATATATTTTTTTTTTTTTCCGTTTTTATTTATAATGTTTTTTTTTTCATTCTTTTTTTTTTTTTTTTTGGCTGCGGTTGAAACTCGCTATACGGACCGTTATTGGCTCGGCCGCATATTATGTTTACAGTGGTTTCCTGGATTTTTTTTCATCACGCGAGACCAATACTGGCAGCAGGACTTTTCTTTACTCAAACAACACCATAAAATATATCACCCAACACACCTACGATGGAATACAATGAAAAAAAAAAAAAACACTTGCGCGAATGATGCTGATGCTGAAGTAAAAGTAATTTGTAAGTGTTATGATTCGAGAGTCACCACTACTGGCACCATTTCTTTACTCAAACGCCGCCATCGAATATATCATCCATCACACTTACGATATGAGAGAGAGAGAGAGAGAGAGAGAGAGAGAGAGAGAGAGAGAGAGAGAGAGAGAGAGAGAGAGAGAGAGAGAGAGAAACACACGAATGAATAATAGTTGCTTAAGTCTTAATAATCAAGGAAATCACCAATACTGACAACAGGGCATTCCTTGAGTCACAGTTATAGAATATGTCACCAATCAGATCTACGATAGAACACATAAAAAAAAAATTTTAAAAATACGTGTACGAGTGATGGCGGTGCTGATATAATTATAGCTTGTAATTCTTAGAAACCGAGAAAGTTGAGGCAATTGACTGATTACACTTCCATATTGAGCTCTGACGCTGCCGTGATGTGCTGGCTGAATGACGGAGAGCCCTAATGATTCAATTACTGCGTGCGTGGTGGCAGTGTATGTGTGTGTGTGTGTGTGTGTGTGTGTGTGTGTGTGTGTGTGTGTGTGTGTGTGTTATGTAATGTTGCAGGAGCAGCGTTTTTTGTTCCCGTGACGGAATAGATTCATAACCTGCCGCCGCCCGTCGCTTCCCTGCACCACAACCGGCTGTAAACTGACTCGCGGAATTATTTATGTAATTATGATTAAATATACATACTTGTTTTCCCACACCCTGACACACACACACACACACACACACACACACACACACACACACACACACACACGTACGTACGTATGCACATTCCCACGTTAACGGCTTTTACGTAACACAAACAAACTGGCGTAAACCTGCATGGAAGCTAAACCGCTTGTGCAAATACTCACCCTATACAGGTGCAGGTGCATACACGCTAATATACTGGACTATACTATACTATATACCCTCTCTCTCTCTCTCTCTCTCTCTCTCTCTCTCTCTCTCTCTCTCTCTCTCTCTCTCTCTCTCTCTCTCTCTCTCTCTCTCTATCTGCATCAATATCCTTTCCTTCTTTAAGCAAGTTACCCTCCACCATTTCCTTTCCTTTCTCCCTTCACCTCTGTAAATTACGAGTTCAAGTTAAATTGGCCACAATCTCTCTCTCTCTCTCTCTCTCTCTCTCTCTCTCTCTCTCTCTCTCTCTCTCTCTCTCTCTCTCTCTCTCTCTCTCTCTCTCTCTCTCTCTCTCTCTCTCTCTCTCTCTCTCTCTCTCTCTCTCTCTCTCTCTCTCTCTCTCTCTCTCTCTCTCTCTCTCTCTTTTCTCTCGTACGGACACACGCACACACATTAATTCCTGGTTTCCATCCATACTTTCTAGCAAAATCCTGCATTCCCACTCTCGTATTGCCACACATTTTCTGTTTTCATAACACGAATCGGTTTGCCAGCAGACATTGAGCATTAGCATGGATTTAATTTCATATTTTGGGATTTTTCATTTATGCTTTTCATCCCCCGTCAGGGTTGTGAATCTTGAAGGTGCCCGCTCCTGACCGAGTCAGTGCTGTGAAGGCTGCTAACTACAACACATCAAGGGCAGCTTTTCTTTATAGACTCTGTTCGCCGGGAATTACACATCCAATAACTCTGAGTGCTTCGATGTCCCTCGCCGGGTAACTAATGCATTGCCTCACCGCTGAGCTCATCCTTGTACTAGGTGAAGATAGCGTCTGTAGCTTCTGTTTCTGCTGATATTATTACCACAACTACTCTTGTGTGATGGCTTCTTGTAGATTCCCATGCTTTTTTTTTATGTTTCTAATGTTCTTTTGCACTAATGATACTGTGAATACTACTGCTGCTGCTGCTACAACAATAACAACAACAACAACAACAACAACAACAGCAACAACAACAACAACAACAACAACAATAACTAACTCTACTACTACTACTACTCAATAACTCTCTACTACTACTACTACTACTACTACTACTACTATAAATATTACCGCTACTACTGCAATTACTGCTAATGCCTGATGGCTTCTTACAGCTTCCCATGTTTTCTTACGTTTCTTTCTACTATTGTTATTGCTAATACTGCTGGTACTACTAAGACTACTGCTGCTGCTGTTGCTGTTCCTGCTACTGCTACTACTACTTCTACTACTACTACTACTACTACTACTACTACTACTACTACTACTACTACTACTACTACTACTACTACTACTACTACTACTACTACTACTATTTCTACTTCTGCCTCTACACAAGTATCACCACCATCACCAGTATCATACAAGAGAGGACCCCTAAAGCCCACTACTACTACTACTACCACTACTACCGTACTGCTTCTACACAAGTATCACCACCACCACCAGTATCACACAACGGAAGACCCTAAAGCCCATCAAAAGGGAATTAAGGAAAAAAAGGGTGGCAACACTCTCCACGCGCCACACAACAATCACACACGCGGCGCCACGTACGTAAATGTTAAGCAAAGATTCCCACTTTCCATTTTAAGCAAGCAAGACCTTACATGCTCCCTCCCTCCCTCCCCCTCTCTCTCTCACACACTCTCTTCTTCCCCCCACCCTCTCATCGTGCTGCAGATGGCCTGTGTAAAATTCGTGGCGCATGTACGCAAGTAAGTCTACCTACCTACGTACTATGACCATCCATACCTCCCTCCCTTCCCTGTCCTCCTATCCTTCTCCCTCTCCCTCTCCCTCTCCCTCTCCCTCTTTCCTTTAAATAAAACGACGAGGCGCGTTAGGCTAGTGAGATTTTAGCTTCAGGGAATAAATTCTCTCTCTCTCTCTCTCTCTCTCTCTCTCTCTCTCTCTCTCTCTCTCTCTCTCTCTCTCTCTCTCTCTCTCTCTCTCTCTCTCTCTCTCTCTCTCTCTCTCTCTCTCTCTCGCTAAGTATTCAGGGGAGAGATTAGTGAGTGTCAGTTTACCCGTCACGCTAATTATGCAGAGGTCATACTCCTCCTGCTTAACATACGAAGCTTGTACTAAATCCAGCCTTTTTTTACACCACTGGAAGAGGAAGGAAACCTGGGAACACAGGGATGCAAAATGAGGGAGGAGGAATGATGAGATGAGAGGAGGAATCACAGGAAATAGGTGAAGAGGATGATGAAGGTGAAGGGGAGTTTGATGGATGAAGAGTGAAGGGTATGGGGGGAGGCGCGATGATGATGATGATGATGAAGATGATGATGATGATGGTGGTGAATCTGGTAAGGACTGGCAGTAAAGCGCATGGGTAAATTGCAACATCACTGGTCATAGAAAAAAAGTTAATTAAGTTTATCAGATTAGACAGCTCGTGAACGGCCTACAGGTCACACACACACACACACACACACGCGCGCGTTTATATCTTATGTTCAGCAGCGGAAATAAGTGACAGCTACGTTTAATTACTGCAATATATAAATATGAAATTTCTCAGAGCTCTGTAAATTACGTAATACATTTCAAAAGCCAGGCACACAACAACTGTTTGGATCTTTGTTCATGATGACCGTGTGGGAGTTATAACAGCAACGATCCTTTACCGACTGGAGATGCTTTTACTCGTCAAGGAAACCGGCTAAAGGCACAGGATACGAAGAGGAAACACTACTTTGCAGATCCCGAAAAAAAAAAAAATAAAAAAATAAATAATAGCCACACATAAGAGTCTAAAACGGAAGCGAATTTAGTTATAGAAAGAATGAACTGGAGAGGCTTTTATGCTTTAAGGAGTTCTGTCAAAGGCATAAAAGAGAAAAAAAACAAACACATACAATATTGCACTCTCCTGAAAATGAATCAAACAAGAAAGTAAAAAAAAAAAAACGGAAGGGAATTTAACTCCGAGAAGGATCAACTGATTCTAAGTTACAAAATAAATTCTTCACCAGATGACAAGAATAGTTATCCTGTCCTGACTTCCCTTTCTTTCCCTGAGGCTTCGTAAAGAATGTATCGCGGCGTGCAGTGCTCTACCTGAAGTGAGGCGGAAATACAGACCTTTTTGACCAGCAAGACTATCCCGTCACTGCTGCGTTAACATTCCATTAGGTTCCATCACGGGGACAAAACAACCTGAGGTGAGCTTTACTGTCTGGTAACCTAAGTTCTCTCAACTCATCTGAGCGAAAAAATGTTGATTTAATTAGCGCCTATCACACCCGTTTGTTCAATCGGTTTTTAAGGGACAACGTAACATAATAACACAAACGGTAAAATCCTTTGACACATGACCTCTTGAATTCACCATATCAGCGATGTGTATCAAGTTACCGAGTATTTATCTATTCATCACAGTTTTTTCTTCAATCTGTATTCGTTACTAAATTTCACACTGGTACTCTGAACTCGACTATACTCTATACTGTTTTCACCTTACCTAACAACTCGCCACCGCTTTCCCATATTACTACCTGCAACCACTCGTAGGCGAATTTCATGGGATTACAGAAAAGACAAACAGTTACTGGCAGATGAGTTGACTACGTACAGGATAAACAGGTACGTAGCTACTAATATTAGCCTAAGTACGGGAGGACAAGGTGAAGGATGAGAAGGTCTGCTGCTGCTCTTAAGGATGGTTACCTGTGCTGTCACGCTAACAGGATGGGCCTTCATGGTTAATACGCACACACACACACACACACACACTCTCTCTCTCTCTCTCTCTCTCTCTCTCTCTCTCTCTCTCTCTCTCTCTCTCTCTCTCTCTCTGTATGTGTGTGTGTAAGTGCACATGCAACCGAATAAAACGGGATAGGAAGGGAAGCTTAGAAAAAAAGAAAGGGAAAAAAAGGCGCTGGAGGTTGGGAGAGACGAGTGGAGAGAATGGAGGAAAACAGCGGCCTGGAAGTTCTGAGTGGAAAGAGAGAGGGAGAGAAGAGAAGGAAGAGGATGGAGAGGCTGCGGGGAGGATGAAGAAGAGGTGTTTTGTGCCGAGTTCCGAGGTAGGAAAAAACGGAAAGTGAAAATGGAGTTGGTATGAGACGAGATAAAATGATTTGGCCATAGATGAAAGAAAAACCCGGGACGCATTCTGAAGACGACGAGGGAAGGAATGGATGAGCTGCTGTCACTCAGTTGTCATAAGAACGTAAGAGCATAGAGAAGACGGGAAGCTGCAGGAAGGCATCAGGCATACACATGGCAGTTCCTCCATTTCTCATCACGTACCAGTAACTAAGCATACACATCTACGCTTAGAAAACACTGTCAAGGAAATGATGACAGTATCTGTTTATCTGTCCAGAAAATCCACTCTTGTAGAAATGAAATAAAAAACTGTGTCAATAGGGAACTTGAAAACGAGATTACACAAAATTTTATGGATAGGGATGAGAGGCTGAAATAGGCAGGAATTATTTATACGAACAGGGATTCTCACGTGTAGGTTTTCGTGGCTTCTTGTAACTTCCCTTATTTTTTATGTTCCTGTTTTAGTGCCTTTATAAACACATATCACTACCTTTAAGTCAACATTTGTAAAACACTTCTCTCTACGCATTGGCACCTTCAATGGGTCTTTTCTTCACTCTTTTTGTTGCCCTAGGCCTGACCAACTCTTACACACACACAAAAAAAAATATATATATATATATTAACAAGATAAAGACAGTGACTCCAGCAAACAATATTAACTGAACATAAAACACACCCCATAAAGCCACACCCCAAGTAGCCACTTACCTCGCCCCCTACGTATATAAACACAGCTTACAGTTACCCCAGAAAGGCACACGTGACCTTAAACTTCAGCACACCACTTACGTTTTAAAACACATAATACAAATTTGCGATCGCCTCCACGGCCTGCAGCGTGAAACATACGCCCTGCGGCAACACCTGTAATCGACTTAGGGACGCGGGAGACTCGTGTATTCCGCACAACTCTGTATATCGGCCCAACTTTCGCTCTGCCAAACATATATTGCTTAGCCAACTTTCTGCCCACCTGTATACATCGTTTACTACCGGAATAACAGCCCCCGAGCCACCCTCTATATTTTCCTTAGCCGCCCAGAGCTTGGGTACACGGATTATCCCACGTGCTTTATTACCACTGGACCCGTAGGACGAGAGGCGGACGGCAGGAAGGCGGAAGGGGAAGGGAAGGTCACGATGGTGTTTGTAAAAAAGTGAGTGGTTTGGGAAACTGGGAAACAAAACAGTGGGTGGTGAAGGACAGTTGTGAGAGTGAAAACTAAAATGCCCAGGAATTATTGCATTAAAGTATCCTTAAGAGTGCAAAAAACAAGAGAAATGGACAAAATGCTTAAGTTTCCAATGGCTTTAGAATTTAATGCCTATTCCTTTAGTATATTGCAAGTGATGCCAATGCAAGGATTACACAGCAGTGTCTCGCCTCCTTGGTACCGTCTGGAATAAGCTGTGTCAACACTATGCCAGGATTATGCTGAAATACATGAACAAACACACACACACACACACACATACACACACACACACACACACACACACACACACACACACACACACACACACACACAAACATACACACACATAGTATTCTGTTTGCACTAAGGAAGAGAGGAGAACAAAGACAAGAGAAGACAAGGAGAAGGAGAAGGAAGAAGAGGAATTTGAGAAGAGGCAGGAATTAAAGTATGAAAGTGAGAATAAAGAATAAAATAAGACAAAAATATCGAAGAAAAATGCGCTGCAGGAACTTTATATCAAATACCCGCCATCATTTACGAAACTCGGACTGCCTTTCAAGTTTGGAATTCGCCTCTCGTGGAAAATAATAAGGGAAATGGCCTTCCAGTCTCTTCGTTTCTTTAATCAGAAAGATTCACGTTCCAGATTCTGCTGCTTGGATTTGTATACCAGAGGAACAAATCATCATTTTTTTGGTGATTTTTGTTGCAGGCCAATAAAACAACTAAACAGTCAAACACACTCGCGCGAACACACTCGCGCAAACACACACACACACACACACACACACACACACACACACACACACACACACACACACAACACAACACAACACAACACACACAAACGCAAAAACCCACACTACATACACACAAAAAAAAACACTACACACACAAACACAGACATAAACACCCACACTACACATCCACAATACAACAAATGCTTAACAAAACAACAAACACTTAACAAAACACTACAAAACTTAACACAAACAATCAAAAAATCAAAATCAAACACTCATACCCCTTTCAGTACTGTTCACCACCTGAAACATTCGCATTGGCGGGAATCAATCCACAAAACATTCCAATCTGCCGAGAGAACGCGAGTATAAATCATAGCGGGCCTGGAAGAGGAGCATCAGACGGAGGGGAAAGAGACGAGTGACGGCAGTGGGTGATGTGATGTGTGCTGGGGCGTGTGAAGGTGGAGTTTCTCGCGAGGATATGACGCTGAAGATGAGTGGCGATGACAGAGAAGATGAAAGGAGGCTGACAGTGGAGGTGAGCGCAGCAGCTGGAAGGTGAGACTGAGAGACCAATGGAAGGAAATGGAAGTCTGAAGAAGTTAATGGTGTTTAATTCAAGCACGAGTATGAGTGAAGTAGTAGAGTTGAAATGTTTAAGTGTCTGTAGGAGTGCATGAGTGGCAGTTCAGTAATACACAAATGATAAATGGAAGTGAAGACTGAGAGATCAATGAAATGGAATGGAAGTCTAAGGCAGCCAGTACTGTTTCATTCAACCACGAAACAATAAGTGTAGTAGTAGACGTTAATTAAAGTCTTTAAGTGTGTCTAGGGGTGGAAGGGTGGCAGTTCCAGTGGGCACAGGTGATAAATGAAGCGGGCACAGGTAAGGGCTGACTAATAGCAGGTGACCAAGTCTGGCACGACCCTGATAACAATATTGATTGAGAAATTAATGAAGCAATAATCCCAATGCTGCGGACCCTGTCACTTTCCCTCACTCCCTCCCTTCCTCCTTCCTTCCTTCCCCCTGTGTCTCGCTTCACCTGCTTTATCTATTATTGCCTTCATTATCATCTGTTGCTTCACCTTTTCCTTCTCCTCCGCCTCCTCCACCTTCCGGGTATGAGATGTCCTCCTTAAGTAAGTGAAGGAAAATGAATATTGAAGTAATGCATTCCCAGAATTTACCAGGTCGTGAAATTAATTGAAGCATCTCTTACAGCCACGTGATGGATGGATGGATCTCGGACTCAGTCTTGATGACCCGCTCTCTCTCTCTCTCTCTCTCTCTCTCTCTCTCTCTCTCTCTCTCTCTCTCTCTCTCTCTCTCTCTCGTTTGATTTTACAGATTATTTCTATATATTAGTTACCACAAATGAGTTTTTTCACTTTAATTTCTCTTTTCCTATTTTCTCCTTACTTTTCGCTTGTACTGATGTGTTACCTACTCTCTCTCTCTCTCTCTCTCTCTCTCTCTCTCTCTCTCTCTCTCTCTCTCTCTCTCTCTCTCTCTCTCTCTCTCTCTCTCTCTCTCTCTCTCTCTTTCCCTCCCTCTCACCCCTTGCCCCGTGGACTCCTGTGTTCCGCTTCAACAAATCTCGTTCTCAGCGATTGTATCGTTTAATAACGCTATCAAAGTGCCGAGATTGGGCGATTGTATTATACTTGTCTTTTTCTCTGACGGAGTGTGAGTATGCCTGTGTGTGTGTGTGTGTGTGTGTGTGTGTGTGTGTGTGTGTGTGTGTGTGTGTGTGTGTGTGTGTGTGTGTGTGTGTTGGTGTGTGTACTGGATGAAAGGTTACAATTTTCATCTTTCATCTTATAATTAAAAAAGCTACGAACAGGTAAACCAAGTATGAAAAAAGGTCACACATATATGAGAAAAATCAGCAAAATGGAGGAAAAGTGGTAGATTATAAAAAAGAAGAGTTTGTCCTGTTTTATGTAGTTGTGTTTTCACACACACACACACACACACACACACACACACACACACAGAGAGAGAGAGAGAGAGAGAGAGAGAGAGAGAGAGAGAGAGAGAGAGAGAGAGAGAGAGAGAGAGAGAGAGAGAGAGAGAGCTGCCTGGTCGAGGAGAGGACGAGGGTACAGCCGAAGACGAGCGACAAGTCACGAACTTCAATCAATCAATCTGACTCAAAGTATTAGGAACTTTACGAGCCCTAAAAATCCGTTCAATCCCTAGAGGCGAGACGGGGAGTGCCGGGGGAGGCTGACGGCCGCCTCTGGAATACATAAAAAAGACCAGGGTATCCTTTTCCTCCTTTCCTCCTTCGCCTTGCTTCTCCGCCCGTCCCTCACCTGAAGACTGATAGCTTATACCCTTTCTCTCTCTTCTTTCTTGTCTAATCTCTTCTCTTCTCTTCTCTTCTCTCTCTCTCTCTCTCTCTCTCTCTCTCTCTCTCTCTCTCTCTCTCTCTCTCTCTCTCTCTCTCTCTCTCTCTCTCTCTTTATCTCTCCTGAGTCTCGTTGCAGTACATGGATGGCTAAATTCACAGAGGTGTGTCGCGTTGTGTCACGTCGTGACTTTGCAGTGGATGGATCAGCGACGGTCCACGGAGTGCTGTAATGACGCTAACTGGAATCGTGAGGGAACTTGCATACATTCCCACCACTCTCCCTTCCTCTTTTTCGCTGACGGCCAGAAGCAACTTTCCCACTCACACCAAAGAGGCCGCTGCTCGAATGTTCCCTAAGCTACCCAGGGGCGATAAAATTGTAATTTGGTGAAGGATGTTAGGTAGAGAGAGAGAGGAAAAGAAACTGAGACAGTGGGGGATGGAGGGAGAGGGAGGGAGGGAAGGAGGTGGTGGGTGAGGGATAGGTATAGGGAGGGAAGGCGGACACAGACAGAAAAATAGACAGAGAGAAACAGAGAAAAATAAAGATTCCTACCTACTTGCATACCTACGTGCCCACGTACATACATAGTACACACATACATACATATATCAACATCAATAGTCCTACGTTTTAATTATCCATCATACTTCCAGTCTCTTTCCATCATAGAACTAGAACACCCACTCACCAACTTTCATTCTTCCGAACCTCTTCCTTCTTTCCCCTCCAGCTCGTTCATCCCCCCGCCTGCTTCCTCGGTCATCAAGCAATGTGACGTGAGCTCCCGTGGTGTAATAATTTCGTGCCGCGGTGATGGAGTGACTTATTTATAAAGCGTCGGGGAAGAAGGAGACGCCGCCTTATCAACGTTCTCAAGCTGTCCCTGCCGTAACCCAGACCATCCCACACACTGTATCGTTTCATATCGCTTAGCCCACACGAATGAAATTGCTTGAGGTTTTTTATTATTTCTTCTTATTATTGTTTATTTATTCTATACAAGTACTCATTTAGTTGCTATGATTCATGTGCCATATTTTCAACTTATCTCCTCAACTACTTACTAAACTCTTGTGGATGGGTGATCTTGAAGCTTTCAAGGGTGTTTTCATGTTTCTGTAGTGTTAAGAAGGATCCTGGGTTATCAGGGAAGAAAACATCTATAAGAATTCAATTAATCATCTCTGTAGCCTTTGGAAATAATTCTGGTGAAAGAGCACAAAGCATTAAAAAAAAAAAAGTGGACCACACTTAGATGATAAAATTAATTGTTTCCATGAAGAGACGAAAAAAAAAAAAAAATACAGCATAATACTAATACTATTTTTTTTTCTGAGCTGCAGAATTATTTAAGACACTGTAATACAAAAATAATTAAAAAGTTATAAATGATTGTAGGAAATATGATTGGCAGCGAAAAAAAACAAAACAAAAACATAAACATTATTGTCAAGAAGTGAAAAGGCAGGAACATCAATGCCTACTATCGAAAAGTCACATATATTATTGTCTAACAGTAAAAAGGCCAAGACAAAAGCTCCCACTGTGACATGCATCAAGACCTCAGGAAAGATACCAGCAAAAACTTCCACTGTGACCTACTCTAGGGAAGCAAGCGCCTCGTGACGTGCATTATGAGGTGCAGCGCCATGACCTGCACTGTGTATATACCTGCAGCAGCTCCAGGCCGGCACTTCATTTACCTGTGGCACACCTGGCCGCCCCCGCCGCTCACCTGACTGCGAGCCCGACGAGGCGGACGGCTTTATTGCTATTATTTTTCCTCGGCTTCTCTTCCCCTGCTTTCTTTCCCTCCACCCCCTCACTTTCTTCTCTCTCTCTCTCTCTCTCTCTCTCTCTCCTCTCTCTCTCTCTCTCTCTCTCTCTCTCCTCTCTCTCTCTCTCTCTCTCTCCCTCTCTCTCTCTTGCTCTCGTCTCTTTCACTGTCTATGCAAAAATCGAGTGTTTTTTTTTTTTTTTCCTGGCTACCATGACGTAAGAAAAAAAAAATGCAGTGTCGGTGGAAAATGTTCGGGCCGCGCTGGCGAGGGATTCCGCGGCCGCCTGAGAGGTTTAGGGGAAAAATCAGCGGGAAAAAACGAGGAGCAAATTTTTGCCCTCGCGGTGATGATGGTGTGACGGGGAGGAAGAAAACAGAGAGCGGGAGAGAGCAATGGTGTGTGTGCCGCCTGGCCTAGCGCTAGGAGGTGGCAAGGCACACAGACACAAGGGTCGTTTTAGAATGAATCATGAGAACTTGTTACTCACTTTCGTCCTTAAAGGGCAAAGCTAAGCCATAAAAAATATATACCAGTACTATAATTTGACTAAGATACAGTTTACTTACAAGGATAAGCTAGTGTCAAATCAATAGGGAGCTTTAGAGGAGTATCAAACAAATTTATGGATGAGGATGATAGATCGATCTAGGAAGATATGTTTTATGCAGGGACTGGCACGTATAAACCTCATGACTTCTTGTACCTTCCTATATTTTCTTATATATTTAAGTTTAATTATTTTTTAACCAACACAGGTAGAGACAGAATTATGTAACATAGGGAAATATATATAATACGTATATGGAATTTAGTCAAAAGGTTAAAAATAGAGTTTATCGATCAGTAACTCTCAGCCTGTATCAGTATCTCTCTATTCCTATGAGCTGACCGTGCATTAAAGCGAAGTTTCAAGACACCTATAACTATGAACTAGCTCTTCTTTAATATTCCTCCTTTTTTTCCTTTATGGGAGAGACAATTAGTAAGCCTTTTTCACGAATTTGTTTCGCCCTTGGGTCTTCCTCCCTCGTGCATAAAATAAAAGAATTAACCCTGGTACCCCCGCGCCTGCTGGCCATGTATGCTGCTAACACTGTGAAAGAGGGACTTGTTGCCGCGCCCGTGTATGGAAAGAGGCTGAGTACAACGTGTTCTCACCCTTAAAAAGAGGATGAAACTCCGGGGGAAGAGAGAGAGAGAGAGAGAGAGAGAGAGAGAGAGAGAGAGAGAGAGAGAGAGAGAGAGAGAGAGAGAGATAGCATATGTTATCTCCCTTAAAGATAATACTCGAGATAAGGCGTCACTCCTATTTTGTGTGTGTGTGTGTGTGTGTGTGTGTGTGTGTGTGTGTGTGTGTGTGTGTGTGTGTGTCTAGTTTTGTCAGCCACAGAATTGATCAGTTCAGCATAATTCCGTGCATAACGAGGAACAAAAGTTGGTGTGTTTGTGTGTCTGTCTGTCTGTATGTGTGTGTGTGTGTGTGTGTGTGTGTGTGTGTGTGTGTGTGTGTGTGTGTGTGTGTGTGTGTGTGTGTGTGTGTGTGTGTGTGTGTGTGTGTTCTAGTTAATTGCCTGGTACGCTCAACACTCCACTCTAGCAAAACAAAATGCAATCCCATTCTTACAGACAGGAAAACAAAGGATGGTAAATAAAAACTACATTATTATTATTATTATCATTTTTGTTTTCATAAATCCTGAATTTTCCTTTACATGTATAGACGTGCATTTTATCTGTGACTTTCCTCTTCCTTCCTATGTATGTCCTTGACCCTCTATTTCCAGCTTCCCTCTCCTTCTCCCTCTCCCTCACTCTTACTCACTCTCCCTCAGCTCCCTACACACAGTCCGTTCTCTGCCTCATTCTATCTATTTCTATATTTCTTATCTGCAGTGCTCTTGTCAATCCTTCATCTCTTCCTCTTCCTCAGCTTCCGTGTCCCCCGTCCCCTTCCTCCTCCTCCTCTTCCTTTTTCTCCTACATCACTATTGCATACCGTTCCTCCTCCTTTTTTTCTTCCCCTTTCTTTTCTTCCTTCTTCCTTCCTTTTCTTCAATTTAATCCTTTATTCCTACCACCGTGTCTATTTTCTCCTTCTTCCTCACATAATTCTTGCTGCCTGAGCTCCATGTTCCTCCTCTTCCTCTTTTTTTTCTGTTTTCTTCCTCTTCCTCTTACTCTTCGTCTCCTTTGAGTCTTCCCCTTCAAGTAAATCACAGTAGGATTACATTTCTCATCTTCTTTTCTTTTTTCTTTTTTCTTCTTCCATATTTTCTTTCCTCTTCGATTAATTTTAGCTGTTACTGTTTCTAAAATGGAAATTGTAAATGTTGGTACTGCTGTTATCATAGTAGTAGTAGTAGTAGTAGTAGTAGTAGTAGTAGTAGTAGTAGTAGTAGAAGTAACAACAATAACAGCAGTAGTACCAGAAGCAGTAGGAGCAACAGCAGAAGAAATATCACAGCTACTGACACTTTTTTCTCTCAAAACAAAACCCAATCCAGCACCTTCCTTTGCACTCCGATAGAAAGTTAGCGGGAAGTGTGACTGAACTGAAAAGAGACTGGGTGCTTGAAGCGAGCATAGGAGCAGGCGGAGGAGTAGAAGCAGAAGCAGGAACAGGAGCAGGAGGAGGAGGAGGTGAGGTAAAATATATATAGCATCCTGGCCATCCAAAAGCAATATCAAGTGGGGGGGTGGTAAAAATAGCTTGATAAATGAGCCTTCGTGGCGCCTGCGGTGGAGCATCCATCGCTCAGACAGCCTCCCAAGGGAACACCAAACACTAATTTCATAATCTAATCGGCCCCATTGACTGAGCGAGACCGAGAACGCGAGAGAGAGAGAGAGAGAGAGAGAGAGAGAGAGAGAGAGAGAGGAGAGAGAGAGTGAGAGAGAGAGAGAGAGAGAGAGAGAGAGGAGAGAGAGAGAGAGGAGAGAGAGGAGAGGAGAGAGAGAGATTTTTATTTCTCCTTCTCTGATTGATCGTTTATCCAATAGTTTACGTATTTACTTTCGTTTCCTTCTCCGCTTCACACGTCCATGAGCGTCCGATTCTCAGAACCGCCTCGCCTTGCAACTCGCAACCTCGTTCGCTGCGGGCTGGTGGTGGTAGTGGTGGTGGTGGTGGTGGTGGTGGCAAGTGGGCACCGGGGGCACCAACAGGATGATGCTCGTCCGCGCCATGCCTCAACGCTTCGGTGGCTACACAGGGGCAGCTCCAATACACACTCACACACACACACACACACACACACACACACACACACACACCCACACACACACACAGGCACAGCATCACGACGCCGCAGAGATGAATGGAAGGCGACAGTCCCGAAACACTTGCATTCATTATAGATTCTACTGATTCATCCCGCGTTTGTGTGTGTATGACAGGCGGTATCGAGGTAAAGGAAGCGTTCGTAAATGCCACACTCGGTTCAGTAAAGGTAGATGTACTGCACGTATTCCGCGGCATCTGTTTGATTGTTTGTCTGTCTGTGCATGTGTCTGTCCATCTGTTTTGCGTGATCCAGTGTGGTTTCGCTTGTCGGAATGTACCCGGATGTTTGATTCCGCTTAAAGATGCAAGGATTGATTCGTGTTCTCTCTCTCTCCTCTCTCTCTCTCTCTCTCTCTCTCTCTCTCTCTCCTCTCTCTCCTCTCTCTCTCTCTCTCTCTCTCTCCTCTCTCTCTCTCTCTCTCTCCTATCATCATCGACTTCCTTCACGAACACGCACGAAGTTTAGATACAATGCAGGAAAATCAGCAACAACCTTCGAGTTTCAGATTATCACAAGAACGTACGAGTTTGGTCTGTCTTTTGTCTTGTCGAAGTGAAAGTCATCTTCACAGCGCAATGTACTGGATGTAAATATCGTTCAAACACACACACACACACACACACACACACACACACACACACACACACACACACAGTCACGGGGCAACGGCGCTCTTAAAAATTGTTTGATGTGAAGGTAACGGAATACCAGAGAGAGAGAGAGAGAGAGAGAGAGAGAGAGAGAGAGAGGAGGAGAGAGAGAGAGAGAGAGAGAGAGAGAGAGAGAGAGAGAGAGAGGGAGAGAGAGAGAGAGAGGAGAGGAGAGAGAGGAGAGAGAGGAGGAGAGAGAGAGAGAGAGAGAGAG
>NC_087152.1:17132500-17137500 GCF_035594125.1 Scylla paramamosain
CACGGGCAACAAAAATCCAATAAAAAAAGAAAAAAGGCCCATTGAGATATCGGTCCCCGAATAGGGTCTAAAGCGGTAATCCAGATGTGAAGGATAAGTGTCTTGAAACCTTCCTCTTGAAGGAATTCAAGTCATAGGAAGATGGAAATACAGAAGCAGGCAGGGAGTTCCAGAGTTTACCAGAGAAAGGGATGAATGATTGAGAATACTGGTTAACTCTTGCATTACAGTGGTGGACAGAATAGAGGTGAGAGAAAGAAGAAAGTCTTGTGCAGCGAGGCCGTGTGAGGAGAGGCATGCAGTTAGCAAGATCAGAAAAGCAGTTAGCATGAAAATATCGGTAGAAGATAGCAAGAGATGCAACATTGCGGTGATAAGAAAGGCTGAAGGACAGTCAGTTAGAGAAGAGGAGTTGATGAGACGAAAAGCTTTTGATTCCACCTTGTCTAGAAGAGTGGTATGAGTGGAACCAGTTTAGATTATAAGTAAAGGACAGACCGAGGATGTTGAGTGTAGAAGAAGGGGGGCAGTTGAGTGTCACTGAAGAAGAGGCGATAGTTGTCTGGAAGGTTGCGTCGAGTTGACAGATGGAGGAATTGAGTTTTTAAGGCACTACTAAGGCAATACATTGAACAATACTGAGCTTGCTCTGTCCCATTCAGAAATTTTAGAGATCAGAAGTCAGGCGTTTTGTGGCTTCCATGCGTGGACTGTTTACTTCCTGAAGGGTTGGACGTCTACGAAAAGACGAGGAAAAGTGCAGGTTGGTATCATCAGTGGAGGAGTGGTTAGGACAATAAATTTGATTTAAAAGATCATTGATTAATAACAGGAAGAGAGTAAGTGACAGGACAGAACCCTGAGGAACACCACTGTTAATAGATTTAAGAGAAGGACAGTGACCATCTACCACAGCAGCAATAAAAGGATCAGAAAGGAAATTTCAGATGAAGTTACAGAGAGAGAAGGATAGAAGCCGTAGGATGGTAGTTTGGAAATCAAAGCAATTGTCTCTCCCCCCCCTACCAAAAAAAAAAAAAATAAATATTGAAAAAAAAATAAAAAAGAAATTTTTCACTTGTTCATGTTTCTGTCTGATTATAGACAGTTATATTTGTTGTCCATGTATATTGATTCCTCTTTTGGATTAAAGCTTGGATGCTTGTACTTTCCCATGAGGACTCACAAGGCAGGATGATCCAAGGGCAAAAAGAAATTCAAGTAATAAAAAATAAAGGTAAGCTAATTGTCTCTCCCCCAACCATTTTTTTTTTCTCTGCTCACCACGATCTGCTTTGAGAGAGACAACCAACTGGGGCAAAAAATAAATAAATAAGCTCTAGCCATACCAAAGCTCGCAGAAGCAAGTTATCAAGTAAACATTTTTCCTTCCATTCACAGTCTTCAAGGAACAATCACTCTGAAGTCTTTACGAATAAGTACTGTAGGTTTTAACGAAACTCATCAGCGAATAGGTTCTTTGACAAAATGGTTCAGTGAATTTAAAGGGAACATCATCATTAAGACCCGAGGAGACTGAATTAACAGGTTTACAATGGTCGTCTTTTGTTGATATTGGGAGCACTGTAAAAGATAGTTTGAATAGACACAGAAAAACAAGTGACGAGAGGTCGATTTTGTCTTTTCTAAGCTATAAATGTGCTCAAAAGACTGTAGTACAAAATCAGATGTATAAAAACTTGTATTGGGGCTGTTTAGAAGCAAAAAAGAGGTAAGAATTTGAAAATACCTGTTTCCACTTTTTTTTTTTTTTTTTTTTGAGAAGGCAATAACTGAACTATGTAAAGTGTCTTGTGAAGGACAGAAAATGAACAACTTGTGATTTAATTTGGAAAGAAATACGACAGCAATCCGACCCTCACTGAAGCAACCAGCAGACTGACGAGGGTTTCTTCACGTGACAGACAACAACAATGCACACTCGATATCATGTGTATCGCTGCCCATGGCGATCAGAGTGTTGTGTGATGATAGAATCCTTCATCACAAAATGAATCATTCCCAATACAATGTTAGTACTGTGAACGTTGCCTCCACGTCCCAAGGTTTCGTGCGGCAGTATATCTGTCTTGTGAGTCACACGTGTCGTGCTCTACAACACACGCGCCGTCCCTAGCTGGATACCAATGAATGTATAATGGCAAGATACACATGTTATATATATATATATATATATATATATATATATATATATATATATATATATATATATATATATATATATATATATATATATATATATATATATATATATATATATATATATATATATATATATATATATATATATATATATATATATATATATATATATATATATATATATATATATATATATATATATATATATCGACGATGGCAGCTACACATCTTCTTTTATGGAAATACTTACCTGTTACTTTTCACTAAAAGATTAAAAATACATTCTACCCATTATTGAAGCTTTACGGAAGAACAATAAGTAAATTCAGTGTCCCTCTTGTATTTTTCTCCATTTTTTTTACGAAAAAAAAAAAAACAGAAGGCCCTGCTGTCACGCTGCCCGCACACACGCGACATGTGGAAATCGATTCACTAACTCAGCCTCACAAATAAAAATCCTTAATGGTGACCGGCAACAAAACGCTTCTTTTCGCTGTCTGTGAGCCTCTTTTCTTAAGGCCGCGTCCCATTAATGCCTCTTAAATGTTAAGGACCTCACCAAAGAGTACAGATTTACCTGGACAGTGTGCAGTAAGTGCGATGGCAGACGCCACAGCCCACAACTATGTTATCATATGATATTACACTTCCAGGGACGAATTCTGTCGTGTCGCCTCCTTCCACAACCCTCTGAGCCATCCAGTCGACCACATTTCGCAGAATATACTAAAATACAAACTTGATCCAGGAGAAGTATTTGCCAACGTTTGCAGTGCGTCAGTGCACTCAATTCGATCCCCGCTGAACTCAGGAATGCTTCTGAGGCGTTCACTGGCCCGCATCGCGTGTGCCTCACTGCCCGCCACTCACACCACACATGCCGAGCGAGCCGTGTGTGGTATCAGTGCAAAGGTATATATATATATATATATATATATATATATATATATATATATATATATATATATATATATATATATATATATATATATATATATATATATATATATATATATATATATATACGATTAATTTCGATAAAATAGATGCCTCGACGCGCACTAAGGACGAAGCAAGGATCGGCACAAACAATATTTGCAAGGAAATCACGAACACGTGTCTGCCTCAGCGAGTGTATACTAAAGCCGTACTCGATTCGTTCAGATCAGTGGGATAGGTCGAGCTTTTTCCATGCGACCTTCTTTATTGGAAAGTATTATTGGGGGATTTAAGGTGGATATTGAATTCAGTGTGCACGGTGGAGATTTGTTTTGGATATAATGAATGCGGAAATGGTTTAAGTCTGTGTTCCGTCATAATCCACGGCAGGTAATGGAAGGCAATACCAGCCTGGTCACCAAGCGATGACTGCAGCAGCGATGGCAACAGCCCCGCGGCGGCCAGCGCTCGGCCGGCCCTTCCTCCACTTGTCGCTCATTGTCATCAGTAAATCTGTTTCGTCGGTGACAGGAATCAACAAGGCGGCAGCAGCGACGAGGACATCCACAGCTATGCGTGATGCTACACAAATAGTCGTAAAGTGTTGAGAATTTCTCAACTGACAATCCTATGTACTAAGTCCCATTGATCGTTTCGTTAACACTGGGATCACTATTTTGTAAATATATCACAAAGTGTTTTACCACTTAGTTGTAACACACACACAAACACACACACACACACACACACACACACACACACACACACACACACACACACACACACACACACACACACACCAGAGTTTCGTTATATGCCATTTCAAAATATTCAGATTTATGTACGTGCAAGTGTCCAGCGTAAATGTGACATGTGTTGATATGCAACACAAAGTCGTTCTTATACGAGCAGCGCGGAGTCAGTGCGAGACGCGATGGTGAGTATATGGTGCACACCCGCTTTGCTGCCTTTCTCTGTACAAAGTCGGGAGCAGCTGTTGTGTCTCTTATATTTTCCAGCATGATACACAGCAGAAAAATATATGTATAACCTATTGTCGAAGAACTTAACCACCACTCACCTTTCCTTACAGGTAATTCGCAATCCCGCCTTGCTGTCATTCCACTCCCAATGTGGACACACCAAACATCTTCCAGTGAGTACGAGTTTGTAATTTTAATGCTGCTTTGTTGTACTGTCATTGTAAAGAGCTCCATAATGAAGGCTATATATATATATATATATATATAGAGAGAGAGAGAGAGAGAGAGAGAGAGAGAGAGAGAGAGAGAGAGAGAGAGAGAGAGAGAGAGAGAGAGAGAGAGAGAGAGAGAGAGAGAGAGAGAGAGAGAGAGAGAGAGAGAGAGAGAGACTGCTCCACAGCCATTATTCCCATAATGTCTAGAATATGTTCGCCGTAAATTGCAAAGTGACGCCATATATTCAGAGGGGTATTGTGAGGGTGTAATCATTTGTGTCTTTTACTCGTACATGATGAACGGCGGCAATGGTCAGCACGGATCCTTGTCGCAGGAGCCTATTTCAGAAATCCTTGTGCAGCAAAACAGCGGGATAATTACTCTTCCTCTGCAAAAGAGTGAGGGAAGGCTGCTAGTGGTGCTGGTGCTGGCCGCGTACACACCTGGGTCACCTTCCTGCCCCTTATTGATGCCCGGGAAGGCCCGGATGTGATTAATGGCACTGCAAGCAGACAGCGCACGACGCAGGTCAGGGAATGAGTACTTTAGCCTATACGAGAACTGCCTGCCGTTATAGCGATGAAAATTTTTTTCATGTTATGTACGCCTAGTTTGGTTTGGTTCGTTTAAGGTAAAACAGCAAATGTAAATATTTAAAAATATCAAGGATCATAATAACTATAACATTTCATAAATAAA
>NC_087152.1:17145000-17192500 GCF_035594125.1 Scylla paramamosain
AAAAAAGTAAGATACAAAATTTCTGAACCATATACCAAATACAAAAACTACATAGAAATTTCACAGTAAAACATAAATGTGAACATGAATAGAGTGGAAGTACCAGACAAAACCCTACTGGAAATACAATACAAAAAGTACGGAATTAAATATAAATGCAAATAAAAATCCATAACTTCATGAATTAAATTGTGGGACTGAGTGTTAAATCATGCTGTTGAATAAGAGGAGGAGGAGGAGGAGGAGGAGGAGGAGGAGGAGGAGGAGGAGGAGGAGGAGGCAGCGGCATGCGAGAGTGAGAAAGATGCGAGTAGGTAGTGTACTTACTTTACAAACGCCCCTTTGCCTCCTTTCCCTGTTACTTGCACAAGGACACCACCTCTTATCAACTTAATTTTCTCTTACCTCCTCATTAAGTTAGGCTGATTGTGTGTGTGTGTGTGTGTGTGTGTGCACCAGTCTCTCTCTCTCTCTCTCTCTCTCTCTCTCTCTCTCTCTCTCTCTCTCTCTCTCTCTCTCTCTCTCTCTCTCTCTACTCATCTCTTCGCTTCACGGAAACATTTATCAGACCATTCGTGTTGCTGCCGACATCAAACAGGAACCCGAGTATGTGTGCAGCCACTGATAAAGATTACGTGGGCTATATATGTGCATGTCTACGTATGTTATTATGAATGTAATTCCAGTAATACAATGTCTTCAGTAGTAAGGAAAGTAGCAGGAGAGGTACTTGTAGTACGTAATGATGATAGTGTTGGTGGTGGTAATAGTAGTAGTAGTAGTAGTAGTGGTAATACGGTAATCGTAGTAATGTATATTCAGAACAAAAGATATATTTACTGCTAATATCAGTGCTGATGTTTCTACTATTACCATACTACTACTATTACTACTACTACTACTACTACTACTATCTCCTTCTCCGCCACAACCACTACCATCACCAGCATCACCACCACCACCACCAGTACTACCACTGATGTTTACAGCGCACACAAAATCTGCGAGGAATACGCTAATTAAAACTTGCCTCAATATTGTACTTCTTGATATAACCTTAATTAACTCTGGCCTGATGAGAATTCACTCCTGTACACGTCAGTCTGTGAGGCGGAGGGGTCCATGTGACCTGAGGATAGTGAAGACACGAGGAAGTCTCCTAGGAACCGCGGATAGCCTGGGTAACGATATCCCTTCCTATTTCTGTTTTTATTTTATTTTTTTTCTAAAGTGGGAAGCGTTATCAAATTTCAGTTTCTCTCTCTCTCTCTCTCTCTCTCTCTCTCTCTCTCTCTCTCTCTCTCTCTCTCTCTCTCTCTCTCTCTCTCTCTTCCACGTGCACATGAAAGATAAATATGGAGGAAGGGAAATCCTGCCAAGTTGTTGCTTCAAAAAAAAAAAAAAACAGTGAGAGTAAAATGTTCAGAACGGATGCCAATACTTTACGCACACGTGTTTAAATGATCAGCAGACAAAAGTGGGACATGAAAGAGCTGGACAGTGGTAAAGGTCTGAGCCACGGAGAATTGTAAGATAAAAGCTTTACAGTAAAAAAAATCTATTAATACATGAGAATAGTGCATTACATTACATTACAAATACTAACAGTGAACAATAATGAGAGCAAACCGTGGCTAGTCTTTTAAAAGCCGAAACTCTTCAGGCACATCTTAAATTTGATAGAAAAGCACAGTGATTAACAAGAATAACTATATTTGAATTAACATAAGAAAAACTTTAGTGAAATCATATAACTGCAGAGCAAAATCATAAGGCCAGTAGATTATAAAAGAAATAGGATTAAGTACAAATGCATGTAAAAAAAAAAAAAAAGTCATAACTTCATTAGGTTGGGGTTTGAGTGATGCACACAATTCCCACGTAAAATTTGTGAAAGCACACTGCATGAAAAGACTCGAACTTCAACTTATTCATTTCCTGATTTACTGTTATTGGAAGTACAAGCACGCGTCTATACATATTTGTGTGAACACGTGCCCTTCAAAATGCTGTGTAATCCTGCTCAACTAAAAAAAAAATTTAAAAAAAATAGAAAAAGTGTCGCCCGTCCATTCATTAACTTTCTTTTTCATTAAATTGTTGATTGGATTACTTAATTCGCGCTACTAAAATTAGAAAATTATTTAAGGCTTGAATAAAATTAGCGCTAACCGCCCCGCGCCACTCTTGTCCCCCTGAGCGACCGCTGCAGTCATCACTCCCCGACACTTCTCACTTTTAATTTTTTTTTTATGTTCCTCCACTTATTCTTTTCGTTCTTTGCCTTCGTTACATAAGTTAATCCAATAAGTTTTTTTTTTTTTGAGAGACTTTCTTCCAATAATTTTCTTCCTCCCTGGCCTTTGTCTCACAAGTCGAGCCTTTCAAGTCTCTTTTTTTTTCCCTTATATTCTTACATTTATTTTCCTCCATTCTTTGCTTTCGTTTCGTAATAAGTTTATATATTAAGTCTCTTTTTTCCTCATACTCTTTCATTTATTTTCTCCTTTGCCTTCGTTATGTGATGAGTCAGTCTTTCAAGTATCTTCTCATCCTCTTTGTCTGCTTACCTGTTGTTTCTTTGTTGTTTCCTGCTCTTCCCGTCCTTCCTTACCTTCGTTATTTACTCAGTCTATCTTCAGTCTCCATTTTCTTTTTCCCAGTCCACTCACCGTTTTTTTCGTTTTTTTTTCTCATTTTTTTTTCTGTTTTCTCCGTTCTTCTTTCTTTCGCTAAGTCCCCGATCGCTTCCCCCTCGTCCAAACATGTTCTTTTCTTTTTTCTTTCCTGTTTTTAGTCTTCTTTCGTTTTCTTTTCTTCGTTATTTACTGAATTTACCTTCTAAGTCTCCCTTCCTTTCCTCCCTGCACGCCGGGCCACGCACGTAACTGACCGTGTACAGGCAACACAATATAAACAAAAAACCTTCACAATGATCGAAGAGAAACAGTTTGTGAAAATATCCGTGAAAAAAAAGTAACATTGCATATTGAGTTAAAAAATTCTATAACGAAATTCTTTTTTAACTCCCTTTTCTCTCTCTTCTTTTATATCCACGTCTAAAAAAATCACTCCAATATGTTGTGTAAAAATCCGGAGTACATAAATGTACATAAAGCCGCGCCAAAATGGTGCATTTGTTATTTTTATTCCATTTCCGGCAAAATAATACACTCCGTTTTCACTATGGTGTTTTGGAGTGCGGAATTACGAGGCACGCGCGCGCTCGCACGGTAGCGCGCACGCACGCACACACACACACACACACACACACACACACACACACACACACACACACACACACACACACACACACACACGAGCGAGTGTGCGTGCGTGCACGCACGCGCGCGCACACACACACACACACACACACACACACACACACACACACACACACACACACACACACACACACACACACACGAGCGAGTGCGCGCGCACGCACGCACACACACACACACACACACACACACACACACACACACACACACACACACACACACACACTAACACTAACACTAACACACACAGATCCCTCACCACACACACACACACACACACACACACACACACACACACACACACACACACACACACACACACACACACACACACACACTAACACTAACGCACACAGATCTCCACACACACACACACACACACACACACACACACACACACACACACACACACTAACACACATACACACACACACACACACACACACACACACACACACACACACACACACACACACACACACACACACACAGAGAGAGAGAGAGAGAGAGAGAGAGAGAGAGAGAGAGAGAGAGAGAGAGAGAGAGAGAGAGAGAGAGAGAGAGAGAGAGAGGTCAAAGTAATTTCATTAACCTGGTTAAAATCTAGTTGGTTAGAGCCAGATGAGCTGAGTCGCTTTACATGAAAAGTTAATTTCGATTGCATTAGTTTGAGTTACATTTCGTTTCCTCGTTTGGGGCGGGGGATAGGGAGGGAGGGACAGAGAGAGAGAGAGAGAGAGAGAGAGAGAGAGAGAGAGAGAGAGAGAGAGAGAGAGAGAGAGAGAGAGAGGGAGATGTGGAGAGGGAGGTTGCCGGGAGGGAGGAGGGCGTTGCTGCACCAACACAGAGGCGGCGCCCTAAAGCCGAACTTTCTTTCTTCCCCGGAGTAAGTAAACCACGCTGCTCCCTGAACTCGACTGATTACCGTCCCTCAGAATCAGGGAATGTCACCTCACAAAAAACAAAAAGAAAAAAAAAAAGGAACTAAGGAACACAGGTGAGGAACAAAAAAGCAGGAGATATTTTGGCCCTTTAGAGATTATGATGAGCTATACTGTTTAATCTAAAGTGAGAGACGTAGGATAGTGAAGTGCATTATTCATCGTATACAGTCATGGTCAATAGTCAAGTGGCATCCAACACTCAAAAAGCAACTCATCTCTTGGCCCTTACGATATTGTGATCAGCTATACTATTTAAACCAAAGTAAGAGGTGTAGAATAATAGTATTTCTCCATCATGTATAATAAAGGGCAATATTCAAGTAACATTCTACACTCACTTCCACTTTGTTCAATCAATCAATTCAATGTCATATTTTGTAAGATCACCGACGGATTTAGGATGGAAGGAAAGGCGAATTTTAAGACTATTAACGAATCTGAGGACTTGAAAGTGAGAGAGAAAAACGAAACACAGAGAAAATTAATACACAACTTACTCTACTTCTGACCACAGCTGCACCTATTATCCTCCTCTAGTCTCCCACTAAATTCACCTTCCATTGACCTAAACTGGCTGAGCAGAAGAGTCCAGGGATCCCCACCGGCCCCTCCGCGCACCAAGTAAGCCATTATGTACCCAGTGTCTTCTTCTTCCAGTCTCATTATTCCATATTTTTCTCTCAGCATCTCAGAGGCTTATGTGGCTTGATGGGTCTTGGGCCAAATTTATAGCGTTTGTTTCTCAGAAAACTGTGTCCGCTCCAAAAATTCGCGGCGTATATCACGACACAAAAGGGACGTATATTTTCCTGCTTATTTTTTTTTTTATCTCTCTCTTCCTCTTTAGTTTTGCCTTTTTTTTTCGAGAGCAACGTTAGGTGATCTGAGGAAAATTCATGGTTCTCTCTCTCTCTCTCTCTCTCTCTCTCTCTCTCTCTCTCTCTCTCTCTCTCTCTCTCTCTCTCTCTCTCTCTCTCTCTCTCTCTCTCAGCCGAACATCTCGTCACGCGCTGCACAACTATCGCGGAAGTCTTGCCAAGTTGAGATGGGTTCCTTTCCTCAGTGACGTGTGGCTGGACGCTGGGCCCCTCACTACCCCTGCCTCGCGCGCCGCCCCTATCGCACGGCCACACTAGGCTGCATCTAGCACGTCTCCAGAACCCGCTGCGGCGATATTTGGGGGAGTGAAACACTGTATTGGCCAAAATAAACAAACAGTGTTCTCTACGTCCTCACAATCTCAAGTTTTCTGGCTGTTGCCTTTCTAGGGATTTTGTGGGACCGCCTGTTCATTTTCTATACTTAGGTGTTCTCTCTCTCTCTCTCTCTCTCTCTCTCTCTCTCTCTCTCTCTCTCTCTCTCTCTCTCTCTCTCTCTCTCTCTCTCTCTCTCTCTCTCTGAAGGTTACCCATTACTCTTTTTTTTTTTCAATTGAAAAAATACATTGTCCAGAGAGAGAGAGAGAGAGAGAGAGAGAGAGAGAGAGAGAGAGAGAGAGAGAGAGAGAGAACATGTCATATCTTGCGAGATGTAGTACTCTTATTACTGTTTCTACTTAAAACCATTACCACTCCTCCTCCTCCTCCTCCTCCTCCTCCTCCTCCTCCTCCTCCTCTCTTTCCACCGCCGTTTAGATTATTTGTACTTGTCTACTTCTTTCAATTCTTCTTCTTCCCCTATCTAACATGCTCACTTAATATTTTCTTCCGGGTTCACTAACTTCTTCCTCTTCTTCCAAGTTCACTAATTTCTTCTTCTTCCAGGTTCACTAACTTCTTTTTTTTTTTTTCTTCTTCTTCTTCTTCGTCTTCTTCTACTACTACTACTTCTTATTCCGAACAGCTCTGCTTTTGTTTGTTCATTGTTTACATTCCTTTGTATTCCTTCTTCTCTTCTTCTTCCTCCTCTTCCTCGTCCTTCTCCTCCTCCTACTCTTCCTCCTCCTCCTCGTGCCCTTCCTCAGAGAGTTGGTGGAGTCAACTTGCCATTACCTTAATCCCTCATCCCGCCCTAATACCCACGCATCCTTTGCCTTAAGTCCGGGTCTTCCCTACCCCAACACATGGCGCGACCTCCATATCTTGTCTTGCCTCCTGTCCTGCCTTTTTCTTTTCCCTTTTTTTTTTTTTCTGTTCATTTCTCGACTTTTTTTTGTTATCCATTTTCTTTTTATTTTGGTATTTCACTCAGTTCTCCATCTTACATTTTTTATTGAGCTCTTTATTTTCCAGTTGTCATCTTTTTTTATTTTTTTTTTTTGTCAATCAACTCTGCATCTTATAATTTCCTTTTTTTTTTGTCTTTGAACCTTCTGCCTTATAATTTCTTACAATTTATATTTTTCTTGTCATAGACTCTCTATCTTACACATTATTTTTTTCTTTGGCATTCAGACCTTTTCCTTGTATTTTTTTTTTTTGTCGTTCGTTACATTTATTTTTCATTGTATTAATTTCCCTACCTTGCAATATTTCTTTGTGCATGTTCACCTTTGTCTCACATTCTTTTTTTTTTACTTAAACTTTTCATTCTTTTTTTTTGTGTGTGTGTCTTTCAAGTAACCACATTATTATTATTTTTTTTCTTTTACAATCTATCTCACCTTTCTTATTTCTATATATAAATTTGTTGTTCTGTCAGACGTCTTCCTTTCATTTGTTCCGCTTATTTTTGTGTGATATATATTTTCCTTTAACTTTTGTCCTTCTAAACTTGTTCAGACGTGATCTATTTTCGTTGCCTTCCTTCGGTTTTGCTATTCCCTCCGTCCAATTTCAAAACCATTAATCTATCCTTTCACATTTTCTTCTCATTCCGCATGATTTCCTTCAGTAATTTTAGAGCTCCTTAAACTTTTGCTATTTTCTTCGATCAGAATTTAGAACAGTGACGTATTTTTTTTTTTTTATCAAAGTGTGTCTTAAAGTTTCTTTTACATGTATTGTTTTTATTTATATTTTAATCCATCTCTTGCTTTTTTTTTTAAGTGTCCTTTTTAACCTATATCTATAACGCTGATTTGTATTTTTATGTGCTACTTTCCTTCTCTTGATATCGCCTGAACATCTGCTTTCCCTTCTCTCCTTGGCTTATTTCAACTTTTCCCCTCGTCCTCCACGCTACGCCCCTGCAAGTATATCCATTATCTCCATTATTTTTACATTTTCCTCTTATTTCCCCACTTATGGCTAAGTATTCTCTCAGTTTGCCTTCCCAGCCTCGTCTATATTAATATTTTTACTTATCTTTACTTACTTATTTATTTTGTGTATATTGCTATATGAATTTCGAAAGCATTGATTTGCATTTTTCCCTCCAAATTTCCTTCCTATCACCTAAACATTTCCTTTTTTTTTCCTTTCTCTCCTTGCCCTTATTTTAATTTTTCCTGCATCCCTGCCGGCGTGTATATATCATGTCCATTATTTTTACATTTTCGCCTTATCTCTCCACTTACGGCACACTTCTACCCACCTTACCTGGGATTGATTACATTCTGATGGCCTCCTTGTTCTTCCTTTGTCCTCCTCTCCCTCTCCTTACCGCCGCCAGCTTACTTTATTATCCTCTCTCCTCGTGTCCCTCTATTTTACTTCCTTGCTTCATATTTTCCACTTCTGATCTTCAACTTTCTCCTTCCTCTCGCCCTTCCTCTCCTTTTCTCCTTAATTGCTCACTTTTATTACGCGCTTCCCTTCTCCCTCGCTTCTCCCCTGCGCTTAAATATCTTTCATATTCCATTCTATGTCTCCATTATCCTCTCTCTCTCTCTCTCTCTCTCTCTCTCTCTCTCTCTCTCTCTCTCTCTCTCTCTCTCTCTCTCTCTCTCTCTCTCTCTCTCTCAAGATGTGCTTTCTCTCATTATTTTTTGTCTGTTTTTGGTTACAAGTTCATTCTCTCTCTCTCTTTCTCTCCCTCCCTCTCACTGTCATTCACTTTCTCACATTCTACTTATTTGTTTCTTCTGACATTTATACTCTCATATTTTCCCTCCTCGTCTTTCTCTATTTCTTTTCTTCTACTTTTCTTCTTGTTTTCTGTTGACTGTGTTCCAATTGCATTATAATTTTTCTCTCTTTTCTTCCTCTAATATTGCGTGTGTGTGTGTGTGTGCGTGTTTGTGAGGGAGAGAGAGAGAGAGAGAGAGAGAGAGAGAGAGAGAGAGAGAGAGAGAGAGAGAGAGAGAGAGAGAGAGAGAGAGAGAGAGAGAGAGTTGCTCTTCTCTTACGAAATATAAACGATACCTTTTTGTTTTCTTATCCATCACTTTTTTTTTATTTTCGATACTTCTCTCTCTTCCTTGTCCTCTTGTTTTCATTCTCACATGTATTTATTCCCTTACATGTTTTCTCGATTTTTTCCTCATCCTCTTGCTTCCTGTTTTTCTTCTTCTTCCTCTTAATTCAGCTACTTATTAAAGTTCATATTCCCATTTAACCTTTCTTTAACTTTCGCATTTCCTTTTCTCTGAATCAATATGCATAAGTTCATTTTTATATAATTTATCAAGAGGATTTTTCTCTTCACATCCTGGTTCGTTTCTTTTTATTTTTTTCAGTTTCTTTCTCTTTTATTTATTTCATTTCCTCCTCCTCCTCCTCCTCCATCTATACCAGAATTCCCTCCTCTTTCTCCTCCCGTTCCTTCTACATCACCACAATTCTCTCCTCCTCTTTCTCCTCCTACTTGCAATTCCTGCTTTTCCTTCTGTTCTTGTTCCTCAATACATTTCTGCTTTCCCTTTTCCCTCACTTCCATTTCTGCTTGCGAAACACTGTATTTCTCTCAGTGCTTGCGAGGAGGCAGTAAAGTCCCCACAAACACCGTCGTAAGGACAAGCTGGTCTGTTGGTATTTGTTCGGCCTTTGTGTTTCTTGATGCTCCCTTGAAAACGCTCGGGAAGATCAGGTGTGTTACTCTTGGAATCTTCTCCCTCTTGTTAGTCTTAATCTCTCTTCCCTGCCCTGGCTATTCCTGTAACCCTTAACAAACCATCTTCAATTAGTCTCTCTCTCTCTCTCTCTCTCTCTCTCTCTCTCTCTCTCTCTCTCTCTCTCTCTCTCTCTCTCTCTCTCTCTCTCTCTCTTGGAATAATTAACACAGGCACATCATCCTCGCCTGTCTCCTCCTCGACGTCCCAAACCTGCTCAGCGTAATAACTAGCTTGTGTGTGTGTGTGTGTGTGTGTGTGTGTGTGTGTGTGTGTGTGTGTGTGTGTGTGTGTGTGTGTGTGTGTGTGTGTGTGTGTGTGTGAGAGAGAGAGAGAGAGAGAGAGAGAGAGAGAGAGAGAGAGAGAGAGAGAGAGAGAGAGAGAGAGAGAGAGAGAGAGAGAGAAGAACAGGCAGACTAGCACAGAATATATGAATATACAATCAAATAAACAGGCAGACAAACACACACACACTGACACACACACACACACACACACACACACACACACACACACACACACACACACACACACACACACACACAATACTCGTTTTCATTGTATTAGTTTCAAACGTAATTATAATAAATTTCGTAATTTTTTAAATTACTCAGATAATCACGAACTGGTGAATAGATTAATATAATTAGATGTACATGGTAAAAATGTTTCCTCTCTCTCTCTCTCTCTCTCTCTCTCTCTCTCTCTCTCTCTCTCTCTCTCTCTCTCTCTCTCTCTCTCTCTCTCTCTCTCTCTCTCTCTCTTGTCGCTTCAGTGCAAACACCAGAGATCATCCTTCTTTATTTATTTCTTATATCATATCTTTTTCAGTCAGTCAGCCAGTCAATCAATCACTCAGTCAATCTCGCAGTCAGTGATTCAGAACGTTCTTCAATTATCCATGCATGTACAGAAGGCATTATTATCAAATCAGTGCGTTTGTCTGTCAGTGAAACAGGAGGCCAGTCACTCAGGGATTCTGTCAGTCATTCAATCATTCCTCAAGCGAATCAAATGAGTCAAGTGATCAGTTAGACGTTTGTGTGATGAAGTCTGCAGCTCCTTACGCCAGCCACTGCCACACACACACACACACACACACACACACACACACACACACACACACACACACACACACACACACACTGATTGTAAATAAACAGCACTGTGCTTCATTTCTGTTCTCTTTTACTTTCTATTAGAGGAAATTATCGGAAGGATATACGTAGGAAATTCTGATGTCCTTTTTAGAGTTTCAAAAAGAAAGAACCATCGATATCAGTCATGTGTGTTACCTTTTTAAAACATATCTAATTTTCCCGCTTCAGTGTTATTCAAAGACATAATCTTTTCGTGGAATTTCGCGTCTGAGTTCTTTAAGATTATTAAATATAGCGATATGGGAAGGAGTACAAGCAGCGGATTCAATCTTTATCAAGTTATATTTTGAAATGAGATAGGAAGAGATCAGTCCGCAAATGGGGTGATGGATCACTGAAATAGACAATATGCTGGTGGAAAAATAAAGGCTAATAATAATACAGGTATACTGGAAAATGTCAGAAAGAAACTTCTTTTTTGTAAGGAGCTCAACGTGGAGCAGAGATCAGCGCGAGGAAGTGCACAAAAGAGCCTTGACAAGCGTAGGAAGTCTTGTACAACTATGTTATCATGTTGTTAGTAGCGAGTGAATAGGGGGCTGTAAAAGGCTGCTTGAATGTAAGGTTGGAATTGGTAGTCTCGTTGGTGGGTTTAGGTAATGCCTCGAGTAGGTCGGGTGGCTTCCGGTAGTTTCCCCTAAAGTCCCAGTGTCCTCATGTTCTTAATCATTCTCAATTCAATTCAACGTTCTTTTTTTTCAGTTTCATTAATGTTTTCCCTTTTGCGAGACCCTGACTGGTTGAGTGTAGTGTAGCATCTTCATCGTCCCTGTACCTGTATGGAATATTCCTCTGATACGTGGGAGAAGGAAGAGCTTTCACCAACACATTTTTAAAGAAGCAATAGTGAAAGACCACTCGTCCCATCAACTCCCCTCCTCCATAACTGACAGCGTTCAGTACCGCCAGCTCCGCCGCAACGCCCTTTTCTTGCCATTTTCTGCCACTATTTTAATGGTTACTGCTCTCCTGAACTTCCTAAGTGCATACCTCCCTTACCTTCCCTCCACCTCATCACATAACACTTTCTACTCTCTCCCTCTCTCTCTCTCTCTCTCTCTCCCTCTGTCTCTGTCCGTCTCTCTTTCTCTCCTGCCTTTCGTTTCTGTCTACCTCTGCTGGAGTTAACCAGTATCCTCACTCCTTCATCCCCTTTAGTGGTCTGGCTTTCTTTGTCTCTGTTTCACTCCTTAGTTGCAACTCGAAGTCTCCAAAAAAGTGCTGAATATTCAAAACTCTTTGGAACCTTTTTTTTTTTTACTATTCTCAACTTTTGCTTTCCTACGAGCGACACTGGGGGTTTGTTTACTTATTTGTCTCACACACACACATACACACACACACACACACACACACACACACACACTATACAATGGGGAAGATACAGCAACAACCGTAACATAAAACGTGTTACTACAAGACCCTGGGCAGTTTCTTCTGCGAGAAAGAAGAATATACAGAGGCGAAAAAAAAAAAAAAACACTAGAGGAAGAGAGAAGAGAAGGGAAGGGAAGGGCAAGCAAAACAGAAAGAGGAAAGAGAATACAAGGGAGAAGGAAACGAGAAAAGAGCAAGTGAGAGAGAGAGCAAAAAAATCATAATTACCAGATAAGTGTGTGTGTGTGTGTGTGTGTGTGTGTGTGTGTGTGTGTGTGTGTGTGTGTGTGTGTGTGTGTGTGTGTGTGTGTGTGTGTGTATTGAGAGAGCTTGCACTGAAGTGATATGCTCAGGAGTCTCAGAAATATAGAAAAGGATTACACTCTCATTGGATGCATTTGCAGGTACGCAGAGTCTCGCCCTGTTACGGGGAATGAGATACAATTCAGCCCATCTAATTAAAAGAATGAAGAGAAATGGGTCGTTTTCAGGGCTGCTGGGGAAGGGATAGGCACGGCTTGTGGGGGCGGGGTGGAGGAGGATAGGAAACGGTGAGAGTACTGGTGGAAACTGCCGTGGAACATACTGGGGGTGAGTGGTTGGGAGAGGGGTATGTTAGACCACTGGCAGGGAAAGGGGAGGGGAGAGGGTAGGTCAGTGTATAAGGAAGGCGAGGGCAGGGCGATGGGTCACTAATCCATATAAATGTCACAGATAACAGACATACGGTGCCAGAGCTAAAGAACTGAGGCCAACTGTGTCGCTCTGATAACGAGGAACAACTTTGAAAGCGAGGATAGTTACGGCCCTTTTTAACACACACACACACACACACACACACACACACACACACACACACACACACACACACACACACACACACACACACACAGGAAGGGGAGTCACAGGCAGTAAAAAACACTGGCCCTGCTGCAAGGTTGGCGAGGCAGAGTGAGGGCGTCATAACAGTAAACATTAACATTTATTAGCGAGGCAGCGGTGGCGGTAATGAGGGCAGGCATGATCCCGTGAGTGGGAGGGTGTCCGGTATCCCTTCCTCCCGCCCTCCATCGCCCGCCAAGAGGAATGGCTGCCTCCTCGCTAACTTATCTACAGCCGTAACACACAGCGCTCGCTCTCGCCCCTTACTGTCCACCCTGCCCGTCCCTCACTGCAAGGGGGAATAGGAGGGGGAAAACGCCGCGGTAAGGGGAATTTAGCTACATTTCACTAGGGATTTCCTATACGGAATGTTTAAATATTAATCCCATGGTATTTTTTAAACGTATATCATTTATTTTTATTTATTTATTTATTTATTTATTTTTGCTTCCCTTTTGGCCGAGACGATTCAGAATTATACACCAAAAAGTTCAGGTTAAATCTCAATATTTCTAGTGATTTGGTCGAGCGCCGTCATGTCCCATTCGTCCCCTGCCGGCTGACCCAAGCAAGCGTCTAATTAGGTGGTGCTTTAAGCGGCCGACGAACCACCTGTGAACCCAATTAATTACGCAATCAAATGAACCAGGAATCCTGTGTCCACTCGGATCACAGGAGCGCGTCACCTGGAGACCAGCCCTCCCTTCCGCCACCCAGCCTCGCCCCGCCACCGCCACCGCCGCCACCAACTCACCAGCCGCCGGTCATTCCATAATCACGAGGCGGCCGTCCATCCCAACCTCGGCAGCGGGTGACCCAAGACTTTCCCGCACACATCCCGCCCCTCGCCTCCAGCTTCAGCCAGCCAATCAGCCGCGCGCACCTCGGAATAGCAAGCATTTTCACCACACTCAACAACATTCTCTCTCTCTCTCTCTCTCTCTCTCTCTCTCTTAGATTTAGGGCAGTTTTACTAGGCATTTTAGCGACTATATTGTCTGCTTTTACTTAACTTTTCTATTTTTTTTTTTTGTGCACACATGCTCGCGAACATACATGCATACACACACACACACACACACACACACACACACACACACACACACACACGGAAACACAGAGACAGGATGACAAGAAAGGGAAAAATAGAAAACACTAAAACAAGAACTAACCTGTAAACACACACACAAACACACACACACACACACACACACACACACACACACACACACACACACACACACACACACACACACACAAAAGCGTCGTCGAATGCAGCGCTCCTGACACTCTGAAACAACAACAACGCAACAACGGTCCACCATCATCCCGTCTGGCGACCAACAACGTGATTAAAGAGCAGCTGCGCGTCCTGCCCAGCCTCGCCTGCCTCCCTTTCACGCACCGCCCGCCCCTGCAAGCGTGTGTAGCAGTCCTCAGGAGAGCAACTCTGCTGCCCATGCAAGAGAGAGGAGGGAGCATTGTGGCACGCAGGACACACAGACTGATTGCTGCACATGCGTTGCGACCCTGGGCCTGTAGAGGAAGTGAAAGGAATGTTGATAGGAGTGAGAGAAAGGGAGCGAGGGAGGGAGGGAGGTAGGTAGAGACAGACAAGCAGGTAAACGTGAAACCAAACAGACAGACTGGCAGACTGGCAGACAGACAACAATAAAAACAACACGCAGCCAAAACGATCACAAACAGACACAGACAAAAGGAAAGAAAAGGATTGAAATACACACACAAACAAGGACTAACTACAGATAACATACGAACAGACAGACAGACAAGCAGACAGAGAAAAGAAGACAGAAGCGAACAGACAGATGAACAGAGAGACAAGCAGATCAACAGATAAACAAATAAAAAGATAAGCATGTAAACATATAAAGACAAACTACAGATAACACACAAACAGGCAGACAGACAGGCATACATAGAGAAAAGAAGACAGAAGTGAGCAGACAGATAAATAGAAAGACAAGCAGATGGATGGACAGACAAGCAGAGAGATTCAAGTTCCTGCACTTTTATGTCTCTCAGGGTCAAAATATCATAATTACGGAGAGGCAATTATTTGAGGCACACACGGGTGACTGGCCCACGGTGATAATTATGAGTTTTTGAAGGCCAAAGGAGCTCTTGACGTTTTGAAATGTGCACGATACTCTATGTGTGTGAGGGCGGGTGTGTGTGTTTGTGTGTGTGTGTGGAGGGGGGGGGGGAGTGTATTGATATTCTTTTTTCTTGTATTATGCAAATATCTCTACAAAAATTTTTTGATATTAAAATTTCAGTTACATAATTTAAATAGCTTTGTCACATTTAGCTGATATTTTTTCGTATTTATGGGTTTTTATCAATAAAATACTATTATTGCTACTAGTACTACTAATACTACTGTTGCTGCTGCTACTACTACTACTACTACTACTACTAATACTGCTGCTGCTGCTGCTAGTACTACTACTACTACTACTACTACTACTACTACTACTACTACTACTACTACTATTACTACACACACACACAGAGAGAGAGAGAGAGAGGGAGAGAGAGGAGTGCAGTATTTTATTTCCCCGCCATATAACTTTATTCAGGTGACACAGAAACAAAACAAGGGAGAGTTGCGTTCCCCCATCACCGCCTCGCTTCACTTCACCACTCGCCCTTCTGTCTCCGGGCGGCGAACTGTACTAACTCAGGCAAACGTACACTTACCCAGTCACCCAGTCAGTCAGTCAGTCGGTAGGTCAGTTAGTCCCCCCGGTTGGTAAGTTTACAGATTTAGCAGGTAGGTCAAGTTAAATGAGGCACTTAGTCAATCATTCAATCCGCTTCAGACTTCAATGCCTTACTTTACAAACTTTATCCTTCGCTGTCGATAAACAGGCATTAGAAGGATTTCTGTTCATTTATTCGCTCAGCAGAGGGTTCAGTACGTCAGGGGTCTGGATGTAGGAGTAAAAGGAAAATACATGGATATGCTCGTATCTTCACCATTACTATTATTACTGGCATACATCAAGATACCAGTACGATTTTTTTAAAAGTTCCAATGAATTATGTGTAGCTATTACTCATCGTTCATTTACTAACGCACCAATCAACACGTTCTCTCTACCAGATTCATGAGAGAAAACATTGAAATACTTGTACTATCACCATTATTACCATTACTGCTATTAATAAAGATACGAGTGCAATTCATCAAAGCTCTTATTGAATTACGTGCAAATGTCACTCACTTTTCATTTACTAACGCATCAATCAGCATGTTCTCTGAACCAGACCCATCCACTATCGCTATCACAATGATAACCACTTCTGCAATATTCCCCCGACTCCCCCATCAGATTTCCAGCAACACGATTCTGTAAACACTCCACGAACACTCAACACTTAAGTACCACTTCACTTCACACCATTAACGCCATAGTCACTCCACTCAACACCCACAGAAACACTCCGGTAACATTCCAACAACACCGCTATTTCAGTGAATCCTCAGTAACTCTGCCACTCCACTCGCACTCCAGCCACCTCCTTATCCTGGCCGTCACTTAGCGCATCCTCCACCTCTTCACCCTCTCTCTGGCCTCTCGCTCTCTCTCAAGCCTGAAGTCACGAGCGATAGCATGTAAAATAATCCGTGTTGAATTAAGATAAGATAATCGTGAGCCGAGCCTTTGATGCTGAAGAGGTGCGTCGATCCCCGGAGAGCTGGAAGATCAAAGAGCCCTGTCGCCCAGCTCTATGCTCTTTAAGGCGCCGTCGCTCTAAACTCCAAAGTCCCTTGACTCGAGACGTCGCCGGCAGTCCAGGTTAATGGCTGCACCTTTCAATATCGTGGGAAATATTGCTTCCAGTAGTTTTACGTCCCTGTATTCGACCAGGTAGTTCCTTCTCCTTTCAGTGAAAGGTAGAGGCGAGAAGTAGGCACCGGTGCTGGGCTGGAGCAGGTGGAGCACACAGGCAGGTGGTAGGCAGGCTAGAGGCAGGCTGAGGCAGGTGTGTGTCAGGTAGGAAGGTGAGAAAGTCCCAAGAGAACATCAAAGCAGACTTACTACCAAGTGAGCTGACATGTTTTGCTTCCAAACAAAACTGGAAATTCCAGCAAACTCGTACATGTAATGCGGCGGCAGCGGCGGCGCAGAGACACCTTTCATCTGCTAAGCTCACAAAGAGAATGACGCAAAAAAAAAAAAAAAAAAACATTTCGTGCGAAGAAAACGCTGCCACGTTCCAAAACAAGATAAAGAATTCATGTGTTATTTCACTTCACAATAAGCTTATTCATTCACGTGAAATACATCAGCCGACCTTTGTCATTCCACGCGTTGCTTTGGATTTCAATTTCATTTATTCATTTATTTATTGTCATTTTTATTGCAAATGGCGCAACTACTTTTAATTCGCGCGACAGGGAACGGAAATGTCGCACGCGCGCGCGCGCGCGCGCGTGTGTGTATGTGTGTGTGTGTGTGTGTGTGTGTGTGTGTGTGTGTGTGTGTGTGTGTGTGTGTGTGTTCCTGTGTCTGTGTGCATGTGTCTATATCTCCATTATATCTCCAACAATTATTCACATCTTCCAGTACGCATAAAACAGCACATAAGCCTAAATAAATAAATAAATAAATAAATAGATAAATAAATAAATGAATAAAACATGGAAGGGATAAATTTTCCTGAAAACTCGCAGACAGCGAGTCTGTTAATGCTTGAAGTGAAGCGTCTCTCCCTGAGCCTCTCGACGCGCCTCCTGCAGCCACTCGAGACCCCAAGGACACCTCCTTCCTAAACCCCCAAGGCAACCTCGAACCCCCAACCCTCCTGTATCCCTCTCCCTCCCCGACTCACCCCCCACATCAGAAGGCCTGAGCCCGCAAGGCCCCCGGGACAGCCTCGGGAGCCTGGATGGTAAACACAAAAAAGCCAGGTTCATTCTGGCGGAGATTAGTCCAGGTCAGCAAACAGCTCGGCATTAATTAAGTTGGAGCTGCAGGCATTGTCACAAGATCCGCGAGGCACGCCTAAAAATTAGTATAGGAGGGGGTGAGATTAACTCTTCAAATATCAGGAATGACGGGTAAAATTGAATATAAGAAAGGGAACTAGACAAGGAAGGGAAAAGGGACTGAAGTATTCTGTAGCAGTAGTAGCAATAATAATAACTGTGGCATGGATAGAGAGAGGGAGAGGAGAGATTAACTCCTGAAATATTAGGAATGATGTGGAAAATTAAGTATACTCGTAAGAAAGCGAACTAGACAGGGAAGGGAAAAGGGACTGGAATGTTGATAGTAGTAGTAGTAGTAGTAGTAGTAGTAGTAGTAGTAGTAGTAGTGTGGAAAGAGGGAGGGAGAGAGATTAACTCCTTAAATCTTTGATATGATGTGGAAAATTAAGCATACAAGAAAACAAACTAAACACGGAAGGGAAAGAGGACTGGGGTGGTATGTAGCAATGGTAGTAGTAATACTAGTATTCTGGATGGAGGGAAGGAGATGAGAGACTAACTCCTCAAATATTAGGAATGACGTGTAAAATTAAGTACAAGAAAGTGAACTAGACAAGGAAATGAAGGGAAGAGAGTGGTGTGTATCATTAGTAGGTGGTTCACGGCACATGAGAGCTTAACTCCTCAAATATAAAGTATGACATGTAGAATTAAGTACAAGAAAGTGAACTAGACAAGGAAGGGAAAAAGGGAACAAGAGCAGTATGTAGTATTAGTAAGTGGATCAAGGTAGGGGGAAAGGAGAGCTTAGAGAGGAAAGCCACGTCCCTGCTAATTTTCTTCCACAGGATTCTTATTTTCAATGGTAAGCTGAACGAATTACTTGAAGTATTTGCTTTGTACTGCAGGAGTCAGGAAATGAACACAGGGGGTAACGCTGGAAAACTTCATCAACTTTTATGAAAGGGAATAAACGAAATAAACTCAAGGTTAATCATACACTCCACCACACACACACACACACACACACACATGTACAACAACACTGGATAGGGTGATGTGCAGAAGAGTGGCAAATAAATGAAAGACAGGAACAGAAACGAAAGGAAATGAGTGAGAAGAAAAGAATGACGGACGGTGGGGAAACACGGAAGAGGGAAGGGAGAAAGCCTATTATTATTTACTCTTCATCATTTCCCTTATATTTCCCTTTCCTTCATTGCCAACTTTCCTTCCTCCTTCCTTCCCTGATCACTTTACCACTTTCATTCACTTTATTACCTTGTCCCACCCACCCAACCACACACACACACACACACACACACACACACACACACACACAACCCAGATAAAGAGAGCGCAGTGTACCCAGTCCCCCGTTTCCATCGTCCCTTGTGGGCTGGTCAGTAAATGGGTACCTGACGAAACCTGAGGGAAGTAAATTGTGGTAATCTGGATGTCACAGTCAGCCCAGCATACCGAGGTAATGGGTCTGTAGCTGCCGCGGGTTTGAGGGCCACGCGCTGTAACGGAGATGAGGGAGCCAGCCACTGACTGTACAAAGGCATCATTTGGTATAATTCAGTATATACGTGTAGCCTACGTCAGTTTCCGCCCACTATTACCTCCACTTGAGTTTCTCTTCATCACAAACACAGGATTCTGAAGGGTATGTGTGAGTGCGCTTTGTTATTCTTGCTTTATATTCACGGTTCTGATTTGGTATAAGTTAGTGTGTACGTGTAATCCTTATGTACCTCATCTCTGCCTTTCCTTCTTCTTGCTTCTGCTCGACTCTTTATCGTAGACACAACACTAGACTTTGCTGGGTACGTGTGAATGTGCTACGTCATTCTTGCTCTATCTTCCTTGTTCTCTTTTGCTACAGTTTACTATATATGTGTAACGTACTTGGCTTTCTCACAACACAACACTAAATTTCTGCGGGATATAATGTGAATGTGCTATGTTCATCTTGCTGTCTCTTCTCGGCTCTACATCTTACGTTCTTTCTTTCTCTTCCAGACGCAGCATAAGATTGATTTAGGAGTGTAGGAGTGTGCTATGTCATTCTCACTTTCATCCAGCATTATTAAGTTTTGCAATCTTATTCCGACCTTCCGTCCTTGCTTCATTCCCTCCTCGCATCTTACAAAAAAAAAAGTCATCCCGCATCCTCTCTCTCTCTCTCTCTCTCTCTCTCTCTCTCTCTCTCTCTCTCTCTCTCTCTCTCTCTCTCTCTCTCTCACCGACGCAGATCCAGTCACATTATCTCTTGATTCAATTCACATATTCATTCGAAACTATTTCATACATATTATATCTCATTCATACCCGTTCTCGTTATGCCCTCTTTCCTCCTGCTCTTACTCCCTTTCTCTTTTTCTTCCTTCCATCTGCTTCCTTCCTTTCCCCAGCTCCATGACTCCCTTCTCTCGGTTTCTCTTCTCCTCTCTTCTCCTCTCCTCTCCTCTCTCCTCTCTCCTCGACACTTGCAGGCGTCACAGTGCCGACGATCTGGATGTTGGTTCGCACTTGAGTTCGGCTTAATATTCTTTTACAGCTCCTTAAGTTATAATTCCGGCGAAATTTACAACGAGATACGATGACCGAATTAAATTTTTAGAGCCGTTCTCCTCCCTTCTTCGAGGATTATGTTAAAAAGAGGGACGGAAAGAGCGCTGAGAAAAGTTTTAATCTGCACGAGTGGTGTCACTACTACTAATACTATTCCTACTACTATTACCACTACTACTACCACTACGACTACTACTACTACTTACTACTACTGCTACTACTACTATTCCTCTCATACTATCTCATACTCTCCCTCCTCTTCTCTTCTTCCCCTCCACAGCATCCCAGCCACACACGTCTCCTCCCTCTATCCCCACGCAGCGCATTATTAAAATAAAACTTAGAATGTCTTTTCCAGTTTTTTTTTTTTCCTCCACTTCCAGCTCACTCTGCCGTCCTAATGAAGAAACTGTGTGTATGTGTGTGTGTGTGTGTGTGTGTGTGTGTGTGTGTGTGTGTGTGTGTGTGTGTGTGTGTGTGTGTGTGTGTGTGTGTGTGTGTGTGTGTGTGTGTGTATGTGTGTGTGTGTTGTATTAAACGATTCTGGCATGAAGGTATAAGGAAAATACAATGAACGGGTGAATGGAAAGCAGAGAGAGAGAGAGAGAGAGAGAGAGAGAGAGAGAGAGAGAGAGAGAGAGAGAGAGAGAGAGAGAGAGAGAGAGGGGGGGGGGGCGGCGGGGGTCACTATCTATTCAGTCATCAAATCCTATTCGGCACACACTCAGCGTCAAAGGAAACGTTCAATTGTAAACATTTTTAACCAAACGCGTGTAAAATTTGAAACGTACTTTTAGCTTCCCCTCTCAAATCGCTCACTCCGTTTTCTTTCTATTCTTTCTCTCGTTTTTTTTTTTTTTTCCTTTTTTCCTCTTATTAAACTCATTAACTGTTTCCACTGACGCTTTTTTCCTTCCCCAAAGCGCTTTCATCTTCTCATTCATAGCCACGAGTGAGTCTCCTCTGACGTTTATTTATTTTTTCTTACTTTTTATCATGTTTTTTTTTTTACTTTTCCTTTATATATATATATATATATATATATATATATATATATATATATATATATATATATATATATATATATATATATATATATATATATATATATATATATATATATATATATTTTTTTTTTTTTTTATTCTTTACTCAGACAGTTGTCCTTCTCGTCACTTCACTTGTTTCTATCGTTTCACTTTTATTCCTTCTGTCCTAGTGTTCTCTTCCGCTTGTCATTTTAAATATTCTTTCTTCCTCTCCGTTCTTTTTCTCTGGTTCATTTTTTTCTTCTTTTTTTTTTGGCTGCGTTCCTTTCAGTTCAGTGCGGTATTCTTTCCTTTTTGCCCTTTTCCCTTCATATACAGTTTCTTTATTTATCACATCAATTTCCACTTTCCGCCTCTTTCACTACTTGTAACTCCCGATTTTCATTCTTAACCACTAATATTACTCCTTTAGCAGTCCTTTCTAACTTTCTTTTCCATTTGCCATGTAGTTCTCTCTTTCTCCACTTTCCTTCAAGATATTATTTCTACTTTTTTTTTTCCATAATTCATCCCATCATTCAAAAATTTCCTTACAGAAAACTATTCCTCGGTTTTCCGTCATTTCCTTCACCTTTCCATGCAATCCTGTCCCTTTTTCCCTCCATCTCACCATTCGTAATTTAACTCTCTCTCTCTCTCTCTCTCTCTCTCTCTCTCTTTCTCCCTCTCCAAATATCCCTTTCTTCTTTCTCCATCCTTCCTTCTATTTACAGGAATTTTTCTACTTCAAACTCCTGCTCATTTTTGCGGGGGTTCTCTTCCTCCCTCCCCTTCTCCTTCCCTTCCTCCCTCTCGTCTCCTCACACCTGCAGCTGACCAGAAAAATGAACTAATGACAAGTTTGAAGGCGCCTGACATTCATTACCCATCATCAGCACCTCCTACTTCACCTTGGGAGGAGGAGGAGGAGGAGGAGGAGGAGGAGGAGGAGGAGGAGGAGGAGGAGGAGGAGGAGGAGGAGAAGGAGGAGAAGGAGGAAGAGGAGGAAGAGTAATTTTAGGATAAAGTAGGCTATTTGTTCCTCTGTTCCCTCTTTCTACAATTGCTCTCAGTTTCCTTCGTGATCTCTCTCTCTCTCTCTCTCTCTCTCTCTCTCTCTCTCTCTCTCTCTCTCTCTCTCTCTCTCTCTCTCTCTCTCTCTCTCCATCTTTTAATGGTTGTACTGGTAGTTATTAGGATTCTAAAACGTGTTTGAATAGCTGTAATGATAGTTTAATAAGAGTTATACATTATTAAGAAGAAAAACACTCATCAGAACCTGCCTTATGATCTCTATGGGCTTTGACAGCTGTTCTTGTTTCTCTATAACACTTTCATTTAACTAGTGTGCTAGAATTGCATAATAATAAATTAAAGATCGTATATGCTTTGTTTGATATGTTTTCTCTCTCTCTCTCTCTCTCTCTCTCTCTCTCTCTCTCTCTCTCTCTCTCTCTCTCTCTCTCTCTCTCTCTCCAAATAGCTGGTAAAGGGTCTGAATATGTTTGAAACACTAAAACGACCCATTACACCGTTCATTTGATTACACTACCAATATTTCGGAGACTAAGCCCGTCATAAGGTTTCTTGCATTAAGGTTTTCTAAATTTTTCGATAAGTGTGCTTCCATTACTTTCTCTGAATGGCCTCTTGGAATATCCCGCCGTGAGATAAAGATAAGATAATGGTGGTAAGTGAGGAAGATTTCTCATGTTTAAGGCTATCAATGTTAGTTGTTACGATTTAGTGTGCTCTCTCTCTCTCTCTCTCTCTCTCTCTCTCTCTCTCTCTCTCTCTCTCTCTCTCTCTCTCTCCACGACGGAAGTGGCACCAAACAATAGAGATTAATGAAATAATGGTGGTTGGTAAGGTTTCTCATGCTTAAGGTTGCTAGTGTTATTTATTACGATTTAGTGTGTTCTCTTGTTTCACTCCAAGATGGCCGCTAGTGTTCTGTTAGGCAGGCGCAGCATCAAACAATACAGGTTTATATATTTCACCGTATTCCATGCTTATCATATCGAAAGCTGATTACGTTCCTTAATTGAAATAAGTAATTGCGAATGAGAGACTCTACACGTCAAATGACATAACTTGAGTAATGCCTCTAAATCATCCAATAATGTCCTAATCAAGATCCAATTTTGCCTCAGGTATCCCTTGATCAACAGTGTCGCTCACCCGAGGGAGGCTTAACCCGCCCCACTGCAGCTCACTTCGTTAACAGTAAACAGATCACATCGCATGATTAGTCGCGCCTCTGCCTTTGTAGCGCCACTTCTGATTACTCCCCGGACAGCAGGGTCCTGGCGGGAGTGTGCCAGGCCCTAACCCGACTGTTGGAGGAGGAAATGTAAGGTCTTGTGAGGGAGATGCGGGAGATCAGGAGGAGGCTGCGTAGTGCCTGAGAGATATCAGAGCGCAACACAGAGAGAAAAAGGCGGAGAATGCTAGTGTCTGAAAGATATCAAAACACAACATATTTACGTCTAGAAAGGAAATGTCGAAAATGGTATAGTTGGAGAGTTAGATAAACATACTACTTACATACAGGGAAAGGAGAAAAATACTACTTTCGGTGAGAGATACTAACATGCAACATACATCCACAAGACAAGGAAAGGTGGAACAAGCAAGTAAGGAACAGTGACCCCACAGAGAAATAAGTTAAAGCTGAGGACGAAGAAGAAGACATACATCTGCAGGGTTCTGAAGACGTGATGGCGAGAACGAGGTGAGGCAGGAGGGGGAGGAAGAGGAGCACATTTACATACATCCCTTTAATTATCCAACGCAAACTAAATCCCCTAAACTTGTCTAAAATTAATGTTTATCTCCTCGACATGTGAGGATTCTCCCCTAATGCGTCCCCACCGCTATTTTGAAACGCTACGGGCACTGAGATTTATTTTCAGTGACCAAGGGGATGATGAATATGATTTACATAGGTATTTATCCTATTGGTGATGTACAATTCTTGTTAAATAAACAGAATAACGAAAAATAAACATGAAAGGGGCTGTAACTTTTACTGGAACCTGCTATAAATAATCTAGATATAGTTCTTCATCCAATCGTTTCTTGTCTGCAGAATCAATGTGAATTTATCATTAAAATCATGAAAATCAATGTAAAATTACCACTTAAATAACATAAAACACACATAAAACTCTAATAACTTCCACTAAAACTTGTAAAAAGCAATTTAGACACTATCTCATCGTCCTTATGTTCCTTACCTGTAGAATCCTTGTTGAATTATCACTAAAATACACTTGAAGGCGCTAATAACTTCCACTGTAACCTGTTAAAAGTTACTTGGGTATCGTCTTTCATCTCATCGTCCTTGTCTTTCCACGTATCCCTCTTTTTAGTGCTCTCCGCTACCTGTGACCTAAGGGATCAGCTTGCACTACCTTTCCTGCGCCACCTGCCGGCACCTCCCAGCACCTCCCAGCTTGGCCTTAGCGTCAGACTTTGTGTCGACCTCCATAAACTCGCGGCGCTTGAGATTTACCACACCCTTGTCCTCCTCAACACTTTGATCCAATTAGGCTGGGTCTCCTCCCCTCTCCCCACCCCCCCTCTCTCTCTCTCTCTCTCTCTCTCTCTCTCTCTCTCTCTCTCTCTCTCTCTCTCTCTCTCTCTCTCTCTGAGGTGCTTACAAAATCTTGAGATGATTGGAGGACCGGACAGAGGAAAGACAAGAGGAAGGGAGAGTGATGATGCTGATGAGAAGGGCCGGACAGGGAAAGGACGAAAAAAAGGAGGAAGAGGAGGAGAACGAGGAAGAGGAGGAGGAGCAACAAATCCAAGAATAATAATCTGGAAGGGAAAAAAATGAAGAGGGAAAAACTGGAAAAAAAAATATAGGGGAGAGAAAATATCTTGAAGGAGGAAGGATGGAAAGATGCGTGTGTGACAGTAAGAAGAAGGGGATGAAAAAAAAAAAGAAAAAGAAATTTAAAGAAGGGGAGGAACAGTTTTTTTTCTTTTTTTTTTTTATCTTTGGCGAAGGAAATAATCTTAGAACGGAAAGAAAGTGATTGAAGATTCACGGAAGCAGGAAGAGAAAGAGGAAAAAAAAGTGGAGCACGATACGGAAGATCCAAGATGAAAAATATTTTGGACCAACACACTGATCAGTAAAAAGTGAAAAAAAAAAATTTTAAATACAAAAAAAAAAGAGAAAGAAAGCGACAAAGTGAAAAATTTGCTTTAAATTTTGAAAAATATGCTAATTACATTCATGTGTTTCAGAGAGAGAGAGAGAGAGAGAGAGAGAGAGAGAGAGAGAGAGAGAGAGAGAGAGAGAGAGAGAGAGAGAGAGTGTGTATGTGCGTCAGACAGATACACAGACAGCCAAACAGACAGAGAGACAGACAGACAGATGCAAGGTCAGAGAAGCTTGGTGGTGTCAGAAAGGAAGATGACGGGATAAAGGAAGGAGAAAGGGAAGGCGGGTGAAGGTGTGGGAAAGAAGAAGAGAGGAATAGAGGGAGGGAGGGAAGGAGGAAAGGATAAAGGCGTTTGAGTCAGCGGGTCGCTGGCACACGCAGCAATCCTCTCTGTATTCACTAAACTTCCTCAAGGAATAAGACCAGCACAGCCCTTCCCGCCCCTTTCTTCACCCTCCACTGGCGCCCCGCCGCACACGTCAGCTATTGTTTTTGGCATTAAACCTTCCGACGACTGAGGAATATATATGATAGAAAAATAATAAACTCAGACTCCGTGACGTGACTCAACTCTTTTTTTCTTTTTTGTTCACACAAAGGAGACTAAAAGGCAAAAGAAGAATGGAAGGTGGAGCAGGAGAAAGGAGTAGGAGAGCAGGAGGTAAATCGCCTCATCAAGCAATAGTCCTGTGTTCCCTTCCTCCTGCTGCTGCTGGCAGGCCTCCCTCCTCTCTCGTCAGGCTCGCTTCTTCTCCAGTCACAAGTTAGCAAGTCGTTTCTCTCTTAAATTTAATATTCGCTACTTTTTTTCCATCCTGAAAAGAACACAGGGGACGTTTCTCACAGTCCTGCGAGAGCTGGCCTTCGTAAGAGACAAAGTCCTGAGGCTGAACACGGCGCGGCCTCCTTACGCCGGCGGGCTAAACGATGCACCTTCATTTCCCCGCGGAGAGTCTCCCTCCAAGCGTGTAAGCGGCAGAGCGGAGGCTGCGCGGTGCCGGGAAACAGAAGCAGACCAGATGTAATGGTTAAGCACTCCTCCTCCTCCTCCTCCTCCTCCTCCTCCTCCTCCTCTTCCTTTACGTCTTTCTCCTCCATCCTCTCTCTCCTAGCTTCCTTCTTCTTCCTTCACATCCTTTTTCCTTTTCCTGTCATTCCTTTCCTGTCTGTGTCCTAAAACCTGTGTGGTGACTTCATTTCCCTAAGGAGGCTGAGGGCTTTCTCGTGCCCTTAGCGTTAACAAGGCGGCGGCGAGCGACAAGGTCAATAAGTGTGGCCCGCGGGAGGGCGACTCGCGGCACTAACAAGGATGTACGACCAAAGTCCCGGGAGAGTGCTCGGGCGGCGGCCGGCACTTAGTTCCCGGAGAAGGCCCGTTGAGTGGGTCTGCCCTGTTGTTTCTTCCTCATTTCCCTTTAGACTCTCACATCCCTAGGTCCTCCCTCCCGCTCTGTCTCTATGTCTCTCACTCACTCACCTCTGTGTCTCCAGCGCTCCCTTGACTCTCCCCTCAATCTCTCTCTTCCAAAATCATGTCCACCTCTCACTGCCGCTATTCCCGCCGTAAACCGTGCCGTCATTCCCTCTTCCAGTCCGCCGCTCCCTTTCACCCTCTCCATCAAGGCTCGTGTCAGTCACCTTCCCGCTGCCAATCCCTCCGCTTCATCCCGGCTCAAGAATCCCTTGTCTTCTTTCCTGTTCCTTGCCTCTGCCTTTGAGACGCACACCTTCACCCTCTCCTGTCCTTTCCCTCCTTCAGCAGATCAGAAGCACGTGCACAGTGATAGGTTAATATTTTTCATCTGAATCTTTCAAGTGTTTGTCTTCATTCTGGTATGCGGCGTGACATTTCTTCAGTGCCTGAGAAAAGAGAGAGAGAGAGAGAGAGAGAGAGAGAGAGAGAGAGAGAGAGAGAGAGAGAGAGAGAGAGAGAGAGAGAGAGAGAGAGAGACGAAGATGGACCAGTATTCTGAAATGCTTTAGTTCATATTTCGACTGCTTTAACGGTCTCTTGTGAAAGTTACTGGAGTTTTCAAGAGTGTTTTCATGGTAGTAGTGATACTTTAATAAGAACTCAGCATCATAATAGTGAGAGAGAGACAAAGACACCGTCGAAGAGAGAGAATAATCATATCACATGTCTTAGCTCTCATCTCGACTATTTTAACAGGCTCTATTGAAAGTTACAGGAGTTTTTCTGGATGTTTTCCAGCTTCCAGTGGTAGTTTAACAAGAATTCTGCATCGTCAATGGGGAAAAACTGTAAAAGAGAGAGACAAACAAAAGAACGAAGAGAGAAATAGGTCATTCTAAATGTTTTAGCTCTACTGAAAGTTACAGGAGTTTTCAAGGGTGAGAGAGAGAGAGAGAGAGAGAGAGAGAGAGAGAGAGAGAGAGAGAGAGAGAGAGAGAGAGAGAGAGAGAGAGTGACATTTGAGTGCCGTGCTGCGTCAGGCCTGGTGTTAGTTGAAAGACACTCCTGGCAGACAGATGGCCTTGTCATGCCACCATAACCTTCCTTTACTGGTGCTGGTGACGACTCTTATACTTCTCTTACTCCATCACATACAGAACTCCATCCACCCACCTCCTTCCTCGCCTTATGAACAATTCCCTTCCTCACGGCGCCATCTCACCATGTTGTTGTGGCGCCATAATCTATCAATCTATCTATCATCCTCTCCCTATCCCACACTTTTTTTTTTCTTTTTTTTTTTTTTTTGCTCGAGGACAGCAGTATAGTTGCTTATGTCACTTCCCGCCTCTCATGTCTTCCCTCACTTGCCTCCTTTATGTTCCCCTGTTCCTTCATACGAGCGCATTGCCTCTCTCTCATCTCTTCACTTGTGATTTAGTGCGATATGATCTGGGTTTCACGAAGGAGTGTGTTGTTGAGTGGGATTTTTTCTCTCTTCCTTTCTCTCTTTTTTTTTTTTCTCTTGGCCAGTTTATTCTTGAAGTGTAAGCAGAATGTGCTGTAATGGAGGCGTAAATGGATGACTGACGGGATGGATGGAAAGATACTGTAACTTATTTATTCTTGAAGCGTAAGTAAAAAAAATGTATGTATTAATGGATGGATGGAGAGGTGAATGAATGAGTATATGGATGGATGGGTGGATTAAAAATCTATTTTGTCTGAATATGAGACTTCAGAGACTAATAAACGCGACCTCTTTAGGACAGATATGGTGTTCACCAGCAAGAAAAAAAAATATATATATATAGAGACGGATAAAAAAAAAGATACGTTTAATTTAGTTTCCAACCTATGCATGTATATAACTATATATGTGTGTACGTATGTATGTAGGTTGGTAAATATTGTGTATTAACAAACGCTTAGTTATAATCCAAGCCAAGGTTCCTGTTTTCTTTTGAATTATATATGCTGTCACTCTCATATTCATGTTGCTCAAGTAATTTTTTTTATCAGCTATTTTTATATCTATCTTTTTTTTTTTTTTTGTCACGTAGCGCCCCTGTTAGCATAGTTGCCTAAGAAGTTTTCTTCACAGTGTGAGTGATCCAGAATCCACCTCAGTTTTTCATGTTTTAAGGTTAATGTTAACAAAAGAGGAAAATTTTCATCATAACCGCCCTCCACCCCCCACCAACACACTTCTTTCCTTTAGCTCCGCACCAAGGACCCTCGTTTCGCTCTGCCTTGACTTCAGCTCCACTTTTTTTTCTGGTCGCCGCTTGGTCTTTACGGCGTCAGCAGCCTCACGCAGCCCGGTAGTGTTTTGTCACTCCCCGCGGAGAGCTTAAATGCTTATTGTGAACCGGCAATGTTTTGTTAGTCTGCTTCGTGTTTGTGGCGTGCGAACCATTAACGAAGAGTTGCTGGTGGCCTCCCAAAGGGGAAAGCAGTGAGGAGAGCGAGGGTTGAGGGAGAGGGAGTGTGTGTGTGTGTGTGTGTGTGTGTGTGTGTGTGTGTGTGTGTGTGTGTGTGTGTGTGTGTGTGTGTGTGTGTGTGTGTGTGTGTGTGTGTGTTTTGTTTTTTTAAGTGGAAATGCCACAATAGAAGAGGGTTTGTCTTTGGGTACAATCGAGCCCCGGACTGCTTTGAGACACGGACGGGCTATTGTTAAGCAAGTATTTTGCGGACAGGATAGTGAATAGCGTCTGGTGGCTGGACATGCTAGAGGAAAATAGAGAGAATTAAGGGTGCAAGTGTGCTACGTAGGTGCAGGAGAGGCGGGCCCAGCAAAGAGAGGCATGCAGTGAAAGCGAGGTTGCAGGACAGACAGGGCGCTGGCAGGGAGGTAGTGTATGAGTAGAAGCCGAGGCAACACAGCTCACCTTCGTCCCGGACCCATGCGCTGCCGATCCGGAAAACACATCCGTTACCCTCACATCCAGATGTCGATAACCTTGACACCCGGCGCGGCTCAACTGGAATCAGCACTGCTCCCTGCCGCGCTCCCTCACCGCCAGGCTGTAGGAGGAGGCGTCAACCCGTCACCCCGTCACCTCGTCACACCGTCACATGTCCTCGCTCCGCCGTACTCATCGCGCCGCCTCCTCCCTGCTGTCGTTCCTTTGAATACCCTCGTTTAATGAAGGCAAATGCCATCCATAAACATAAAAAAAGGCAATCCACTGGTATTTTTCTTTTTCAAGCTGTTGCCTCGCATACCAGACCAGCCCAGCATGTGCCGCGCCTCCCACAGCCGCCACCGCCCCGAGCCCCAAGCTTCCTCCTCCATTATTCACCTTCGAAAGCCATTCAAGCGGCATGTACAGCGAGTGAGGCATTCAGTAACTTTATGAATGCATGTGTGTTGCTGGTGCTGCTGCTGCGTGTGTGTGTGTGTGTGTGTGTGTGTGTGTGTGTGTGTGTGTGTGTGTGTGTGTGTGTGTGTGTGTGTGTGTGTGTATGGCTGCGTGTTTTTGTGGCGTCGCGAGGGCCGATGTAAAATGGTGAGCTTAAGAGGAGCGCAAGAATAGCTTGGGCCGCGGCGCGATGGGCCTCGTTATGGTCATGATGTCTTGGGAGCGTCTCGGTTCCTCGGCCTGACTTGAGGTCGTTGGGAGGGCCTTGGATTATAGGAGGGAGATAACTCGCTGCGCCGCCAACTCAATGCTTCGCTAATTTGCATTTTGCGAGCTCAATCTACCTGATGCCCTGGACATTTTGTTTCATAACAGTCTACTTCTAAATCCAGCGTCATTACTGCAGGTGTTTTCTTTCTCGAGGTCTTCAAAAGTTGCCTTGCCACTACTTTTTCAATCTTAATCACTCTTGTTGTCACTTTACGTTAATATTACAGAGAAAATCATTTTCAGTACTATTTTTCCTTGAATAAGTTATTATTCTATACACGCTCCAGAGTTATTCACGTCCCATTTCCTTTTTTCCTTTATCTATTTTTTTTTTCTTTTTGTTCCTGTTCTCTCATCGCTACCTGACCAGCGCATTAAAAGACATGTCAAAGACGGAGCAAAGCCTCTACCACAGACAGCGCTGGGAGTTCATTTATGAGCCCCAGGGCGGGTTACGTAACGAAGGGAAGAGTGACTTAAACTTCGAATAGTCTCTGAACAATAAGGTTACACACACAAGCGCTTGGCTCACCTTGAATGACGAGAACTGCCTGGCACTTGCATCTTCCCTGGTTCCATGTTAATTTGTGTTTTTTTTTATTATTATTGTTGTTTTTAGTATCGACGGGACTAAGAGTGTGAATGATGTGTCTGTGAGGGTGCGGTGCTTTGTTTGGGCCATCTTATATAAGATTGTTGGCCTGGTATATAGATAAATAGATAGACTGCCGGATATAGAGACAGATGAAAGGCAACTGACAGCAAACCTGCTTCACTCTCCGTAATAAACAAATAGTAATGTTAATTATATATTTGCTGAATCCACAACAACTATTTCACGGCAGTAATTCCAAGTAAAAATATTTGCTTCCTGTTTGGTGTTATGCAGCGGGAATCATATTCAGTCAATCGGCCTTGCGGTGATTAATAATTACTTGCCATTTTAATAATAGCGTTAGTAGAAAACATAATAATTCCGCTTTTAACATCTTTATATATATATATATATATATATATATATATATATATATATATATATATATATATATATATATATATATATATATATATATATATATATATATATATATGTTTCTTTTTAAGTGGCTTCGATTTTTTTTTTTTTTTTTTTTTTTTTTTTTTTTTTTTTTTTGTATCGGGGGAGTGAAAACATTTCCGCCGGCATCCTTGAGCGGTCGGACTCGCGCCTCACGCCTCCCTCGCCAATGGCTGCTTCCTGGCAAATCCTGGACGAGGAGGCGAGCAAATACTGGCGGCAATACTTCAATCAGACGCCACAATCACCACGCTGCACATCTCAATTGACCAGATAGATAGATGGATAGGTAGATAGATAAATAGATAGATAGATAGACAGATAAATAGATAGATAGATAGATAGATAGACAGACAGACACACAATGGATAGATAGATAGATACATAGATAGATAGAAAGATAGATAGACAGATAGATAGAATGATTAATTGATTGATTGATGATTGATAGATAGAAAAAAGATAGGTAGATACATAGATAGATAGATAGACAGATGAAAAGTAGATACGTAGATAGACGCAATCAGGGAAGTAGAGAAAAGTGAGGTACGTTCAGAGATATAAAGAAGTAAATAACAGATGCATTGTTATGTACATGTATAAACATACGAGTAAATATGCAATATAATGTTAATCAACGCCATAATTGCCAGCTGTTGGCGTTGTTGTTGATGCTGATGTCATGTGTCAGTATCGTGAAGAGTGAAATGATTCAACGCAACACGGATATACAAACTTGATACCATTCCCAAACTAGTTTCAAGACACGTATCCTCATATCATGGATACCCCTTTTGACTGCACTCTTTCCGAACTGACGCCTTCTCTCTTATGTGGTTAAAAACTCTTCAGAGACATTTCCTAGGAAATGTCTGTCTACGTAATTTGTATCTTTATCGAAAAATAAATGTGTTGTGTCACGGTACTTTTTTTTTTTTCAAACATTTCCGCAGTCTAGAGCTGCAAGCCAAGCTCATGACAGGCACTTCCCAAGAATGTCCTGGCAACTGTCTATCTGCATATCTGGATCTATGTCGAAAAAGGAACATAAATGTATATCACAGTACTTTTCCCAGGCAAGTACGCAATTACCGACATAGACAAACACGACAAAATCTTCACACACACTTAAGAACCTCCTAGCAATTATTTATCTATATATTTGTATCTATATAGGAAAAGAAACATATGATTATCATTGTAATTTTTTTAAACACGTAAGTAGACGTAAATTTTAATGAGCTTTCCCAAACTAGGCAAGCTCTTCACAGACACTCGAAGAACGCCGTAGCAACTACCTATATATCTGTATTCACGTCGAAAAGAAAGAGAAATACGTGTATATATATATATATATATATATATATATATATATATATATATATATATATATATATATATATATATATATATATATATATATATATATATATATATATATATATATATATATATATATATATATATCACTTTTTCCGGACACATAGGCAGTTACCGGTGTAGACAAGCACAGATATCGGACGAGCCTGGCGTGGCCCACCAGTGGCAATCCTGCAGCAACAATTAAAATCCGCTTAGTCGAATAGCCTCCAATCCTCCTCCAGCAGTGTTCGCGCGTCCCGCCGTTTAACTTTTTTTTCTGTTGATTCTGTAAACAGTCTGAGCATGAGAATGTAAAAATAAAAGGAAAAGTGAAGTTAAAAACAATAGATTCACCAAAAGGCGGTTGGATAGTTTTAATGACTCTAGTGAACAAGACTCACTGCCTTAAAACGACAAATGTCAAAGTCACCTATGGGAATGAATAAAAAATAAATAAATAAATAAGAGAGAAATTTTACTTGTGACATTTACAGAAAATAAAAAAAAAGTCAAGTTAGCTTTCCTGGTTATACTGGATTTGACTGGCAGCCTTAAAGTACCAGATGTTTAACTCACAGCTGGAAATATAATATAAAACCACTTGAATGTTTGTCACTTATCGAAAAAAAAAAAGAAGAAAAGAAAAGTTAAAAGCAGCTGACACATCCAACACACGATTAGATGACTTGAAGACTCTATACAAGACGCCGCCTTAAAGCAACTAAATGTTTAACCCATGGGTGGAAATGAATGAAAAAAGAATAAAATGTTTGTGTCACTTACTTGCAAATCAGAAAAAAAATAAATAAATCACGACCAGACTCGCTGTCGAAGCATGAATAGCAGCGACTCGAAACATAAACATTCTTTGCCAAAACTTTATTTCTGACCGACATGTTTGGCCATCCGTACTTTAGGGGGCCACACGACGAGAGAGAGAGAGAGAGAGAGAGAGAGAGAGAGAGAGAGAGAGAGAGAGAGAGAGAGGGGGCGGGAGGTCTAATCTTTTTCTCGGCGCTATTTCTGCAGGAGTTTCTGAGTGGCGCGTGTGCAGCAGCAGGCCGGCGAAATGGCTTCTTTGTCGACACTGAGGCCGTGCAAACATTCCCTCATTACCCGCCCTGCCTCTGCCCGCGTGTATCCCTTGCTTATCACTGCCTTATTTACGCCACTATTTTCCTCGCCAAATGCCGTGGAATCTGGCATCATCACTTACAACTACAGTTACAGCCTGGCGTCTCTTGATCACCATTATGACAACTGTAAATTTTTCTCCATCTCTGTGGCGCTACATGACCCCGATGTTGAGGTTCAGTCACTGTCGCTCAGTTTTATCAGTTTTCCTTTCTTTTATTTTGGCAAGAGTAACACAAAGAATCACAAATAAAGACAAATTAGCAGACTTGCTAGTCCTTACAAGACTGTGATCGTGCGCTATCTAGTTACTCTTCTTCAGGTATTTTAATCTCTGCCTCGCGTCCATTCCTTGCTTAATCACTTCTCTGTAGACTGTCTTGTCAATGTGTTCTTTTCTTCTATTACTTTGATGCAGTTTTCAGACCGATGCAGCACGTAACGCATTCTAATGTTATTATTCATCTGTCCTTCCATGTCTTCTTTCTCTCCTTCCTCTTCATTTTCCTCCTTAATCCATCATGTTTTCTTATCCCTTCTATCATAATTTTCAAGTTTTTGTCACTCTCTCCTGCTTCTTGTTATCGTCATGTTTCTCTTCCTTTCCCATTTATCAATCACCACCTCTTCTTCCTCTCATCATGTTCCTATTTTCACCACTCGTGCCTCCTGTTATCCTCGTCTGCGGGATTTCAGTCAAAACAGTCAACAAGTGGAAATTAGGTACGGTAAACAGTGGGTGAGAGACGCGGGGAGGAGGAGGAGGAGGAGGAGGAGGAGGAGGAGGAAGAGGAGGAGGAAGAGGAGGAAGATCCCAGTGCTTCGCGCGGTCGTTTGAAGGAGATTAATTTTAACTTTTTCCTTCCGTCAGAAGCGAAACAGCGGCGGCGGTGGCGGCTCCCTGCAGCGGAAAACCTTCGCGTTGGCAAAATGGGAGACCGTCACCAACTGCTTGCTATTCTGGTTTTCAACTTTTAATTTTCTCTTTTCTTCTTTTTTTTTCTTTTTTTCTTTTTCTTTTCTTTTCTTTCTGTCTCCCTCTCTTTCTTTCTTTTTTTTTTACTGGGTTATATCAAAACTTTTCCTCTCTTTACATTTAATTAAGAGTGTTGTAGTGATGGTTTTTATGTCTTTTTTTTTTTTCTTATGGTGTTGTCATGGTGCTGTTGTGTGGTGGACGAGGTGTGGTTTGTATTGTGTGGTTTGTATTGTGTGTGTGTGTGTGTGTGTGTGTGTGTGTGTGTGTGTGTGTGTGTGTGTGTGTGTGTGTGTGTGTGTGTGTGTGTGTGTGGAAGTATGATAAAATTTAATGCAGCGTAGTGTGGTGTAATATGCAGTGAACTATGGTGTGCAGTACCGTGGTACAGTACATTGGGGTTATGATGTAAGCGCTGTACCTACGTAGTGATGCTGGCTATTACAGTGCAGCAAGAGTTGTGTGTGGCGGTGTGGTGGTGATGGTGGTGGTAGTATGTGTTGTACTAGTGGTGGAGTGAGACAGGTCGTGGTGGCGGGTCCTGAGTCCAGTGTGTGGTGTCATTAGCTTCATTTTATGCGCCAAATGAGGCACAAACTACGTGTTACACTGCATTCTCACCTGAGGCATGTACAGAGAATAGCAGTTTTTTTCTTTTTTTTTTGGGTAATGCACCTATGTACCTACCTACTTAGACATCCACACACACACACACACACACACACACACACACACACAGGACGCAGACTCTACAGCAAACACTTAACGAAAGTAACTGAAGGACAGTTGACCAAAACCTCTTCTTCTTAACGGACTAAAAGAACGAAGGAGAAAAGGAAGGAAGGGAGGAAGGAGGAGCCTCTTCAACATCTTCCGTCCATCAGCCTGTCTTCCTCCAGTCTTTGTCTTGTGCCTTCCCCCCTCTCTCTTCCCTCGCTTCCCTTCCACTGTCCTGCGTCCCCCGGTCTCAACTAGGCGCCCCTCAGATTAATCTATGCTCCTTTCTTCAGCCTCCTCCTCCTCCTCCAGAAACCCTCCCATCCCTCCCTCTATCCCTTCGTACCTTTATTCTGCACCTCCCCAGGGCCTTGACACACTCCCCCCACCCTTCCACTGCCTTCCACTGCCTCTCCACTGCCCCTCCACTCCGCCTGATGTAAGGCAGTGTCTGGGTCGCCGCTATAAGAGGTTACCCTTAATAGTCCCCACCATCTCCAGCTGCCGCACCGCCTCCCGGACGCTGGCCTGCCCAGATAACGAAAACCCCCAAACGAGCAAGAAAACCTCTCGGGACACCACAAGACGAAGACACCCATTTATATATACTTTTTTCTTTCTTCTTTTTTCGTGACGCTAATTCCTTGTAGCTTACTGTTATTCGTTCTGCGGAGTATTCAGTTTTGCTTGCAGTCTTCCTCCAGTCTTCCCTGTTTGCGGTTTTTCCTTGGAGTTTCCGCAGTGTTGTCTTCACTATGCCGTCTTTACACGGGCTCGTATTCTTAGGTATTTTTAATCCCTCATGTGGACTGCTTTCAAAGGCTGTGGAGTTGATGAGTTGGGTTCTAATAGGTGTGTTTTTATTTATGACGTAGCATAACACTTGTTAAACTCTCATTCACCTTGACAATTCCAGTAACTTCCACTAGAGCTTGGTGAAAGTAATCGAAATAAGAAAGTTTTAGCAATATAGACAATACTTCTCCAGCGCCACCTACATAGCACTTGATCTCCTAATCTTTCCTTCTTACATAGCATCCTTCCCTCTCTGTTTCTCTCTGTCAGCCTCGGCATCCTCATCCTCACCACACGGTCTCCCCACCTGAGCCTTCTCTTTGCAATACCCAAGCGTTATGTTGTTATTTAACCCCACCTCTGCCCTTAACTCTCATACCTTCCTTATACTATCCACTGACTCTTGCTCCTCCTCCAGTCTTCCTTTCATGTCGTTTCAAAGCTTGCATCTCTTATTCATATTCACTTACAAAATTTACATAGTTCGACAGGTGTACCTTCTCATTACTTTTGCATTGTTGCAGCATATCCTATATCTCTTTCCTTCCTTCAACTTCACCTCTATGCCATGTGTCTTAAATAATTCCTCTCTTCTGATATATGAAATCCCTTTGTGGCTACGGTTTTTAGCAACTTATGTATATATATATATATATATTTTTTTTTTACGTCAAGGAAGAGACAAGCACGGGCACAGAAATTAGTCAAAAGAAAGAAGGAAAGGAGGAAAGAAGAAAATAAAAATCTCGTTTATAATGCCGCTCCCAAGAAGAAAAAGAAGAGAACAAAAAGAATCAACCAGTTTAGTTTTAGTTGAAATACAGAATTTTCCTCTATGATTCTCCAGTGCCTTTCTCTCCACTCCCTTCTCTACTGACAACCTCTGTGTATAAAAGCCCGAATTCCTGCACCAATACCTCAGAGAAAAAATATAAAAAAAAAAAATAAACTGAAAATAAAAACAATGATCAGAAAAACCAAGGAAAAAAAAAAAGTGTTGAAAAAAGGCGAAATTATTTTAAAATGGAAGACATCAGGAAGACACTAGCAGCGTTATCAGCACACACAGCTCACACCTGACAGCAGCACCACCAACATTCGTCCTGCCTCGCCCAGCGCACAAGGAACCCTAACGCCAGCCACTTCCAGTCCCGTCCATCCATAGATATATATCGCCTTCCTCCCTCGGACCAAGTGGCTTTTAAATGCATGATATTGATGCCTTGCTTTCCATTTCTGTCTTTTAGTCTCGGCGATATTTTATTTTCAGTTTTATTTGTCAGTTTCTTTTCAGGTATGAGTGCCGTTATAGATTCGAGGAATATGTCTTTCTGTTTTGTCAATGCTTGTCTTTACCCCTCTCTCTCTCTCTCTCTCTCTCTCTCTCTCTCTCTCTCTCTCTCTCTCTCTCTCTCTCTCTCTCTCTGCTGTGGTCTTCCTTCCTATCCTAAACCCATTTCTCCCTCAAATCCCTGCTTCTTTCCCTTCTTCCCTTCCTCGCTCCCTCGTTCCTCAGTGTTCTCTTGTTCTTGCTTCTCCACCGGTACCTAGTTTTCTCTCTCTCCTCCACATACCCCTGGCCTCCGTCTCTTTGTCCTCCTTCACACATTTCCAGTCTCGTTCTACTTCCTTCCTCCTTCCCCTTCATTCTCCAGCACTCCTAACGCTACTAAAGATTCCATCCCCTAGATTAGAACACCAGTAGGGATTGGTGGTGTTGTTTTCCTCTGAGATATCTTCTTTTCTACTCCCTAAAGCCTACCACGAGTCGTAATCTGCCTCTCTCTCTCTCTCTCTCTCTCTCTCTCTCTCTCTCTCTCTCTCTCTCTCTCTCTCTCTCTGTTGTGGTTTTCGTGAAACTCTTCCCAAAACGCGTGACAATTCAACTGGCTTCATCTTCGCTCACTTCCGACGTGTGTGTGTGTGTGTGTGTGTGTGTGTGTGTGTGTGTGTGTGTGTATGTGTGTGTGTGTATGTGTGTGTGTGTGTGTGTGTGTGTGTGTGTGTGTGTGTGTGTGTGTGTGTGTAAGTGTCGCATCGTTTAATTCAATTTTCTCGTTTGCTTTTTCACTTCCACATCGCACGGCTTCCTTGTGGCTCAATATAAAAAAGTGTCTGTTTCTCTCTCTTTCCACCTGGTTTCTAATAATTTACCATTCTTTTTTTTCTTTCTTTCTTTCTCTTCTAGGAACTTGTGTCTGTCTGTCTAGCACGATATTGTTTTATATTCTTGTCTCTTTGTTTGCCAATTTGTCTGAAATGTTTGTGTTTATGTTTATTCGTCTTCTCTCTCTCTCTCTCTCTCTCTCTCTCTCTCTCTCTCTCTCTCTCTCTCTCTCTCTCTCTCTCTCTCTCTCTCTCTCTCTCGTCACTACTCAAGGTCACGTAATAAACATTCCCCGCTGCGCCGCCCACCGTGATTTTAATCGTACATGAAAGACACAAGCAATGTCACCGGATAGCTTGATTGATACACCTGCATCCCACACCTGACCAGCTGCACACCTGTCTATTTTCACATCAGACATTAAATACATCAAAAGAAAACTAGAAAAAAAATATATAAATAGATCATAGACATACATAATATACTTACACACACACACACACACACACACACACACACACACACAGAAGCAGATTAAAGTTAAGGAAACGCAATTACCAGTAGAAAGAAGCTTTTAGGTGGACTTGACTCCTCTTTTTTCTCAGCAGAAGTGACGAAGTGTGTTGAGAGACGAGAGTTTTCTTCTCGCTTCATTTTTTTATCTCCTCTTATCAACGACTGTGACTTCCCCGTCATTCCTTTTAAAGACGCTGAACGGTGTTAAGAAATAAATGCGAGGTGGAGACTGAGGGATTTGCTTTCTTTTCTCCACTAATGTTAAGCTCTTAAGGGGAACATGACACAAGAACACGAGGGAAGGAGCAAGAAGCCAAGAGTCCTACACACGATGTTCCTCTGTAAATCTTACGTGCTTATATCACCACTCATCTCCATGCGTAAACTCGTCTGTTCTTTTATTTACAGCTCTATTGACTCGGCATTCACATTCTGATTACCAAGCATATTCCAGTTATCTACCACTCTATTTAAGAACCAATTTATTCCTATCTATTTACTATTTATTTATTTATTATTTTTTTATGTAATTTTTTTCAGCCTTGAACCCGTTTTCTTTTGTCCTGTCCTGATTATTAATTTTAAAGATTTTCTTAATATTGACTCATTATTCTTATATCACCCTTAACGTGATCACCACTATTACCGTTACTACCGCCATCATCACCACATTTACTACCACGACCACCACAACCACAATCATCACCACGACCATCACCACAAGACCAGCAAGAGACGCACTAAATCACCCTCACGCCTGGCAGTTTCCCCTCAATTGCTGCGTGCCTCTTGACATGAAATGATAATGGTTCTAATCCCCGGCCACAATGCTTGTAGGGCGCGCTGGAGGCTCCGTCTGAAGCACTTGCGACGCCACACTTCGAGTACCACGCAACACCGCATCACAAGCCGACATTAACACCCTCGCCGCAGGATCATCCCCGCCAGAAGTGCAGGAACGTATCAGCTCCCCCAAGTCTTCAGCCTCTGTTTTTCCCTCATCACTTCACCCAGATTCGCCCTTAATAAGACCTTTCTTTCACAGCTCCGTTGGAAGATGGTTTAGAGGAAGAGGATTGTAAGGGTGTCAGAGTCAGATTATTATTATGTAAATCTCTTCCTCTTATTCTCTCAGTCTGCGCGGAACAATTAATCTTATGAGTGTCTGTGTATGTGATGTGTTTTTTTTATTTTTCACTGGTATATATTCTTCAGGGAATGTTACGTAGTGTTGTAATTAATACGTATGGGCATAAATATGTATTCTTAAACGGTTTATTCTCACATAAGGACTGTTTTCAAGAGTCGCAGAGATTATTAGTAGTATTTTCATGTTTTCTCCCTTTAGTAATATAGGGTCAGTGTTAATCTATAAGCAGAATCTTCCCTTCTTCATTCTCCCCATATGATCTCCCTACTTGAGCCTTCCTTTGCAGGAGGCAATTGTTACGTTACTACTCGTGTCTCTTATAATATTAATTCAATGTTTCCTTCTTCCGACACAGTCTCAGACACCCAGCACACATGAAAACACCATAAATATTTACCTCTGAAAACCTCCGAAGCAACAATGCAAAACAAAGATACACACACACACGCACACACACACACACACACACACACACACACACACACACACACACACACACACACACACACACGAGTGGATACATACCGTCGCCAAGAAATCCTTGGTCCCGTCGCGTCGCATTTCCCTGTGAAAAGAAAGATACACACTTTTACAAAATCCTCTGAAGATCAAAGGCTGCAAAATATTCCATAAAAGAGAGGGAGAGAGAGAGAAAAAAAAAAGTTATTTAAGCGTGTTTGAGTTTAGGCAATGCTTTTGATTAGTCTGGGAGGCAAGTGGTAATAATAATGTCCTGTTGGCCTTAGGAAGAAAATCTTGATATAGATTTGATAATTACTAGGCAAAAGTTATATTAATTGCTGATGATGGTGAAATTTAACGAAGTATTAAATCAGTCACTTTAGTTTCCGCTTATCTAAGATGGAAAAAGAAGGAAAATGCAAGAAATCAAGAAAGAGGTGAAAGATATAAATGGAAAATGCATTAGTTACTTTGGTTTTTACCATGATTTCTTAAACAGAATGAACATTGCGAGAGACGCGTTAGCTACGTGGACGCTGTGCAATTCTCAAAGGTAGCATCAGAGCGAGGGAGTGCTATCGCCGCTCCGCATTTAAGTGATACAGGGAACCTCGCAACACAGACCCTGGAATACATAGGAGAGTCATCAGGGTGGCCTGCGGCAGGCCGTCGCTTATCCCGCAGGAGGAAAGGGACAGGAAGAGAGGAGGAATGAATGCAGGTAAGCGAGGAAACAAAGCAACAGCAGAAAGGAATATTTAATCACGTGAATGATATTCGAAATCCCGTGAGCAGCATTCAAGACCACACAGGCTTTGCCCAGCCGTGCGCGAGGAATACAAAATCGATGGATCCACGCCAGGGAAATACTCACGACCGTGGCGGGAATATTCAGGGGACGCGTTGGCCTGACGCCTGCCTGTTTTTGCCGCTTGTCGTGTTCTCGCCACACTCCACCGCTCTCCGGCTCTTGTGGCTCACTTGCACTCCGCTAACTCTTTGCTTACTCAAACTTTCTCCTTACGTTTTCTTTTTCATTTCCTTCTTCTCGTCTGCCTCCACTTCTTGCTCCTCCTTAATATCTTACAACTCTTCTTCCTCCTCCTCCTTCTCCTCCTCCTCCTCCTCCTCCTCCGTATGTGTACGCCTTGTCGTCATCGTCGTCGTCCTTCTCCTTCTTCCCTCCCTTCTATTTCTCCTCCTCCTCATTCATATACTCCTCGTCGTCGTCTCCGTCTTCCTCCTTCCCTTCCCTTACTCCTCCTTCTCCTCCTCCTCTTCCTCCTCCTCCTCCCTTTACATACTGATACAGGGGCATGAAAATGAGAGGCAGGTCGATGTAAATGCATTAAGCGGAGCAGAAGAAGGAATCTCCGAGCACTCCTTGGCAGTAACGAAGGTGAAAATGAGGTATGAATTCGCGATAAGAGATCCAAAGAAAGTGAAAAAGAGGTAATAGGGATTTGCGAATTAGATAAGGTGGATTGGAGGAGAAAGAGGAGGAGGAGGAGGAGGAGGAGGAGGAGGAGGAGGAGGAAGAGGAGGAGGAGGAGGAGGAGAAGTGGGAGGTATGAAATAAAGACAGGAAAGGAATGGAGTATTGTGGAGAATGGCGAAAAGAAAAAAAAAATAGCAAGACAGTGTTTCAGGACGAATTACAATTAGAATCAAAGAAATATAATAAGGTGAGCGAAGGCAGGGAAAAAAAAAAAAAACTGCCAGACTGATAATAAGTAACGGAGTGAATGAGAAAGATGAACACAGACAAATTCTAGTCACAAGGAAAATGAGACAAATACGCAAGAAACAAAATAATAAGCAGTAGCGTTGGAAGTTTTGGAGAATTTGGCGAGGTGACTTGAACGGTGAAACAGACGGTAAAGTTTCGTTATTTAAGCTTTGATATTGAGGCGGCGGGATCCACGGAGGCGAAGGTGAGCCATAAGGAGGGAGACGAGGCCAGGACACGGGAGGGCGGCAGCGGGGCATGTTAAAGGGGGTTTGCAGACACGCGGAGAGAGACGACATTGTGGTGACGAGAATGTGAATGTCAGGGGGAGTACTGTCAAGCGGATGATATAAATAAGATAGAGATAAGAATAAAGATAGTATTAGTGAACGGCTAAGGGTGAGATACAGTGATAAAAGGAAGAAGATAAGTACTGTTAAAGTGATTTATATGAAGCGTGACTTATACAAGAAGGATGTGGATAAGCATGAAGATAGTATTAAGAAAAGGCACAATGAGATAAAGGAGGAAGAAAAAGTAGATGCATCAGTAGAGCAACGATGAGCGGAAAAAAAGTAGATGTAATAGCAATAAGTCATTGAGAATAGCGACAAGGTAAGATAAAAAAAAAAAAAAAAACATACAAAAAAAAAAGGAAATGTATATTATCGGCATATTGAAGTAACGTCAAAGAGAAAGAAAGTTTTAATATTGACAGATTATATATAGCTCAGAAATATAACATGAACATTAATTAAAGGGACCACCAAATGTAAATCTACTGACTTTGCACAGCTACCTTTACATTCTTATGAGTACCGGAAAGAAATGAAGCGGTAAGAACACGTGTGACAGACCGTATGAATGTGTACAGCTGTGAAGCAAAGACAAGAACAGTGCACTCATACAGAAAACTATGGAGACGATACGGAACAGTGTCTAGGCAGCGTTACACAAAGAATGTTAGGAATGAGAGAGATATGGCGTGGCGGGGAAGGGATGGGAGGGTACAGAGCTAGAAAAGAGAGACAGTACGGGTGTAGGGGAAGGGGGAAGGGGGAAAAGGGGAAGGGATCGGGGATGGAAGGAAGAGGATGTGGAAGTGACAGGGAGGAGTATTGGGAGGAAGAGGAAGCTATATTAAATTCTTTCTGCAGACTTAGAAAATATTTGAGAGAGGAGAGAGAGAGAGAGAGAGAGAGAGAGAGAGAGAGAGAGAGAGAGAGAGAGAGAGAGAGAGAGAGAGAGAGAGAGAGAGAGAGATTTCCTACAAACAAAGCATGAAAGGACACCCATTCAACCATTCAATTCATTTCGTCCATCTCTTCCACATCCATTGCGTCCATCCCTGCCTACACACACACCCACCCATGTATTCTTTGCCCACTGCCATCCCTCACCCAGCCAGCCCCGCCCCATCCTGTCCTGTCCCTCACACGTCCAACAGCACATCCAAAGTAAACAAAAGTGCCATGTTCCGATAGATCTAAATGTTAACAGTGTGTGAGCATTCCAGTTGGTTTAGGTTAAGTTTGGTTTGGTTTAGTTTGGTTTGATTTGGTTAAGTTTGGTCAGGTAATGTTAGGTTAGATTAAAGCAAGTTAGGTTAAGTTCTGGTTGTTTATATTAGATTAGGTTTGTTAAGGCAGAGCTAAGTTTGGATAGGTTGGTTTATGTATGTATAAATGTATGTATGTATGTATGTATGTATGTGTGTGTGTATGTGTGTATGTTGTACGGAAGAGTTTTCAGTTTGCACATATGTAAGAATTCCCAAGTTTTTTTTTTTTTTTATGTAGGAAGGACACTGGCCAAGGGCAACAAAAATCTAATAAAAAAAATGCCCACTGAAATGCCAGTCCCATAAAAGGGTCAATGCAGTGGTCAAAAATTGATGAATAAGTGTCTTGAAACCTCCCTCTTGAAGGAATTCAAGTCATAGGAAGGTAGAAATACAGAAGCAGGCAGGGAGTTCCAGAGTTTACCAGAGAAAGGGAAGAATGATTGAGAATACTGGTTAACTCTTGCGTTAGAGAGGTGGACAGAATAGGGGTGAGAGAAAGAAGAAAGTCTTGTGCAGCGAGGCCACGGAAGGAGGGGAGGCATGCAGTTAACAAGATCAGAAGAGCAGTTAGCATGAAAATAGCGGTAGAAGACTGCTAGATATGCAACATTGCGGCGGTGAGAGAGAGGCTGAAGACAGTCAGTTAGAGGAGAGGAGTTGATGAGACGAAAAGCTTTTGATTCCACCCTGTCTAGAAGAGCAGTATGAGTGGAACCTCCACAGACATGTGAAGCATACTCCATACATGGACGGATAAGGCCCTTGTACAGAGTTAGCAGCTGGGGGGGGTGAGAAAAACTGGCGGAGACGTCTCAGAACACCTAGCTTCATAGAAGCTGTTTTAGCTAGAGATGAGATGTGAAGTTTCCAGTTCAGATTATAAGTAAAGGACAGACCGAGGATGTTCAGTGTAGAAGATGGGGACAGTTGAGTGTCATTGAAGAAGAGGGGATAGTTGTCTGGAAGGTTGTGTCGAGTTGATAGATGAAGGAATTGAGTTTTTGAGGCATTGAACAATACCAAGTTTGCTCTGCCCCAATCAAAAATTTTAGAAAGATCAGAAGTCAAGCGTTCTGTGGCTTCGCTGCGTGATATGTTTACACATGTACACTCACTTGTGTGTGTGTGTGTGTGTGTGTGTGTGTGTGTGTGTGTGTACGCGGATACGAAACTCCTTTGCGCACACACACACACGCACACACTCTTACACACACACACACACACACACACACACACACACACACACACACACACACACACACACATACACAGACATACACACACACACCCCCACTATACACACACGGACAGACAGACAGACGAAAAGACAGTGATTCAGACAGACACTTACTAGTATACACGAAGACTCTTTGCGAAATTGGAGCAGAAATGTGAGCCAAAGCTTCTGACAAATGCACTTGACGAGAGCAAAAAGAAGAGAAGTAAAAGGAAGAGGAAGAAGAGCAGGAGAGGGAGGAGGAGGAAGAGGAGGAGGAGGAGGAGGAGGAGGAGGAGGAGGAGGAGGAGGAGGAGGAGGAGGAGGAGGAGGAGGAGGAGGAGGAGAAAGAGGAGGAGGAGGAAGAAGAAGAGGAAGAGAGGAAGAGGAAAATAGAAATATTTGTGCTGAAATTTATGATGATAATAATGACCACGATGAAGAAGACGAGGAGGAGATGGAAGAAAAGAAAGAGGAGGAGGAGGGGGAGGAAGAGGAGGAGGAGGAGGAGGAAGAGGAATACAAAGGAATACAAGGGAATACAAAGGAAAACCAAACAGCAACAGACCTTTTGGTCCTTACAAGGCTGTTTGGTAACTACTTCTAACTAGCTACAGGGAAGAGACAGCACAGCAGAAGACTCTTCCACACCCACCACTCCCTCCAGCTTGCGCTGGCATGGAGATAGTTGGGAAAAGTACCATGCAGTATGGAAAAACTGACATGGAATTTTCATAGAAAAGGATGAAAGGAAGCTCTAATACCGTGAACTCTATACGCCTATCTGAAAGTTGATACAATTTACAATAAAATTGTGTCTGTAAAATAAGAGTTTAATAGTGAATTTAGTAATTATTCGGATAAGAAAAAACTTGTTGGGGATTTGCTTTTAAATATTTGTCTATTTTCATTTTTGAATGATTCAATAGAATTGCAGTTTTTGATTTCTGCAGGAAGTTTATTTACTGTTCGATTGAAGAAAAAAAATGTTTGGCGTGGAGGGATTTAAAACGTTTGGGTATAATCTTGAATCTATTATTTCTTGTTAGGTTAGAATGATCAATGGTAAAATATTTATTTGCGTCAAGGTTATTATATCCTCTAAAAAATTTGAACACTTCAATTAGATCTCCTCTTATCTTGGGCTTTGTTAAACTAAATAAGTTTTAGTTCTTCCAATCGTTCCTCATACGGCTTATTACGAAATCTTTGATTCATCTTAGTGACTCTACGCTGTATCTTTTCTAGTTTTTCAATGTCTTTTTTATAATATGATGACCAGAACTGAACACAGTATTCTAGATGAGGGCGCCACAGTGAGTTACATAAGGCAAGTATAACCTTTTCTGATTTAAATTCAAAGGTTCTTCCAATGAACCCTACTAATTTATTTGCCGTCTTTACTGTTTCTGTGCAATGCTGACTCGGCTTTAGGTCTTTTGACACGACGACATTCAGATATTTTTTTTTCTTTTCCAGCGCTTGACAGTGGCATGTTATTAATTACATATCTCGCTTGAACAATGTTGCTTCCGATATGTAGAATTTTACGCTTTTCTATATTGAATCTCATCTGACACTTTACTGCCCAGCTAGTTAGTTTATCAAGGTCACACTGCAGTTCCTGCCATTGTGACACTGACGTTACTTTACTTGTTATTTTGGTGTCGTCTGCAAATTTACTTATTTTGCAATTCATCCCTTTGTCAATATCATTAATGTATATTATAAAAAGTACTGGTGCTAATACAGAGCCTTGAGGAACGCCGCTATTTTACCTTATGCCAATCTGACTCTTTCCCATTAATCACAACACGCTGTTTTTTTGTCAGAGAGCCAGTCCTCTCAACCATTTCAGGGTGTTTCCGGCAATGCCGTAAGCTTTTACTTTACTGATGAGTATGTGGAACAGTGTCGAAAGCTTTCTGGAAATCAAAGTAGATAATATCAACTGCTTTTGTCTTGTCATACGAGTTAAATACTTCATAAAAGAAGTCTAGTAAGTTTGTTAGGCAGAAACGTTTGGTTCTGAAACCGTGTTACGAATCTTTTGTGATTTTATTTTCTTCTAAATATTTAATAGTTTTATCTCTGATTATTGTTTCCATAAGCTTGCACACTACTGAAGTTAGACTGATCGGTCTGTAATTGGCTGGGAGAGATTTATTTCCTTTTTAAAGAGAAGGAGGAGGAGGAGGAGGAGGAGGAGGAGGAGGAGGAGGAATACAAAGGAAATCCAAACAGCAACAGACCCTGAGGTCCTTACTAGGCAGTTTGGGTAAATACTAGGTTGTTTGGGTAGGAAGAGGAAGAAAGGGGGCAAGAGGAGGAGGAGGAGGAGGT
>NC_087152.1:17195000-17202500 GCF_035594125.1 Scylla paramamosain
CTCCACTCTCTCTCCCTCCACCTGACACAGCAAGAGGAGGAGGAGGAGGAGGAGGAGGAGGAGGAGGAGGAGGAGGAGGAGGAGGAGAAGGAGGAGGAGGAGAAGCCTTTGCTGGAAACAGTGCTGAAGTGGCATTCGGAGGTTCTCCATTTGTCTGTCTGTCTGTACGTTTCTCTGTGTCTATTTGTCTACATCCGTGTGTGTGTGTGTGTGTGTGTGTGTGTGTGTGTGTGTATGTGTTTGTGTGTGTGTCTATCTGTTCAGGTTTGTGTTTCCCCTTGCAGTGTTTGCGCGTGTGTTTGCTTGCCTTTCTCACATCTTCGTTTGGCAAGTTTGCTTATTGAAAACTGCTTCTTTGATAGTGATTTTCAGGGGTTTACTCTTGTCTTCACTCATGTTTTTTTTTGTTTTTTGTTCTTTTCTTTTCGATTTTTTTTACTTTTTTTTCTCTTCCATTTTTTCTTTATTTTCTGTTCTCACGATTTTGTACTCATGTTTGCCTCTCTCTCTCTCTCTCTCTCTCTCTCTCTCTCTCTCTCTCTCTCTCTCTCTCTCTCTCTCTCTCTCTCTCTCTCTCTCTCTCTCTCTCTCTCTCTCTCTCTCTCTCTCTTCGTCTTCGTCTTATTTCTCATCGTTCTCCTCTCTCTTCTGCTCGACCTCCTCCTCTTCCATCCCCTCCTCAACCCCATGCTCCTCGTCCACCCCATCCTGCTCCTCCTCGTCCTCCACTTCCCCGGCAGCCCCGCTCAGAGAAATGCGGCACTTGAGACTGTCTCTCCTCCCCTTGATTCCAAATGTGAGCCTTCAAGTGCTTCCTAAATATTCTGAAAGGGAATAAAAAATATCTCTCCGTTTCTCTCGTTGAAATTGCAGCACTCTTTCTCGTGGCAAGTTGTGTTTAGCTTCACCCTTGCTTCTCTTTCTCTTGGGCTCACAGCTGCTCTTTCCTGCTTCCCGTGCTCTCTCTCTCTCTCTCTCTCTCTCTCTCTCTCTCTCTCTCTCTCTCTCTCTCTCTCTCTCTCTCTCTTTCTGGTTTCCTGGTTGTTCTATCAAGCTAGGCTAGGCGCAGGGCAGTAAGCAGTGATCGCAGCACCCCGTTTTTCTATAAGGGAATGCAAGAAAGTGGTCATGTTTCCTCGCGGCAGTTAAGGGAGTTTTAAGTGTTTTCACAGGCAATTTTGGGACGACTATTACATATTAAACAGTCTGGCTCCCTAAATTCAGATATATTTCTCTTCTTTTGTGGAAGAAGGCAATATCTCTCCATCTCTCTCTCTCTCTCTCTCTCTCTCTCTCTCTCTCTCTCTTCTCTCTCTCTCTCTCTCTCTCTCTCTCTCTCTCTCTGGACAGTAAAAATTGCCTGCATGAGAAAGGAAAGAATAGGACGTTAATTTTTGTCCTTTATAAGCTACGCAAATATTTGAAGAGTCTTGTACTGCAAAAGATGAGTCTAAAAGTTTGTATTTGATTAAGAAAATCTTCTAAGTACACAGCTTCTTACGAGACTTTACTACAAAATAAATGTCTGTGACGAAAGGAAGAACTGTTCAACTATACGGCGAATTAAGGGGGACTTTACCATAAAAATACGTATATGTGGAAATGTGCTGGTGATGATAATACACAGGATAAAACAAGATAACTTTCTATGCCTTTATCTCGTAACTTTCTATGCCTTTATCTCGTAACTTTCTATGCCTTTATCTCGTAACTTTCTATGCCTTTATCTCGTAACTTTCTATGCCTTTATCTCGTAACTTTCTATGCCTTTATCTCGTAACTTTCTATGCCTTTATCTCGTAACATTTCGACAGAGTGTCTTCTTTGGGGAGAAAACGTTCTGTCGAGGCATTAGAGGAATAACAACTTCAGCCTACCTCATCCTGTTTATTTCCACTACCGCAATCCCCACACACCTGTTCTTACCAATACAAAAAACATAACGGGGATGATTCATGGTAACAGGTACAGGCATCTTTCATACAGGAACTACCACGTGTAGACCTGCAGGCTTCTTGCAGCTTCCCTTATTTTCTTAGATGTGTTCTTAAATACTGTACGCAATTATAAGAAAGTGCCATTCATCGGCGAGAGAGTTAAAGGCATCACTCATTCAACTAAGCCGTTAGGCACATCACGCATCATGCAGCCCACACAGCACAGTCATGACGCCGGAAAGCACTCAGGTGAGAAACCGTAAATTTTGACTCCATGCAGGTAAGCGGGACCACAAAGGGATAGCTCCTCATTTTTTTTCTTTTGTTTTCATTCACCGGCCATAAAGTAACGAGGCTCATAAATCTGGAGATATATGAGTAATAATGAATCAAAGCGGCGCCATTTGGGAATACGAGAGAGACAAAGAGGGGAAGAGAAAGAGAGAGAGAGAGAGAGAGGAGAGAGAAGAGAGAGAGAGAGAGAGAGAGAGAGAGAGAGAGAGAGAGAGAGAGAAGAGAGAGACGAGAGAGAGAGAGAGAAGAAGAAGAAGAGAGAAAGAGAAGGATGGGATAAAACTTTGCAAGGAGAACGACAGGTATAAATGAACTTGACGCAGCACAAAAATGGGGACACGGCGTGATTTGTAGCCGCGAACAGGCAGGCAGGTATGCTGAGTTTAAATAGAAAGGAAAATAATAAAAAACAAAAATAAAATAGCAGTAAAAGGAACGTGAAAACCCAAGGGCCATTGTAATGAAAATCGTGGGGGGAAAAATACCAGATCCCTTTTGCCAATTTACGATGGGAGGTAAAAATTAAAAAATAAAAAGTTGAAAAAAAAAACACAAGAGAATATAAATGTCGTGATAGATTAACACAGTATTTAGAGTGCGAAGAAATAAAGGAGAAAGAGAGAGAGAGAAAAAAAAAAGAAATCGTAAAATACATACTAAGCATTGTTGCCATTTTACGTTACGAAATAAAAAGAAAACTAAAAAGGAATTAAAAAAGAAAAAAACACAGTGATGGATTAACACGAAGTCAAGAACGATAAAGAACATAAAAGAATAAAAAAAAAAACTCACACGAAAGTAAAGAAAAGAAAAAAAATGTTGTTCCCAGCGAGGGACGAAAGCTATGAATAAAAGTAATTGAAGAAATTAAAAAAAAGAAAATATTAAAATGAAACACAAAATGCACCGGCGGGATGAATAGAGAGAGAAAAGAACGGAAGGGGAGAGAGGCAGAAAACTGAATATAGAGGTAAAGGAAGAGGAAATAAAAAAGAGCTAAATATAATGCCGAAAAATTTAAAAAAGGCGAACGAGGAACATGTAAAATAAAGAAGCCAGAATGAGAGAGAGAGAGAGAGAGAGAGAGAGAGAGAGAGAGAGAGAGAGAGAGAGAGAGAGAGAGAGAGAGAGAGAGAGAGAGAGAGAGACGGACAGATAGACAGACAGACAAACAGACTGACAGACAGACAAACAGACAGACAGACAGACGGACAGACAGACAGACAGACAGACGGACAGATAGACAGACAGACAGACAAAGGTAGAGAGACTGACAGACAAAAAATAAACCAGACAGACAGACACACAGACATAAATAGAAGCTCCCTGTAAGGCAATAAAGTGAAATAGCCGTCATTTTGTGTGCCCGGAAGACCAAGACCGAGACCAAGTTCGTGGCAAGGTACAGTAGTTGCCAGATGTCACCAGGTACACTAATTGCTGCCTCGTTAACGTTATGCTCTCGTTCCTCGTTAAATTACAAGTGTGTCCAAGTTACATCTATTCTTGTTTCGTTATTCGTTTGTTCTCAATCGTCTTTACATACGTAAGGTTTTGTCATTCCACGTTAAATTTGCTAGATATATTAATTCGTGCTTCGTTATTATTCTGTTCTTATTTCGTTTCATGATAAATATGCTTTTTGCCTCTTTACTATTGCTTTTTAATAAGCTGCAGTGGAAGCTATCAGTTCTTATTTCATCATTCGCACATTTTCATTCCTCGTTGAATGTGTTTGTCTCATCACTACTACTTTTACCAAGCTCGAGTGTAAGTTATTAAGGTTTTGAGTATTTTCATTAACATAGGAAATGAAAGAACAAGTTTAACAAGGATAAACATTGCCACTGGGAGAAAAAAATAGCCAGAAAACCTTAAAAAAAAAAAAAAGCGTAGTATGACCTTTGAAAATATTCCTTGTGAGAACACAGAGCATTTCAGAACACCAAACCAGATCTCCAGACAAGAAATATAAACAGGAAGAGAATCCGTCATGCACAAACCCACACCCACCCACCAATACCTGAGGCAGCCCCAATAACAGGCTCAAGTGGGTGAGTCTCTAGATAAACGAACCAGAAGGACAAAGACCAAGAGAATCCACCAACCACAAACCTATGGACGTGCCCACCAAAACTGAGGTAAAGCCCGGTAATAGGCTCAGGTGGGGAATGAAATCAAGCAAGGCCGGCGCTGCATCACTGCCTCGCCGAGCCCTCAATGCAAGGCGTGGCTCCAATTTGCTTTTGAACGAGTTTATCGAATTGCAATGCACGGCTGCTGCTGGTGGTGGTGGTGGTGGTGGTGGCTTGTTTCCTTTCCCAAGGGAGCCACGCATGTACATTGTCCTTCAGAAAGAGAGAGAGAGAGAGAGAGAGAGAGAGAGAGAGAGAGAGAGAGAGAGAGAGAGAGAGAGAGAGAGAGAGAGAGGGTACAATGATGATGGAAATGGAAAGCAATGAAAGAGAGAAACACCCGCTAAAGCAAGACCTAAGAGAGAAATTCTGATAATGAGAGAGAGAGAGAGAGAGAGAGAGAGAGAGAGAGAGAGAGAGAGAGAGAGAGAGAGAGAGAGAGAGAGAGAGAGAGAGAGAATGAATCAGGACAAACCCATTCTTTTTTGTTTTCTCTTTTACCAAACCTTAAAACTTGCGTCCACAGAGAAGACAAGGGAAGACCATTACTCCCGAGGGAAAGAGTGAGGATGTGCGGGAGCGGCGAGCGAAGAGGGGCGAAGGGAGTGCAAACAGGGAGTGTGTGACGGGTAAAGAGTAAAGAGAAAAGAGAGCAAGTGGGGGACGAAGACGGAATGAAGGAGGGGCTGGAAGGAGGAGTAAGGAAGTAAGGAGCGAGGAGGGAAGGAGTGATGAGCGAAGTAAGAGAGGGCGATGGGCGATAAGAGAGGAAGTGATAGGCAGGAAGCAGGTAAGGAAAGACCAGAGGAAGGAAAGGAGGGAGGAATGAAGTGAGGAAGGAAGTAAAGGAATTGACTGGGAAGAAAGAGGAATGGATAAACGATGTACAAAATATTATTAAGAAGTGAAAGATTGTGACTCTGAATGGTGTATGAAAAGGAATATTACTAGAGCTCAAACTAAGTCTTGCATATTAATACTTATGTAAGCTATCTTTATTTCTTCTTTCCATATTTATTTAGTGTCTGAAAATATTTTAAACAACTTCACTTTCCTAAAACCAAGAACAGCCTCAAGTAAAAATTAATTTTGAAACCTGTAAAAAAATTTGTCTTATGTGTTCTCTCTCTCTCTCTCTCTCTCTCTCTCTCTCTCTCTCTCTCTCTCTCTCTCTCTCTCTCTCTCTCTCTCTCTCTCTCTCTCTCTCTCTCTCTCTCTCTCTTTCTCTCAACAAATCAAGCCTCGCAAAATCCACTCAGAGATTAGATTACCTGAGTCACCTTATACTCGCCCTACTTAGAATTAGCGGCGCTGGCTCCTCAGGTGGCGACAGGACAGCGCGAGACGTGACAGACGGAGGGCAGGCATCGGGCGGTGGTGTCTGGCTGGCGACGCGAGGAACAGAGTTAGGTGAAGGCGAGTGTGAGAGTAATAAAAGGACACCAACTTCCCTCACTCACACCACTTCCTCCACGTCCTCTCCTCCATTCCTCAACTCAATCCCCGCCACAGAGAGCGATACGCAGACTACCACGACCTAAATGCCTCGTACCTTCGCCCTTATTCTAACTTTCCCTATTCCTTCAGTCCTCTATCCCTTCTTTTTCCTTGCCGTCCTCCGCCATAACTTCTGCGCTCCTCGTATCGTATCGCTCCCCCATTCCTACCCGAACAACAACAACCAAACACCAATTCACCATCCTATCAGGCCCTCAAAATCTCCTCTCCCCACGCCTCTAATCCCCGCCTTGCCTCTCCCATAACAAGCCTACACGCGCACTCCCGCCTCCGCCTCTCTCTCTCCTGGTCCTCTCCTGTGCATCCTCCCTTCTCCTTCCCTCAGCCGTCCTTGCTCCTCGTATGAAACATCTGCTCCTGCAACTCCAGTGAGTGATAAGGAACTTCTACAAATCTGCTGAGATTCCTACAAAGATCCGCAGAAAACTCTCAATTCTGGTGATGAAAAATAACGCGAAAGAGGAGGAAGAGGATGAAGAGCAGGGTGGGTGAGAAGAAAGAGGAGCAGCGGGATCTGGAAAGGAAGGAGACAGAGTAGTAGTAGTAGTAGTAGCAGGTAGAGGATAAAGAGAGGAAGGGAAGAGAAGAAAGAAAGAGAAGGAAGAAGAAAGAGCCGGTAAAGGAAGACGATAAAGAAGAGGAAGAGAATGGGAAGAAAGAGACAGAAAAAGAAGGAGGGATAACGAGGGAGAGAATGAAAGAGAGAATGAGAAGAAAGAGGTACAGAAGCCGGAGAATGAGGAGAAAGGAGACAAACAAGAAAAGAAAAGATTAAGGAAAGGTGAAAGTGAAGAAAGAGAAGGCGGAGAAGAAGCGTAATGATTATGAAAAGAAGGAGTATAAAAGGTGGAAGAGGAGGCGATGGAGAGGAAAAGATGGAAAGACATCATATGAAGAGAGAGAGAGAGAGAGAGAGAGAGAGAGAGAGAGAGAGAGAGAGAGAGAGAGAGAGAGAGAGAGAGAGAGAGAGAGAGAGAGAGCAAAAGAAGACGGAGGAGGAAGAGAAAACAAGGAGAAAGAGGAAACGAAGGTGGTGATGGTGATGGCAGTGCTGAAGGGAAGGACATCTGAAACGACAGGAGGAGAGGCTGAAGAAAGAAGAGAAAGAGGGAAGGGAGAAAGGGAACGCAAGAGTCTTCACGGTGACTGAGGGGAATCGTATGGGAGGCCAGAGAAGCAAAAGGCGAGAAGAGAAAGAGGCGTTAAGAGCAGAACAAATTACTTCTTTGATAAACATATGAAGGGAAAACTAGGGAAGAGAGAGAGAGAGAGAGAGAGAGAGAGAGAGAGAGAGAGAGAGAGAGAGAGAGAGAGAGAGAGAGAGAGAGAGAGAGAGAGAGAGATTAAATGAGTCTCGTTTCGTGTGCTATGACTTGAGTTACAGGTTCGTGTTCTCATACTCTCTTTCTCATACTCTCTCTCTCTCTCTCTCTCTCTCTCTCTCTCTCTCTCTCTCTCTCTCTCTCTCTCTCTCTCTCTCTCTCTCTCTCTCTCTCTCTCTCTCTCTCTCTCTCTCTCTCTCTCTGTCTCGCATCGTCCTTTCCCATCCGTCTCCTCAAACGTCACTGCTTCCCTCATATATTAATCCTTTCCCTTCCCTTCTCTGATAACCATGA
>NC_087152.1:17207500-17210000 GCF_035594125.1 Scylla paramamosain
CGCACCACACACAATAGTACAAAAAACAACAATTGCGTTTCCCCCACACGTGTTTTTTTTCCTTCTGGTCCCCGTGAGTTGTGGCCGTGCGTCAGGCCTCCCCAGCACTTTGCTAAATCCCCTGCAGGATAGACATTTTCACCCTTACCCTCCCGTCACTAGCTGTCTCCCTCTTGTCTCCCCGCTCTCCTCTTTTCTAACTCTCCCTCTTGTCTCCCCGCTCTCCGCTTTTCCTACCTTCCATCCGCTCCCCGCAGCTCCCAAGGCCCGCTATCAGACACCCTCCACTCTCTGCCACTCTGCCCAACCTTCCCCCCTCTTGACCCTACTTTTTATCTGCGGCCCCAGCTGTAGTGTCCTGCCTGCTGTCACCCGCTCGGCTCTACTCCGGGATCCTCCGCACACCTGCCCATAAACAGTCGAGTGTAGGGAAAAGGCAACGAGTCCGTGGTGCTTTTCAGGGAGTGTGAGGAGCTGAATTGTCAAGCCGCCGCACTCGACCCCAGCAAGGAAGTATTGGAGAAAGGGACCCGATGAAGTGAGGTTTTGAGTAACGAAATGAGAGTTGTATACGTTCTTGGGTGTATTGGGTGTTGGTGTTATGAAATGTAGGGGAGTAGTGTTAAGGTTCTCATTCATTCGTCGCAGCGTGTAGGAAGGATGTACTTGTTTAAAGATGTTTACTTTTCGAGTCAGCGTAGTCATCTTATTGTAATAGCTAAGAAGGTGATGTGGCGATTCTGAATACGCCCCCCCCCCCCCCCACTCCCGCCACACTCACACGTATCTATCACTCACACTCACACTGCACACTCACACGTATCTATCACCAAGCAGGAGAAGTCGAGTAGTGAATGTGGTTCCCTCCAGGCCACAGCAGACATCGCCCCTGTACTGTAGGTCGTCTGTCGCGCGGCAATTCTGGCACGCCTCGTGTGGCCACTCCAAACTTAATATGCAGGAGCGAACAGATGTTACCAGTTCATAGAGGAGGGAGGGAGGCGTGTGGAGAGTACACCTACGCTCTACCAGCTTGGCCTCCAGGGGAACAAGGTGCTGGGTCGCCGCTGCTCACCCAGCGTGGAGTAATAGATGAGAGGAGGTTAGTTCTTCTTTCGACACACCAGATCAACCTTCTATAACGCGCTAAGTTTTCTGCTCCTCTTGACATGCCGAAACCACCTGTCTCGCTTTTTCCAGCTTTGTCTCCGAGGCAACTTCCATGCATTGTGGAGGCTGTTAGTGTGGAAGATCAAACAATGCATGGATGAGGATGACAGAAAAAGGTAGGCAAGTTTCGTACAGGGCCTGCCACATGGAGGACTGATGAGTTCTTACAGCTTCCCTTATATCCTTACTAATAGCGACCAGAACAGTACCACCAATGCACCACCATTGCACAGAACCCACAGATGCACCATAACACTTCACCAGCTGAGTATTACCTCTTTATCCACACTTATCCCTCACAAAACACACTTTAAAATTCCCAAGCCCCGTCACCGCTTCCCTGTTACCAACACGCCTCCCCTTCCCGCCTTCCCTTCCTCGCGACACCCTCGGCCTCCGTCTGGCGAAAGAGTTGACGCCCAGCACCCCCGCCTCCGCCACCCCGTGAAAATATCGAGAGGAATGTGCAATAACTTTCCTCTCCCTCCTCCTCCTCCTCCTCCTCCTCCTCCTCCTGCTCCTCCTCTTCCTCCTTCCACTCCTTCTCCTCCCTCCTCTCTTCTTCATCTTTCCCCTCCTCTTCTCCCTTCCAATCCCTCCTATTTTCCCTCCACTTCCTCCTTCTCTTCTTCCTACTTCCCCTCTTCTTCTTCCTGTCCTTCCTCCTTTTTTTCATCCTTCCTTTCTTCTTGTCCCTCTTCTTCTTCCTTGTCCCTTTCTTCATCTTCCTATCTCTCCTACTCTCCTTCCTCCTCCTCCTCTTCATCCTCCAGCTGTTTTTTTTTCTTACTTTTCCTATTCCTCCTCCTCCTCCTCCTCCTCCTCCTCCTCCTCCTCCTCTTTCTCCTCCTCCCTCCTCCTTCTCCTCCTCCTCCTCCTCCTCCTCCTCCTCCCCCTCCTCCTCTTCCTCCTTTTCATCCTATAACCCAAAAATTTGATTCTCTCTCTCTCTCTCTCTCTCTCTCTCTCTCTCTCTCTCTCTCTCTCTCTCTCTCTCTCTCTCTCTCTCTCTCTCTCTCTCTCTCTCTCTCTCTCTCTCTCTCTCTCTCTCTCTCTCTTTGTTCTTCGACAGGCATAAATTTTCTTCTCTCTGTCTGGTTCGTGTTTGGATTTCTAAGCATGTAGAAATGTTACGCATTCTAACAAAGCTTCATTTTTTATTCTAATTTAAGTATTCTTACGTTACACAATAATTCAATCTTCGCATTTTTTCTTTCTTACTGCATGAAAACAATACATTAATTCACTCATTCATTCATTCATTCTTTTTTACCTGCAAATGAAATGTTTCAATCCTTTTGTTTCATTCATATCTTCCTTTTACATTCTG
>NC_087152.1:17215000-17217500 GCF_035594125.1 Scylla paramamosain
TTTTCTATTTGTTGGCACATGATCATTGTTAGTCTATCACTGAAAGAATGACAATGCCTATGAGCCTATGGAAATATTAATAACGTGCATATATCAAATGGAAACAAGAACTAGTTGTTGGGAACGAACATTTTTTGTCAATATAAGACCGAGGAATATTAATAATGTGCGGAATCGATGGAGAAGAGGGCTTGGTTGGTGGAAGAGATGAGTGTTTTTTTTTTTTTTTTCTTGTCAATATAAGCCTAAAGAAATATTGCTAGCGTGCAAAAACTAACGGAAAACAAGACTTATTGGAAGAGTGGGAGCGTATACATGATGCCCTTAACTAAATTGATACGGTACAAAAAAAAAATTAACAGGAAACTTCGTGGGAGACAAGGATATTTCTCTCAGTATGCTGTGGAAAGCCGGTGGGAAAAGAGATTTGGTTAATAGAAGACATAATTATCTCTCGCCACGACCCAGCAGCCTGCACGTCTCCCCAGCGAGCAGCCGCCCTGTTTCTCCCCTCCGTGTCTCCTCTCCACCTTCAATGGCCTCGTTAACTCTTTATCCCAAAGCTAATACGAGGAATATTTACGTATAATTTGCGAGGCTTTTGATGTGCTGTATTTTTCTTTCATTTTTTGTTCTCAAATCTTTCTTTTCTTTTTTTTTTCGCCTTGCCAATTTCATCAAACTGTGAAAGAAACTGGATTTATCTGATGATGGGTCAAGTGTAATTAATGTTTTTTTTTTTCTTTTTTCATTCTATTCTTCATTCTCTTCCTCTCTCTCTCTCTCTCTCTCTCTCTCTCTCTCTCTCTCTCTCTCTCTCTCTCTCTCTCTCTCTCTCTCTCTCTCTAGCGAAAATCAAAAAGCACACGTGGTACATAAACAAAGTCAACAAACATAAAATAAACACTAAGGCGGAGCGCAATGGGTTGGGTGTTGCCTCGTTCCCTACACGGCTTACTGGTCCTCCGCCTCTCATTCCTCTCCCTTCCCACCTGTCACCCCTTACAGCTGCCACAGGTGAGACTGACGGCCGCTGATTGCACGAGCAAGGCGGTGGACGCAGGTAAAGGCTATAGGGCTCAGAGGCTTACCTTTAATAACAACCAAGGGGACAAAAAAAAGAAGCTGGTGTTAGTGTTTTTATTTTATGTCCAATTTGTTTCATTATAACTTCCTCCGTAAGTATGTTGTCATGTATTTTTTCCCCCCTCTCTTTTTGTACGTGATTTTCCTTGTTTTCGCTTCCCTGTTTGATATTTTTCTTTAGTTGGGTTTTTTCGCAATCTCTTGTCGTCAAACGTATCATTATTTCGTCTTTTGCAATCTCGATGTGAATGCTACTTTATATTTCTTTCTCCTTTAGCTACAACAATGCTGGTTTGATATATGCGTAGGCAGGAGGTTGAAGTGAAGGACGGAGGTTACCATACATAAAAAGACAATAATTTTCACTACCAATACAAAACAGAAGCTAAGCGACGATGCATAAAGCAGTCCATACATTAATCCATACATTACAAATAAGGATTCCTAATAGTAAAAGGCAAACCGCACCACCAGACAGCCAATACCAGGTGAGGGTAGGCGAGGACACTCACTCCTCGTCCATTCATCGTCAGGTAGGACTTTTAAGCGGAGTGCAAATAGAAAAAAGATTGGAGTGGGCGACGCGGCGGTTCCCAGCGGATGACAGTAAGCGGCGAGGCGGGAAAAGCAGAGAAACACGCAGACTCCAAAAACGCAATGTACACACCATGCTTGAAAAACGAGAGAGGGAAGAGAGAGACAGAGAGAGTAAAAAAAAAAATGGTTCGTAGAAATAGATATAAGAGGTAAATTCTGTAAAAGAGAAACTATATTTATTCTGTGCGCCCGCGCGCACACACACACACACACACACACACACACACACACACACACACACACACACACACACACACATACAGAGGAGTCATAACATGCCACGCTCCTTCCTGTTGTGCATATGAGCGTAGCAAGAATCACGACCTTGAGCGTTACTTGTAGCATCCCACATTTTACACACACACACACACACACACACACACACACACACACACACAAACACACTTATACTACCAAAGTCTCTATGAAAGTAAGGGTCAACAGCTGAGAAAGGTTGAGAAATGTAGCGTAACTGTCCATGTGTTTAGCGTTTGCCACTCAATCTCAGGTACTCTGATCTGCTGAGAATCTATCAATTGACAGGTTTTATTGCTAAATTATCAGCGGGTCACAAGATGTAAGACTGAGAGAGAACATAAAAGCACACAGAGCAAGTGAGTGCAGAAGGTCACTCGATTTATAACCTTGGTTTTTTTTTATTTTTTTTATGAAAGAAAGAATCTGGGCAGGAGCAGCAAAACTATCAATAATAAAAAAAAAAAAAGGGCTAACTAAAAACGCTGGTCTCTAAAAAAAAAAAAAAATAAAAAAATAAAAAAACTGTAAGTCTTGAAATTTTCCTCTCGAAACAGTTCAA
>NC_087152.1:17220000-17222500 GCF_035594125.1 Scylla paramamosain
CTTACAGTGCAATCTTTGGTTCTATCGCTCCCTTCAAACACCTTGGGGTCTCTCTCTCTCTCTCTCTCTCTCTCTCTCTCTCTCTCTCTCTCTCTCTCTCTCTCTCTCTCTCTCTCTCTCTCTCTCTCTCTCTCTCTCTCTCTCTCTCTCTCTCTCTCTCTCTCTCTCTCTCTCTCTCTGAACCACTGTTTGATTGAGTGCTTCCTGCAACAGACACGTGCGCATCACCTTCCATTCAAAATATCACCAGGTTTTTTTTCTTATTTCTCCCTTACAGAGACGCACTTGAAACAGGGAAATGAAATGCAGTGTTTCTTTGGCAGGGGGACGGGATCGGTTAGGTTATCCTTCGAAGAACGCAAGAGGAAAGTATTAGAATCGAGGAGGGGAAAAGTGAGGGTGGAATGAGAAGAGGGCGAGGAGAGGGTCGACTTGAAAGGAGGGAAGAAGTAGTGGCCAGAGGGAGAGTGAGGATTAAGCGGAGGATAAATGGTGAGCGCAAAGTTGTGTGAGAATAGTGTGTGAAGAATATGTGGACAGGGGAGAGAAGGAGATACGAGGAGCGTGTTGCTTTGTGACGAAAAGCGACGTTGATGTGCGTGCTGAGGCTAAGAAAAGGAAGAACGTGTCTTGTTTTAAGTTTTCCTCTAATGAGAGTTGCCCGTTTGCGCGGCGCAAGGCAGCAGCAACTCAGCAGGTACGGCTCTTGTTTTCTTTGCTGAATGTATGTAAATGCGTGAGAAACTTACCTTGAAAGAACTTAAAAGCACGAAGATCTGTTTTTCTCCAGACTGACATTTTTCATAAACCACAATATTTCGAAAACAATTTAATTAGTTACGAAATACAAAACATAGGAAGGTTAATATTTTGAATCTTAATGTCACACAAGTTAAAGTTTTTTTTTTTTTTCAGGCTATAAATGCATGTAAAATTAATTTAAATGAAGAAATACAATTCCATAAAGAGATATATATATATATATATATATATATATATATATATATATATATATATATATATATATATATATATATATATATATATATATATATATATATATATATATATATATAATTTTTTTTTTCTTTTACGAGGCACAAAATACAAGAAGGCCCCATCTGGAACCTTAAAATCACGACCCAAGCAGCCAGATTCATACCGTAAGCTGATAAATTAACGCCTCCTCTAAGCTAACGCGGCTCTGCCTAATGAATACAAATTTATGCTGCGTGTCGTGAATCGCTCGCCAGGATCCTGAGGCCCAGTGTGACCCCAGGAGCGGTGACACACTCGCCCTGATGAAGCTTTCTGCTCCTCCCTCACTTCCTCGCCTGCTACCTTCGCCTCACCCGCGTTAGGCAGACATCCTCCTGTCCTAACGCATCACGCTGACTGAACGCGTCATGCAGGAATAGACAGGGAATGGAGATTTTGTTGATGATGAATGGTGATGCTGATAATGTTAATAGTAATAATGATAATATATACATGAGTAAGAATAAGCTGAGAAAAATTAAAAAAACAAGAAGATTTTATAAAGCACGTTTGCAAAATTAAGATGAAAGCAAAAGACGAAATATAAACTACAACTTAGCTGTCTGGAATTATAAACTGGAGAAAACTAATGACATGAAAAAGAAAAAAAAGAAGAAACACTAAGAATTATTTAAAGATATCTAATCAAGGGAACAAGTATGAAGATAAGTAGTAAATAGTTGTATATGTTGACAAAAAAAAACTCTGATGGTTAATAAGAGACACATAAGATATCAAAAAACTAATTTTCATCCTATCAAGACAGACAGGTATCCAGAAAAATAATAATGAAGGGAACATCCTACCAATGCTGAAGAAAAGGAGTATGAGGAAGAAGAAAAAAATAACAAAAACGACCAGCAATAGTATCAATTCACAGCCAGTATTCAATGCCTTTATTTTCTTCAGTACAATGCCCAGTACCCTCCTTCTTCTTTTCATGACTTTTGGATAAGATGAAAAAAAACAAACATTAAAATTCCACAAAAAAACAACATTGACTAACAAACACTATAACGAAGCTCACAGCGAGTGCTCGAACATCTCTTTCTACAGTACAATTTCTGGCCTTCTTCGTCTTCTTTATTCAGTGGCTTCCTTTTTTTTTCCATATGAAGCTGAAAAGAATAAGAAACATCACAACTATCACAGCAAAAGCTCATAATTGGTGTACTGAACGTCTCCGTCTCTATTCCAGCAGTACAAACCAAGCCAATAGTCGTACTCTACCTTCTTTGATTTCTTCTATTTGCACAAAGTTGAGAAGACTAAAGAACAGCACAGCTCCACCAGCAGACAGTACAAATATCACGGCAAAAGCTCATAACTGGTATACTGAACGCCTGCCTCTCTCTTCCTACAGTACAAACCAAGCCAATATTCTCAGTGCCGGCCATGACTTCTTTTCCCCACATGAGCTGAGAGCAAATGGAATCATCTTGAGCCTGCCGTCACTTACACC
>NC_087152.1:17232500-17237500 GCF_035594125.1 Scylla paramamosain
ACTCCATTCCCTACTGTTCACCAGCTGCCTGCCTCCTTACACACAAGTAACACACACTGACTGACTCTCTCTCTCTCTCTCTCTCTCTCTCTCTCTCTCTCTCTCTCTCTCTCTCTCTCTCTCTCTCTCTCTCTCTCTCTCTCTCTCTCTCTCTCTCTCTCTCTCACACACACACAGACACATACGAGTACATACACGAGCATTTCTCACCGTCATATGCTTTTGCCCTCTCACTCACATTCCTGCACTCACACGCTCTCCAAAAATTGCCTTCTAAGCTAAGCAAGCACCTCCGCGTTGCTCTGGAGCCTCGTATGCAAAATAATGTCTTTAAACTTCTATGTGTATAAATCTGGTTTCCTGGGGTCGGTGCTTTGAGGCATCTTGAGGCCCTTTGGTGGGTGGGGGAGGGGAGGGGGAGGGGGAGGGAGGGGCAGGGATGCACGGGTACAGCCAAGGAAGGAAATAAAGAGGAAAGGATGGCGGAAAAGAGATAAGAACTGGAGGGGGAAAGGAGGAAGAGGAGGTAGGAGAGGAGGGAGAGGAGAGATCAAGAAAGAAGACAGGAAGGAATTTCGCTCTTCGTATGTTGTGTTGTGAGTTGTTGCAAGAAGTCATTCGTCAGAAGGGCGTGAGCAAAGAGCATACATAACAGCCTCGACGAAGCCTGCACAGAGGAACAAACGCAGTATATAACACGAGAATATTACATCGCACTCGGAGCCCGGACGAGCCCCCCACGCCTGCCTGTGAATTCGAGCCAAACAAAATATATATATATATATATATATATATATATATATATATATATATATATATATATATATATATATATATATATATATATATATATATATATATATATATATATATATATATATATATATATATATATATATATATATATATATAAACACAAGGCTGGATATTTGCATGACACTTCGCGGAAGTTACAAAATATTCACGTCAAAATACAAGTGAAAGGGATTCTGCTTTGGAAGGTGACCCTGAAACACAGACAGAAAGGCGGGACTAATGTTTTCACGTAGGCTTTTTTTGTGCATATAGAGCCACGCCATTCCAGAGAGAGAGAGAGAGAGAGAGAGAGAGAGAGAGAGAGAGAGAGAGAGAGAGAGAGAGAGAGAGAGAGAGAGAGAGAGAGAGAGAGAGAGAGAGAGAGAGAGAGAGAGAGAGAGAGAGAGAGAGAGAGAGAGAGAGAGAGAGAGAGAGAGAGAGAGAGAGAGAGAGAGAGAGAGAGAGAGAGAGAGAGAGAGAGAGAGAGAGAGAGAGAGAGAGAGAGAGAGAGAGAGAGAGAGAGAGAGAGAGAGAGAGAGAGAGAGAGAGAGAGAGAGAGAGAGAGAGAGAGAGAGAGAGAGAGAGAGAGAGAGAGAGAGAGAGAGAGAGAGAGAGAGAGAGAGAGAGAGAGAGAGAGAGAGAGAGAGAGAGAGAGAGAGAGAGAGAGAGAGAGAGAGAGAGAGAGAGAGAGAGAGAGAGAGAGAGAGAGAGAGAGAGAGAGAGAGAGAGAGAGAGAGAATAACGCTGAATGTTCTTCCACAAAAGGTATGAAAGAAAATGCTCAGAATTCAGGAACAGATGTAATTCTTTAGATGGTTTGTCGTTTGTCTCTCCAAAAAGAATATCTGACTTATGAAAAAAGAGAGTGGAGCGTTTGACAAGAAAAGAAAGGAGGCTTGCAAATTGTAATACTAATGAAATGTGTGCATGCAATTGGTAAAGTGGTAAACGAAATGCAAACACATACACACACACACACACACACACACACACACACACACACACACACACACACACACACACACACACACACACACACACACACACACGGAACAAAGTTTCTTCTAATAGCTACAGAAAGAGGTAAGAAATACAGCACTCTCAATATCAGGATATCTTGGCTACACAAACCAACAGAAATCCCAACTAAACGATGCGACTGAGACACGAAAACGAGAGAGATAGACAGGCAAGCAATGAGCTTATAAAAAAAATAGATGTGACTTGAAAAGAATAGGGACAATAACCACAGTGAGAGACAGGAAAAAAAATAGAAAGATGATCCTTTACCAGGCAGATTCAGAGCTTCAGACAAGACTGACTTCCCCTCTAACCAACTCTCTCTCTCTCTCTCTCTCTCTCTCTCTCTCTCTCTCTCTCTCTCTCTCTCTCTCTCTCTCTCTCTCTCTCTCTCTCTCTCTCTCTCTCTCTCTCTCTCTCTCTCTCAATCAGGTCTCGGTGAGCTCGACGCAAATCCAGCTCGTCAAAAAGTGTGACAGTTCAGCCCCTGATTACTATACTGCGTCTGTTTCCTGCGACGGGAGTTTCACGGGGACTCAGCACGGCGCTCCCACACTTCCTCTTTCGTGTCAACTTCCCCGGCGACTTCCCTTGATTCTTTCCACATATACTCGGAACGGAACGCAAAATAATTTTCCAGGGGACAATTAGTTTAGTGGGACGATATTCCTCCCGCCACTCTAAGGGAACCGAGCGCGCGACCAAGGCGGGCGGAGTCTAACTAGAAGGAGCCGAGATAGATACGCCAGCCGATTTCTCCCTCCGACTAGTGATCCGCTGTGTAATTACCGGCGTGTCCGAGAGAAAGGGAGAGAGAGAGAGAGAGAGAGAGAGAGAGAGAGAGAGAGAGAGAGAGAGAGAGAGAGAGAGAGAGAGAGAGAGCAGAGAGCAGAGAGAGAGAGACAGAATAATGTAAAGCGATTGAGGGCAAAGATTAGATGAGGTTGCAGACGAAGCCACAGATATTCCTCCAAACTTCACTTACCCTTTCCTCCTCTCCAGGTTCAGCCGTGGTCAGAGGTCGAATGTATAACCTCGAACACTCATTTCCACTATGTTTTGTGTTCTCTCGCAACAATCCTGCCGACAGCCTCCTTACAAAACCTAAGAATAGAATATCAGCGTATCAGACGACTGAAGACCAAGGATAATCGCTAAGTCCGGTAAAGGTGACCGCCCTAGGTTAACTGACTTGTGATTCTGATTCTGCATTGTGAGCTTCAGATACTAGGCACATACTAACTGGCGAATACCTGGACCAGTATTCTCGGATACTTCAAACATGCTTTAATGTAGGTTCTTAGGATTTTTAAGGGCGTCTGCATGATTCTTGTGACGGTTTAACAGGAATTCTACATCATGAATATGAAAATTAAAACATTTAAGAGAATCCGAGAAACAAACAGACAGACAGACAGACAGGCAGGCAGACAAACAGAGAAGAGGACAGAAAGACAGAGAGACAGACAGAGATTGGATATGGAGGACACTGTGAGTTCAGCTTAACGCAAGACTGAATGATTGAGATAGAGAGAGAAAGGGAGAGAGAGAGAGAGAGAGAGAGAGAGAGAGAGAGAGAGAGAGAGAGAGAGAGAGAGAGAGAGAGAGAGAGAGAGAGAGAGAGATGATGCCCTACTGTCACCACTGATATAGAGAGAGGATTGGAGGAGTGGGAGAGGTCGGGGCAGGATCATGGCTTTGAACGAGCGGCAGATCCTCTCATGTGCAGGAGACTTCCACGGGCGGCAGGCACCACCATTCACGGCCCTCCTTTACTTCACAGCGACAGACAGCGAAAATGAACTGCAGGGATGATGAGTCGGGTTTCCATAGTTTTGACTTATTCAGTGACTGTATAGAACCACGAGCATTGTATAACCGCCTATGTAGAATCATGAAAATAACTTTGACTATGCAGAATCATTAAAACACTTTAGAAAACCACCACTGTCCTCAATTGGAATCTTACAGAAGCGACTAAATAGAATCATAAAAGCATCTCCAAAATCCGACAATAATAAAAGCAATTATGTAGAATCGTTAACACATCCTCAAAAAATCACCAATGATTTCAATTAGAGCCTTAATTTTAGTTGTTGAGGTAAGATGCAGAAACGTTAAAGAATAGGTTAGAGAATACGGTTTTGTACCCCAAGTCACCGAAAGACTGAAGTGGCAAAGAGATAACCTAACACCGTACGAGTCGCCTTCATAAGAACAAACCACCTGAAATACCTCCATCCACTGAGGTACACACATCGCGGAATAAGGCAGAGGATAGGGAGGGACTGTTGCTGCTCCCGCCCTTCCTTGTCCCCGACCACGTGTTTCTCCATTCCTCCACCATACAAATAAGGGCGTACGAAGAGTAGCACCACTAGTAACGATACGTACTCACAGGTAATGCAAACTGACACACGGATGCAAGTTGGGTTACATCATAAGTACTATATAAGATAAAGGAAGCTACAAGAAGCCATCAGGCCTAGACGTGGCATTCCCTGAATAAAACAGACTTATTTTTACCTATCATCCTCGTCCATAATTCTGTTTGATCTGTAAAATCTCTCTACTGACTCTACACTAACAACTTGATTACTGAGTAGCATGGTGCTGTGATGACAATATAAAAATCTAACCGTTTATTGACAGGATGAAGGAAAGGCATTTCAAGCAATAGGGAGGATGTACATACAAGAGTAAGGGAGGAACGAGGCTACAGGGAGGACAGGGCAGGAAGGAGTGAGAGAAAATTACTCCCAGCCTTCTATATATTTTCATAACAAGACCTCCGCAATAACAACATAATCAACACGCGTCAGTCACGATCAGCGGGCAACGTTCATTCATGTGTGGATAATGATTCTTTCTTTTCTCTCGCAGTACTGTTCGTTAGTCGGGAGTGATACGGTGAAGTAAGTCAATAAGGTCAACAGCTTGAGCTAAACTTTTTTTTATATTTTTTTCTACAGTTACAGTAATCTCTGACTCATTGACTGATTAACTCTGGCTGTCACTTGATATACCTTTCCCTAATTACCAATCACCCTGAGACATCTTTACTTGTTGTACAGCCACATTCAATCTATGAACTGGGAAGAAACTGCAAAATGTATTATTTTGCATCGCGAACTTTCTTGTAGATTTTTATATAAATTTCACGAATTGTTTCTGATGCTGCTAAT
>NC_087152.1:17242500-17262500 GCF_035594125.1 Scylla paramamosain
TCTCCACTATACTTCTTATGGAGGTGAAAACACTATGTAAGGAAAAAGGAGTAAAAGAATGAAGTCACGTTCGGGAAAATAAATAAAAAAGGTAAACAGTAGTTTAAAAAATAGAGAAGTAAAGACAGAACAAATAGAGAAAACGCTGCCACTATGATCTTATTCATGTTTAGAAATGCGATCTGTACCTTTTAGTAACTTCTATATAGAACTGAAACTGCAAAAAAGCTCTTACATCCTTATATTCTCACGCTTCATGTGGTCTCCCTTCTGCCTCCATCTTCCATGTATCCTGTCCTCTATCAGCCATCAGGGAGAGCAACAAGCAAAGGACTTAACTCCAGTTTAAGAGCAGCAGCAGCCCTCACCTCTCCTACCTCGCTAAGGGATGGTCGGGCCGGAGGGTTCAAGTGGCTAAGGCTCCAGAGTCCATCACGGGGCGGGAGAGGCGGGGTGAGGCTGGCGTGCTCCTCGTGTTGTTGTCAGCATTGCTTGTTCCATACGTGGTGTCCTCTCTAGTTCTACATTGTGTTTGTTGAACTAATCCTGTACCTTCTGAGCAAGATTCTGTCGGCTGGTGTGTTAGTGGTGATGAATACACACGCGTACACACACACACACACACACACACACACACACACACACACACACACACACACACACACACACACACACTCGAGGCAGCAGGTCCTGTCAACACGAGTTTCAAGAGCTCCCTACCGTTGTATCCCTCGCTACCTCCGCGACAAGAAAATATAGCACTTCAAAACTTGGCCTAATTAAAAAGTTCCAGAGTTGTCGAGTGGCGCGCTCGAGGGAGGAAGAGTTGGAGGTGACAAGGAGCTAACTATTACCACCACTTCTGATGCCAAATTTCTTTTTCTCCCTTCTACTCCTCTTCCTCTCCCTCCTCTTCCAACTCTCCCCTCACCCACCCACCTACCCTTCCTATACCACATCATTCTCCCAACCACCACCTTGTCCTCCTCCTTCTCCTCCTCCTCCTCCACCTCCTCCTCCTCCTCCTCCTCCTCCTCCTCCTCCTCCTCCTCCTCCTCCTCCTCCTCCTCCTCCTCCTCCTCCACCTCCACCTTCTCCTCACATTTACACCACTGATTCAATTTTGAGCTTGGCAATTCTCCAGCTTGTCATTTACATCCGCGCATTTTTATAAGTTGTTGAACAGTTGGAAGCGCGGGGGGAAGGGAAGTGAAGGGGGGAAGAACGAAGGAATGCATAAAGGAAAGGAGGGGAGGACCTTGAGGTAGAAGACTGGAGAGGAGACTAAGGATCGAGGCGGAAAGAGGAAAGTTGGATAAAGAGGGGAAGGGCAGAGGGAGGGCTTGAAATGGTACCCCAAATAGCAGGAATGTGCAATAATGTTCAATTTACTATTGTATTGCATTACAATATCACCTCCCGCTGGGGCCTCGATACATTTTTGCTACGTGATTAGAATGTAAACAAAGAAATGGAAAGTTTTGCTGGTGAGGAGATCTGCGAGCCATTACGAATAAGTTTGTGCGTTAATGGAGTGGCGGGCCATGCAGGAACCGACGTGATTTAAATGTGAAGGGAAGGGAGAGTGATTCCATGCGTCTGTGTATGAATTTATTGATTTATTTTATTTTTTCTTTCATTTGTTGCTTTGCTCATCAAGGAAACGGGCTATGGCTAAGTGAGACCAAGAAATAAGCCTTAGTCAAAGTTATTCCACAAAAAAAAAATAATAATAATGATTAATTACAGGAAGAGAACCAAGTATGTTGATCTCTTTTTCCTCTTTCTCTTCCCTTGCTTCGAAGAAAAGTTTTGCAGATATAATATATTACATAGTAGAATATATTGCAAAAGAGCTGAAAGTAAAATCAACAGTGTAACGACATGCTATTCAAGGACAGCCGATAATTACATATTACCTTTTAAGCTGTAAATGATCGCCAAGGCCAGACTGATTTTTTTTGTCAAGGCGTGTTAATACAGCACACGAATATAAATTACCCACACACACACACACACACACACACACACACACACACACACACACACACACACACACACACACTCACACACACACACACACACACACTCCCTTCATTTTTTTTCCCTAAGTTGTGCAATTCTCTAAAAGTAAAAAAAAAAAATGAAATGTAAAGCAAATAATGAGGTAAAAAAAAAAAAAAGTCACGATCGTTCTTTTCTTTTTTTATTTTTTTTTGCATTAATTGGTGATGAGCTTGCATTCATGTTAAACGCTGAGAGAGAAAAAAAAATGAAATTATCATTATATTATTATTATTTTTTTTTTATGACTGGTAATTGAGGGAGAAGAGCTTCATAATGTGCAAGATAAACAGGTTAATTGACTGTTCAATTGATTACAGCCCGGTGCCGCAATAGCAAACATAATACGGCGGCATTTATTATCCATTTCGCATGCTAATCCACTTTTCCCACAGTCACCTACAACTTTCAGACTCTCATTCTTGTACTACAGTGAGTTGTATTCTCAAACAATTTCGCTATCGTGTTGTGACTTCTTATAGTAATTCTAGTGGACGTTATTTTGGGATTTCCAGTGGTGTTTTCTTGATGCTAATGACAGGTTGATGAATTCTGCATCATACCACAATCATTTGCAAGTTTGAGAGATTCATTCTTGTGCTACAGTCGGTTGTATTATCAAATGTTTCAGCGTCTTATTCTGACTTGTCTACAACAGCTCTACAAGTTATTTGGTGGTTTTCAATGTTTTTTTTTTTTTTTTTTATGATTTCAGTAATTAGAGCAGGATTTTTCATCACCATTAGGAATAGAATCCCGTGAAAATCAAACTAATTACCTCTGTGATTTCTGAGACCCACAGAACAAGGCATTTCAGAATACAGACGAGTATCTTAGTTGTTTTGAAAACGGAAAGGTAACGAAGTTAACCTAGTAATTTCTGCCCCCCCCCCCTCTCCTCTCTCTCTCTCTCTCTCTCTCTCTCTCTCTCTCTCTCTCTCTCTCTCTCTCTCTCTCTCTCTCTCTCTCTCTCTCTCTCTTTCCCTCTCTCTCTCTCTCTCTCCTCTCTCTCTCTCTCTCTCTCTCTCTCTCTCTCTCTCTCTCTCTTTCAATGCTCTAAATGTTAAATAATGATCACAACAGTAAAAAAATAAATAAATAAAAGGTTAAGGTTAATCTATTGACATGATAAAAAAATACACAATAATTTAAACTCCATGAAAATTTTTCCCTCTTTCAGTGCACTAAATGTCAAATGACGATCATAGCAGTAAAACAGAAAAAAAGTTAAGGATAATCTATTGAGATGATGAAAAAGATAAAACAGAATACAATAATTTAACATCCTTCATGTAAACTTTCTCGCTCTTTTTCAGTGCTCTACATGTTAAAGGATGACCATACCAGAAAAAAAAATTAAGGTTAATCTATTAAAATGATGAAAAATATACAATAGAACACAATAATTTACCGTCCTTCATGCACGGCTGGTGATGTGGAGAGTGCACGATCTGGTGACCCTCGTGCTTCATGACCCACGTGCCTAAATTCATTACGTGCCAAAAAAAGATAATTATTTTACTGGTACGAACATAATATAAATGGGCGGCAGCAATTTGACGCCGGAGGGAACTATGGCTATGTAATACAACAAACAGTGACCTAATATGCCAAAATGTATCAACGTCATAAATTTTTCGCTTGTGTTAACCAATGGATTCCACTTTTTATTTATTATCATTCGAAACTGACTGATGGATGCCTCGCTTTTGTGCAATTATACGAGACACAATGTTTTTTTTTTCTTTTTTTCTTTTTTTCACTTGCTATCAACAGTGTATGGATGTATTTAATTATCTTTGATGAGGGCAGCGCAAACTTTTCCGATTACCATGACAAGCACGTGCAAGCGGTTCATATGCAATAATATACTGTAGTCAATTAAACAAATATATATTTCTACACCAGCGGAGATTTATATTCCGTTCGACAGATAAAGTGTCCAATATGTTATCACTTATTGTCGCCGCGTTCAGTTCCAAGGGTTTAACGCGGCGCGACAGTGCGAGTGCCGGGGCCGCTGATCATGTTAGCGGCGTGTTGCGGGTGATGTGCTGGTCGTGCGTGTGTGTGCGTGTGTGTGTGCATCTGTGAATGAGTGCGTGGCGGTGTGTGTGTGTGTCGAAGGAAGCCATATGTAGAGCTTTTGAAAACATTCCTAGTGAGATCCCAAAACGTTTCAAAATACGGAGTCACAAGCCACAATTGCTACAGGACTCCCCTTGCCACGTCTCCCTTAACTAAATGCTCTCCCCAACCCTCTCCGGGTGTTCGGACGCTACTTCTTTGTCCACCGCTCCCGCCCGACAAACACGAGTAATTATTATGAAACGAAAACTGAAATGGCTTTGTGTTCAACATCTTTACAGACATGAAAGAAACTCATTAATTATGCTCAGTGCTACTCTGCAGTCTTCCTCGTAAATTTAATGTAGTAACAGTAATAATGATGGAAACAGTACATATAAATGTACAGTATGTTAATGCCACTATCACTAATTATATGCAAGGCAGGAAAGGTTAAAAGGAAGTATTGTCAGATATAAAAACGTAACAAATGTGTAATAAATAACAAAGAAAATACTCTAAACATTACTCATTTTTTTCCTTGACGATTTGGAAACATTAATTTTGATAATGGAAGAAAGGGAAACTACACCAAGAAATTAGTAATACAAAACTTAAAGCTGACAAAATTGTTACAAATGCGCAGTGAGCAGCAAAGTAAACAGCCATCTAAACATATGTAGAGCAATTTTTTTCTGTTGATGACTTGAAAACATTGATCTGAATCATTCAAGAATGGAAAAGCGCACAAAGAACTAAGTAATACCATATTTAAAGCTGGCAAGTGAAGTAAATCCGTAGCAAATAATAGAGAAAACATAGTCCTTTAATTACTGCATTCTCTCCCTGGGTAACTAATGATGCAAGACAGAAAAAAATAAATATAAAGCCAACACAAGCCACAACAATTGCGCGGTAAATCACAAAGAAAAAAAAAACTGTCATCTAAACACTATTTTTCTCTCTTTCTCTGCTGGGGTCTTCAAACACGAGTCACACAAAGAGGAAAGCACCGCAAGTAACACAAACCTTCAGGAGTTACCGCATTAAACAATAACCACCACCACCACCACCACCACCACCACCAGTACAGGCTCTTGCTCCATCTTGTAAGCTGACACACAAGTCCACCAATAGGCGCACTACATACATGCATACGTACACACACATACACGTCCGCACGCACATGCATATTCTGTACACATAAATATATGCATGCAGGGAGGTGGATAGACATACGTATATACATAGTGTGTGTGTGTGTGTGTGTGTGTGTGTGTGTGTGTGTGTGTGTGTGTGTGTGTGTGTGTGTGTGTGTGTGTGTGTGTGTTACCTCCCAAGTATTCTATATTCCACGGTTCCCTTTTTCCTTGTATTTTTTATTTCCTGCAACCTTCGTGTTTTATTTTGTCTCCCTTGCCAACCCCTCCTACGTTTTTCTTCATTGCACCCTCCCCCACTTCCTCGTCTTCCTCAAGGTCCCTCACTTTACTTCACGTTGCGTAGGAAACTATCCACACTACCTACGTTTATTATTCTTATTTCGTTTCTACTTCAGATCAAGTAACATTTCCCACACAAAGGATACCACCTCAGAGCCCAAGGGTGGTAGACTGACAGCTGAATTACTAATATGTTAGTACTTTTATTGAACTCTAATTTTTTGTGTGTCCTCGGTTCGTAAGGGAGCGAGTATTTTATGTCACGGATACTAATACTTCATCAGACTAAGGAATCACTTTGATATTTTATCCTTGGAAGTTTTCAGTGACCTGAGAATACAGGACCATATTTTCAAACGTTTGAGCGCCTTATCTCGACTTTTCATAGGCATTAGTGTGGAAGTTATTATGCCTTTTTCAGCTATGTTTTAATTTTTCGACGTAGTTGAACGTGAATTCTGCACCTTCATTGAGAAAAGCACACATGAAAACCTGAATAACAAATGCTTCCTGTATGGTCTTTAAGGTTAGTTGTGATGAAATCTCAATACGTTTCACAACAGAGACAGATACTATTAAGATCTTTCTCAAGTAAGACGGTCAATACACCATCCATGCCATTCTGCCTCTTCCTCCACCTCTGCACAGTAGCCGCCGTGTGTCCCTCCGCCACAGTTCTACCTCTCACGATCTAGTGTTGCGGTAACTCAACACGCCTGCTTTTACATAACTCAGCCACCAGACACTACAACGCCCGCAGCTAATTCAAACTCGGCCAGCTGAAGGAAACAGCGCCGCTACTCTTTCCTAAGTTACTCTGGCATCTCTTCCACTATTTTCCTTCTTCCCTAACTCAGTATTATTTCATTTATTTATTTTTTTTAACACGTTGCTTTTTTGTCCCTCATAAAGCTAATATACACACATGATGAAAATAACGCTGCTACTCAGCCACTCTGCTATTCTAAGTTACTCCGGCACCTCTTCTCCTCGTTTTATCATTCCCTAATTCAGTGTTATTTCTTATTTTGTACACGTTGCTATTCTGTTCCTCACGGTCACCTGAAGGAAATAGCGCCACTTCTCTTCCCTAAGTTAATGTGACGTCTCTCCTCGTCTCTTTCTTCTTCCATAACTGAGAACGATTATTATCCCCTCTTTTGTACATATACCTTTTGTACATAATATATGCTGTCCCTCACACGCTGCCACCTGAAGAAAAACGACGCCTCTAGCCTTTCCTGAATTATTGTGGCGTCTCTCCTCCTAGTCATATTTAATACACTGCTATTTTTTTTTTTTTCACACACGTCGCCACGCTATCCCTCACGGCGATGCAGTTTCTGCCGTGTTCACTGCATTCCTTGCCGGTCATGGCGAGTTTGGAAAGCGGGAGCACCAACTGCGAGCAACATCCACACTATATTTGTACCCAACACAACATGACGCAACTGCTTCTGCTTTCCAGTTTCAGGTGACATTGATGGTTGATTTTGCATTATACTTGTAGACCAGTCGAGTGGATGTGATATGAATTCTGCTGCAGGCCACGACGGATGAGGCGCGCCACTCGGTGTCTCCCGCACACACCAAGCAATGGGAATTGTTTTGGTCGTGTTTATTTATTCACCGAGGACAGAACGCAAATAAGCGCCGTAACGTGGTAAAGCAATTAATTATTCCGCCGGTGTTGTGTGCTCTCGTGGCGCCACTGCTGCTCCTGCTGCTGCTGCTGCTGCTGTTGCTATTCCTCCTCTGTTTTATTGATGTTTCTTTCTGAAGACTGAGAGAAATTATTCCGAGTATTTAGCATTGAAATATTTGCTCAAAAGACGACAATGCAAAAGGAAAAAAAAATCAATCTTATTAAATTCTGTTGCTTAAAGATTCCTCCATTTACAAGTACCTACCTATCAATCTACCTACCTACATAACTATCTATCTATCTATCTATCTATCTATCTATCTATCTATCTGTATGTCTATCCACCTATCTATCTAACTATCCATCCTCCAGCCTGTCTGTCTATCTACATTTCTATCTATAATTCAACCGGTTTCGACAAATTAGACAGACAGACAGCTATACAGACACAGACAAAGAGACACAGAAAATGATGGAAATACACACAGGAGGTTTCCGTTGCCAGGGTTACCGGGTGCCCTAAACTAGCTGGCCGCCCTGGCAGGAGGAGGGAGTGGGCGCCGCGTCAGCAATAATCAGGCGGCAGGTAGTGGCTAGGCCTAGGAGATCCCAGTCGTGCTCCACATGAAACCCTCGCTGTGGTGAAGTGTTAGGCCTCCGCACATGACATAGACACACAGCGAGACGTCTGGTATCTATCAAAATCCTCATTATGGGGAAGTGTTCGCCCATCACATATGGCACAGACACACAGCCATGCATCAAGTTTCTATGAAAACCCCCATTTTTCAATATCACTAGAAAAATTAATATAGATACTCAGAATGTACAGTTAATTCAGAGCTGCATCAACAAAACTTTCATATTTTGTTTTATTTTTTTTTATTATTATTTAAGAGGGGTTCCGGCAAAGGGCAGGATAAAACGGGGGAAAACACGCAATGAAGGTGCCAGTCACTAAAGAGCACACTCCGAAAGCTACAAAGGTAAGAGAATTACTACATATTCAGTGACTAGCAGCACCAGCTCATCTCGTGACCACGTCCACTATCAGATGCCTTCACTTGCTGCAGATAAGTAACAGTTATTTGTTTACCAAAATAGAAAGATTCTGTTCTTCAGGGACTGGAACATCCATGGGCATTTTTTCCTATCTTTTTGTAACCCTTGACCAGAGCCCCTCTTACGTAAACGAAATCAGTCACAATACCCTCAAAGCAGCATGGGACCATATTGTTGCGATACCATCAATCACTCAATCAGTTAGTCAATCAGTGAAACACAAGACCCATGATACTTTAAACACCTTCACCGTCACACTGTCACAGGAACTCTGTCTCTCGAGTACAGCAGTGTCTAGAAACACAAAGCCCTTAACATATTTAACACCCTCACACCATCATCAACACAACTCTTTCCCCCGAGTGTAGCATTGCCAAGAAACACAAAACCCTTGACATATTTAACACCACTGAAGGAGCAACACCATACCAACTCACTCTCTCTCTCTCTCTCTCTCTCTCTCTCTCTCTCTCTCTCTCTCTCTCTCTCTCTCTCTCTCTCTCTCTCTCTCTCTCTCTCGAGTATAGCAATGCGTAGCTGCTCCCCGTCTCCCTACAGCAGGTCGTCATAACTCTTCATAAACTCCCCGCAGGTAATTACGTCCGCCGGATGTTTTTTAGATGACTCGCGTTGGCTAGACACCCAGATTTCAATTAGTCAAGGATGAGCTGTCGTGAGGGGAGGAGGGGGGAAGGAAACGGGTTGACTCAGGAATAAACTAAAGGCGGAGGGAGAGAGGGAGGAAAGAGAGAAAGAAATGAATAGATGGATGAAATTTAATATGGAGGGGATATAATTCAGCTGGAGAGACCGAAGAAGAGGGTTAGATGCAGGAAGATAGATGCGGTGGAGGGGCAATGATAGATTCCAGCATTAAAGATATAAATTATATTTGGAAGGCGACGGGAGGAAGATAGAAAGGAGTGGTGGTAGCGAGGAAGTGGGGAGAGATATATGACATTAGAGAAAGGATAAGTAGGGTGTAAGTAGCAAATTCATTGATCGTTTGGTGGAAATTAATGTATAGACGAGTAAAGAGATCTGTTAGCTAATTAGATATGTAAATAGACTGAAAATTAAATTATAATAACAACAGGTTACATACATTGTTTGGTAAAATTTAATCAAGAAGTGAATTAAGTCATTAGATATGCAGATAAATAAAAATAAAACGAAAAAGATATAATTTTTTTTTCTACAAGCCATACGTGTGTGTGTGTGTGTGTGTGTGTGTGTGTGTGTGTGTGTGTGTGTGTGTGTGTGTGTGTGTGTGTGTGTGTGTGTGTGTGTGTGTGTGTGTGTGTGTGTGTGTGTGTGTGTGTGTGTGTGTGTGTGTGTGTGTGTGTCTGTGTGTGCGTGTGTGTGTGTGTGTGTGTGTGTGTGACTGTTTGTGCCTACTCACCCCTCTTCACCCCCCAACTGATGAAGTCATGAAGCATTGCTCTCTAAACACATTTCTTTATCCCTGACGTCGAGTGGCTCACAATCCCCTGCACTATCCCCCCGCTGCAGTGTTTCTTTGTTTGCCTTTGTTGCAGCGAGAGCACGCGGGGCAGCAAGGCCTCAAGCACCCTCCTCACCAAGTTCAATAAGCATGCAAACATTACCGCACTGTTGCCTGCGTTCATCCTCGGTGGCTGATTGCACGAAAGAAAGGGATCATAAATTCCTGCCAGTTAAGTGTACAGGGAGACTTCCACTGCACATCATCATCAGTTCCCATGAGTACAGGACGGGACAAAGGCCTCTACTACCTCTCCTCACCCTCCCCTGCTCATCTCCACCATCTGTGGGTAACTGTAAAGATGTGGTGGTTGTGTAACTTATGCCAGTACTGCGCACACCAGCTCAGGATGCCCCAGTGGTGAAGTACATTTAGTATGACTATAAACAGTATTTTTTTTTTTTTTTTTAGCCAGGATATTCGTGTTCTTAACTGAATCATTAGTCTCTAGTTTATATAAGGTGGATGATCTCCGTGACTGAACAATTATTACTTACTTTTTAACACTACTGCAGATATTCAGTATTCTTCAGTTTATATAAGGTGGATAATCTACGTAAGTAAACAAAAGTAAACAATTTTTATTCAGTTTATATAAAATAGATAACTGTTTCCTGTTTTGATTGACTACCGCTGCTGCCACTGTTCTGGAGTCGATGCGACTTCTCCTCTCCATTACTGTTCCTGGTTTAGATGAGATACTTGCCACTGCTGAGTCAGATGAGGCGCTTGGTGTGTTGGTAGCGTGGAGAACCGGTAGTGAGCTTGGTAGTGTTGGTAGCGTGGAGAACCGGTAGTGAGCTTGGTAGTGTTGGTAGCGTGGAGGACCGGTAGTGAGCTTGGTAGTGTTGGTAGCGTGGAGAACCGGTAGTGAGCTTGGTAGTGTTGGTAGCGTGGAGGACCGGTAGTGAGCTTGGTAGTGTTGGTAGCGTGGAGGACCGGTAGTGAGCTTGGTAGTGTTGGTAGCGTGGAGGACCGGTAGTGAGCTTGGTAGTGTTGGTAGCGTGGGGGACCGGTAGTGAGCTTGGTAGTGTTGGTAGCGTGGAGGACCGTGGGTACTAAGTTGATGTGTGCGAGTAAAAAACACGATGATGAGAGTTCTTGATTTAATAATAGAGAATATACACACTTGATTCGAGACGATATAACGTGACGACTGATTACTCTCTCTCTCTCTCTCTCTCTCTCTCTCTCTCTCTCTCTCTCTCTCTCTCTCTCTCTCTCTCTCTCTCTCTCTCTCTCTCTCTCTCTAGAGCGATATGAAATGATGACTGAGCAGCGTCTCTCAAGACTGACTGTGACTGGGCGGAACTCAGTGAGAGACCAAGACTGACTCGTGACTGACTCTCGGACGGTGATTGACTGAGTGACTGAGTGAGACTGACTGACTGAGAATGAGACTACCATGCGGACTACCATGTATGTACATAAATATAATAATAATAATAATTGTTGAGACATACATAACATCTGTGACCGGACAATTTTTCACAAAGTTTTAAACAGAAAATCTGGGTTTCATCACAGTCATTACTTCTCTAGTTTTACATAAGGTGGATAATCTGCGTGAGTGGACGTGTGTGTGTGTGTGTTTGGGTGTGTGTAGACGGACGAATGCTGACACATATCGACCGCCATCTCACGCTCCACAATACTCCGGCCAGGGAAGCCCCGAGGGAAGGAGAAACTACTCGCTGCCACAGATATCTTCCTCGGATGTTACTTTCCCTCACATCCGCTGGCGAGAAATATACGGCGATGATTACACTCTCCTTTTGTGCTTGTTAGGGACGTGTGGGCTATGTGGCTTTTGTTGTTTGTCTTCCGGACGAAGGGCAAAGGGAGATGGGAGTGGATGGGAGGATGAGATGGGAAGGAGGAAGAGAAGGGGAGGTGGGGAGGTTATATGAAAGGTGTAGTGCTTTGGGATTGTTTTGTGCTGTGCTTTGGTTGTGTGTTGTGATTTTCTCCCTAATGGTGGTGAGAAAGATCGTTGTTATTTTTAGTGGTGGTGGTGGTGGTGGTGGTGGTGGTGTTAGTGGTGGTGGTATTTCGCTATTTACAACACCACCTCATTACAACTATCAACGTTTTTTTCATACCACTTGCCTTTTTACACACACACACACACACACACACACACACACACACACACACACACACACACACACATACACACACACATAAACATATAAGCATACGAAAAACGGAAAAAAGAATATACGCAATTACAAAAATGCACCGAGGACGGAGAGTAGAAATAAAAAGATTCTCTCTCTCTCTCTCTCTCTCTCTCTCTCTCTCTCTCTCTCTCTCTCTCTCTCTCTCTCTCTCTCTCTCTGTTGTTCGGCTTCTCGTTGTAATGTAATAATGCTACTTTCTTTCCCAGTCTCTAATCTCCGTTCCTATGAGCTGCATATCACACCAAACCAGGAAGAAGGTAACAAATGAACTTCATCCCATGACAAACTTAATAAAGCACCAATATATATATATATATATATATATATATATATATATATATATATATATATATATATATATATATATATATATATATATATATATATATATATGGCAAATGGGGATAGAAACGAATTAAATTAAATACTCTGAGACGCGAGAGGCCGTGAATGTGTCAGGAAGCAGACACGTGAGGCCACCATCCCGTGTCCTTGTTCCCACTAAACCGGCAGGACAAGACAGTTTAGCTCGTCAAATCAACATCCACATCCCCTGATGGAGGACCCGGAGCCTCGCTGAATGAGTACAGGATGCAGCACTAACTAAAGCAAAGCGAGGGAACTGAAAGCGTGTGTTGCCTTGCATACGGGAGACGGGAAAACAACTGTAAACCTTCTTTCGTGTTCCTCTCACTTCTCGCCTTCCTGTAATTCCTCGTCGCATTGGTACAAGACGAAGGTAAGTAACATAACAAGAAAACTGTGAACGCTGGTCATGTTGTATACAGAAGACGAAAAAAAAAAAAAAACTCTAAACCTTATTTCATGTTCTCATTTCTCACCTTCCTCTAATTCCACGTCGCATGGGTATAGGACAGGACACACAGGTGACTAACAAAGCAAGAAAACTGTGTACGTTTGAAAAACAACTTCTTTATCCTTCTGTCCTCACTCCCTAGATTTCTCTAACTCCTCGTCGCGTGGGTAAAGGACACAGAGCTAACTAACGAGCCAAAGGAACTATGTATGTATGTTATCTTGTATACGAAAGAGGGGAAAAAGAATTTCTTTACCTTCTCGTTCTTCTCACAGCAAAGAAAATTTTGAAAAATATGATACTATGCAAATGAAACACAGCTGGAGAAAAATAATATTCTCCTGTTCTCCTCTATACAAATCCTTATTCTTAACAAAGAGCAACGCTCTCAGCTGAAATCATAAGCATTACGTTGATCAATTTACTGATGTTAAGATTTATGCATCGCTTCAATCCATTTGGTGTATCGTTCAGCATTTCCGTGTAAGTACATACATCACCGCCGTTCTAATCTCTCTCGCAGGGTTTGTACAAAGGGAAAGATATCATCAAGTCTGCGCTTCGCCGGCTCCGGGTTTAATGTACTTGACGACGTATGGAATATAACTGCGCATACTAATGTAACTGATGAATTTCAATGTAAATACAGTATATATACGTCGTGTGCACGAGTGAGCTCACTTAGCCTCCAGCATCACGACACAACACGTGAGGTGGAATATTTGTTCAGCCCACTTGTCGGGAGTTTGCTATCTCATCTCTCACTTGTTTGAGAATTCTTGGTTGTATCCAGTTAGGACCAAAGCTTTTGTTCGTTTCAATTTGGTTGAGTGCCTCTAGCACGTCGTTCGTTGCAATTTGAAATTTCGGAACAACAGAGAGAGAGAGAGAGAGAGAGAGAGAGAGAGAGAGAGAGAGAGAGAGAGAGAGAGAGAGAGAGTACATACACAATTCTCACCTTTTAGTGTTTGGGTGTTGGGTGCTTGGGATGGGAGGGAGGGGAGGCCAGTCACGTGCACGGCGCCACCTGGAGATGACATGGCCACATTCAAGGCATTAGTTATACTGGGTGAAATGCAATGCATTCTCTCTCTCTCTCTCTCTCTCTCTCTCTCTCTCTCTCTCTCTCTCTCTCTCTCTCTCTCTCTCTCTCTCTCTCTCTCACACACACACAGACACACACACACACACACACACACACACAGTACAAACAAACAAGCAACACAAACAGTGTCGGGTCCCGCCCTGCAGACTTGCTTTGTTATGCACAACAATAGAAAAACACTTGTTGTTTCTCAACATATCTTTTTAATGAACTTCATTTGCACTTACAACTTGTCCAATTACATTTGCATTCCTTAATTTGCTCTGCTGACAAGGAGTTATTCGCAATGTCTTTGACGCAGGGAGCGCCACAGTCAGGCAGGGCCCTTTACCACAGCCACCAGCGTTATTTCCAAAACGCGCTTGGTACTTGGGTCCTAGTTCGGGAGATTCAAGGACTCCCTTCGTCTACTTCCTAACATAATTTCGTACCTCTTTGTACAAATGGAGGAGTTCGTAAAAGTATACATTACACATCAGCACACATATCGCCTGGTTTACGAGATTTTTCCAGTATGAGTGATTTAAAATACTGGAACACTTGTAAAGCTCTTAGGATAATGACGCTGCCGTTACCCAATAGTAAGTGATTATTCTTATGAGGCAATAGATATAATAAATAATGTGCCCATCTCTATTTCCGAGAAGTGTTGAATCATTCACCAACTCATGTCATTCTCAGAGGCTTCCCAGAACGAGCTTCGACACAAACATCCTCCCCTTTCCGAACAATTTGCGCCAGACACGACTCTTGTCGAGGTCCCTTTGGTCTTTTTTTCTGTCACTGTTGTCTTTTACACATGCAACACGATGACCAGGATCGAATGTCAAAAGCTCCACGGTTGTGCAAGTGCACCAGACAGATGGTGGAGTTGGTGGAGAATCTGATCTCAGGCCACAGTGATTTCCCTCACCTCGCCTTCTTGCGGCACAGACCATCTTGATGAACCTGAGGCAGGAAGCAGGAAGGCTTGGCCAGATTTAGATCAGGATGAGAAACGTGATATCAAATTTTTCTTGGTATCTGAATAACAATTGAGTAATCTTTTTACGAACGTGGCTTTCAAGCTGAACAACATCTCTACTCGATAGTACTAAACTGATGACGTGGTGTTGGGGATTTACGCGGCATCAGAGAGTATTCATCTGGCCAGGTTATATTGTCATGTGCCTGTAACAGTAAAATACCAAGAGAGTTATCACTACTTGGCCTTGACAAGACCACATAACAAAGGCAATATATAGCTGCTGCCGCTGCTGAGTGGGACAGACTTAGTGGACGGCCACAAGATTACCATCTGTTTTAAGAACTCCTTGAGTGGTGGAAGTGCCTGTGTAAGGGTTCGTTCTCACAATACCTTGGGAATGAGGTCACCGGATGGCTGCTGCAATATCCTCCCAGGAGTATTGCTTTCCACTGATGATGGTGTTATCTTGTAAAATCTAGATCACAATAACGAAAGACATAATCTGCGAAGGGTACAAACGCGTGAAGCCATCAGGACACACGGGCTGCGATCCATCACGTGGAGGCAAAACTTAAAGCTGTGTCAGCCATTTGAAATCACCAGTAATATTCCGGTAATGAGCGCTACATCATTAGCTACACTCAGCCATAAATATCCATAAGGCTGTCACGTAACGCACCAAATTTCCTTGAACAAGAAGCAGTTAATAAATTTTAGTTATTATTCAGGCCACACATTTCATGATTAGGAGACAAACAGCAAATTGATTAATCACTACACACTCCATTCAATAATTCAACTAGATCATTAATTAATCAAGAACTTTTGGTGCTCATAACGCTCGACTCACGGAATAATCAGAGGGCTGCATTAAACGTTCCTTTCCCTTCCCCAACACTCCTATGCACAATGAAGGCGCCTTTGTGTGAAGATCAAGGTTCATAACACACTCGCCAATGGCACTGAATATGAAGCTTCGGTCAAAAAGGTTACTTGTACCCGGAAAGATGATAGGAAATATAAACTTATATATATTTTTTTTTAACTATACGGCTTCCTCAACTCTATTACAGTGATAGTGCAACATATGAACACTCTAGCATGTTATATTACCACTGACTCATGCTCTCACTCTCTGATTGGTCTGCCCATCCTGTCTTATTTTGAAATGTGCTGCAAACCACTCTTGTATTTCTATCAAAATCCTTAGTTAAATATAAGATAGTAAATTATCGAGATGAAAATAACTCAGTATCGTATAGTCAAACAATGGATCTGATACAAACAATCCAGTATCTTTTAATTAAATAATGGTTTCAAAACAAAACTGAAACACGTGACCAATCAGCAAGTGAGACCATCAGTCCGTGGCGGTGTTACTACGTCCACGTGTTCCAGGTGACAAAATTACCGTGACAGAGTTAATGAAACAGAATATAGTACGTTGGCTCTATACTTGATACATCATGAATAATTCCCTGACACCTTTTGATCCGTGGATGATGAAGCGTGAATAGATGCAAAGAGTATAGGTGCATCTGTTAAAGCTCGTTATTCATGAGTTAACCAGTACCTTCAATTTTTCACTTTTCTTTCGTTCTTTCAGCCATTTGACTGTTAAACTCTGGAGCTCTATTCCTGTTTCTGTCTTTCCTCCTTTCTACGACTTTAATTGTTTGGAAAGGACTATTGAGACATCTTCGAAGATAAACTACCTAACTTTTTTTTCAATCTCGCAAAATTATCTATTTTTGGGAGTGGCATTTTCATTAGCTTTTACTCTCTCATATTTTCGTGCCCTTGGCCGGGCACAAAAGCAAGTAAAAAGAAAAATGCTGCGTAACATGAATGACTTCCAGAAAAAAAATAAATAACTAAGTAAATGAATAAATAAATAAATAAATAAATAAATAAATAAATAAATAAATAAATAAATAAATAAATAAATAAATAAATAAAACATATATATATATATATATATATATATATATATATATATATATATATATATATATATATATATATATATATATATATATATATATATATATATATATATATATATATATATATATATATATCGTTGAAAGTGATACTGAGTTCAGCGTTTATAATTTTCTTCATGATGTTTTCTTTTTCTCGAAGGAGTGTCTTATTCTCTTTGGTAAGAATACTGATGATTTTTCCGTAGGATATCATATTCGCGATCTGGCGAAGATGATATCCTACGGGAAAATCATCAATATTCTTACCAAAGAGAATAAGACACTCCTTCGAGAAAAAGAAAACATCATGAAGAAAATCATAAACGCTGAACTCAGCATCACTTTCAACGAAATATGTACAAGGGAAAACCTCCTGCCCATTTATACACTCAATATATATATATATATATATATATATATATATATATATATATATATATATATATATATATATATATATATATATATATATATATATATATATATATATATATATATATATATATATATATTGAGTGTATAAATGGGCAGGAGGTTTTCATATATATATATATATATATATATATATATATATATATATATATATATATATATATATATATATATATATATATATATATATATATATATATATATATATATATATATACATATGTATATATATACATATATATATATATATATATATATATATATATATATATATATATATATATATATATATATATATATATATATATATATATATATATATATATATATATATATATATATATATATATATATATATATATATATATATATATATATATATATATATATATATATATATAAAATAGGAGGTTGCAGTAATAAATATACTTCTATTTCCTTTATTAAAATCATGCAGGGTTACCCAGATTAAGAAGTGTTTAAGCGCCATTAGCAGCCGAAGGCTTAATGAATGTTAACTAAGGCGCAGATTCAGACCAAGAGACATTGAAAACAGCAAAGGAAGCAGGAGAGTCACGCTGTGGGATGGAAGGAAGCAAGGAAGTCAAAGAGGCAAGAGACGAGTGCTATGAAATTAAAAATCAGCATAACCTGTTTTATCTGTTTTGATGATAATACTTGTACGATTTTTGGATTTCATTATAACGCTTAGCTGAGTCCCCTAAACACCGTGCTGAAGTATGATCCAGAGTAATGGATAGAGTGAATAATACTGTAGTGCCATTCAACGAGAGAACAGTTGAACAACATTGTGTCTGAATCAGGATGGTAAACATAAATGCACACCTGTTTGTATGACGCAATACCTTAATTACAATGCCATGTACAGTAATTACAACGCCACTTCCGTGTTTGTTTGTACACTAATCTACATTACAATACGAAGGTACATAAACTGATGGATGGGTGAGTAGGTAGGTAGGTAGGTAGGTAGGTAGGTACATGCATACGTACATACATACATACATACATGCGTAAATACACACATACATGCATACATAGACAGAAAAATAGACATATGGATAGAAAGACTTAATTTGAGTGACATAGAATGATAAATACACAAGTCAGACAAACTAGACATACTGATCAACTGGACGGACAGATGACATAAAGAGAGACACAGCCATAATGTTGAAACTACAATAATTCCTTAATAAAATGACGGACAGCTCGCTTGCGCATTGACTCTAAGGCGGTGTTTCTCTCTTTGTGTTCCAGGTGCAGCGGGGCAGGACCAAGCGTTCCGCGAGAGACCTGACAGCGTGCAAGTGAGGGCAGGCAGCGATGTGTTCCTGCGCTGCGCCGTGGACCACCAGCAGGGCAAGGCACAGTGGACCAAGGACGGCTTCGCTTTGGGTGAGTGTGTTGTGTTCCTTTGCTCTCACAATTACTTTTTATCCCGTTTCTTCTTTTAATCGGTGGTGTTTGCAGAGGCCCACCATAGTGATGCAAAAACAGATTCATAAGTAGAACCGGCACTTTCTTCTTCTACTCTTAGCCTGTGACATTTGCAAGGGTTTGATAAGGTAACACAAAGGAAGTGTCCTAAGTACAAGTAAAACTAGTTCTTTTTTCCCCTACTTTTAATCAAACAGAGTGATCCAGAGGCAGAGTCATAAGTAAAACCAGTACTTTCTTCTACTTTTACTTGTGGCGTTTGTACGTAAGGATCTGATTGAGTGATATAAAAGGAACCTTCTAAGTAGAACCAGTGTTTCCTTCCACTACGAGTACTTTTAACCTGTAAAGTTTATAAAAATCTACCAAAGGCAGGTTCATATGTAGATCCGGTGTTTGTAGCAGGATGACAGTATGCCCAAAAATAAAGCAAAGCCTCCTTCGGGTTTACAGAAGGGTATGCCATATGCAGTGAGAGCATGTAACTCTATAATTCATCAGCAATTTATGGTATTGTATCCCTTAACGCTTTCACTTATTAATTTTCCTCTTTTGTATCTATTATAAACTCCAATACTCGTCATATAAGTTACAATATTGTGCTTCTTCATCTTTCTTTTTTTTTTTCACTCATAAACCTTCTTTTTATACCTGTAAGTAATTGTCTAACTCATCACCAACTTATAGCACGATATTTCCTTCGCATTCACTCATTAACCTGTTTCTCTTTCGTACCTGTGACTAACCGTGTCATTCATCAACAAATTTACTGTATAATATTCACGCCTCCCTGTAATTTTCACCCTCTTCCGCGATGCAGTAACTTCTAACTCCCCTTTCGTTCTCTCTCTCTCTTCTCTTTATGCTATGCTTTTTATTAGAATGTATCACACAATTCCCTCACTCATACAATATTCAGGGTTGTTCTCATATCTTTTTTCATCAGTTTCTTCCTTTAATCTCTTTAGCTCAAGCTCCTCATCACAGCCGAACTTTTTCTTCCTCCACGCCTCACACCCTGACGCCTGCATTCCCTGCCCCGCATAATGCCGTCTAAAACCCCTCTTGTCTTCGTATTTTTTTATCTTTCTTCTCTAACACTTCTCTAACACTTCTTCTCTAACACTTCTTCTCTAACTCTCGATTGTAATTATGTACAGGAACATATGAATAGACAGGCAAACATAGACAGATGGAAAGTCAGTAAGAGACAGAAAGACAGATGGACAGTTTGTGGGAGACGGTGAGACAGACCGAGGAACAGAG
>NC_087152.1:17270000-17290000 GCF_035594125.1 Scylla paramamosain
TGTTTGATGTTGAAAGTTCGTGCGCAGTTTTATTCGTTCGTTGGTCCTCGAATTGTAGTACACGCACACACACACACACACATACAGTACCTCAACCTCGTGCAAGAAGGACACTTATCGGACTTTCACACCCAAAGACACAACACGATATTGTTGACGAGATGCTTGGAAGTAGACAAAAATCCATCAGGAACTATCATACACACTGGCCTCATTCATGACCCCATCTTGTTTGAAGCCTTAGTTAGACTAGTGAGGGATATTTGCAGGATATTTATAGTAGGGTGAACAAGAGTAAGTATGACAGGGTACAAGTGTGAATTATTATGTCCTGCTCTCCCCCGCTGACTGGTCTCATTCATGTCCCCATCTTGTACAGCAGCCTTCGACTACTGTACGAGTATAGCATATTTATAGTTTTTAGCCTTTCTCTTTTTTTAGTTTCTCATAACTAATTTATATTCATCATATTTATTGTACTGCACTCTTTTGAATAGTTTGTACTGAAGAAAAAAAAATTTTTCTGACTCTCTGGCTACACAATTTTTCTTCCTCTTTTTTTTTCTCTTCTTATCCTTCTCCTTCTTCTTTTTACGATGTTATAAGTGCTAACAAAGGCAGATATAGAGTACAGTTCTGAAATACATCACTAATTGCATGACAGAGAGTGAATAACGGAGGTGTTCAAACCTCCTAATAACTAAAGTGATATTTTTTGCTAATAAGGATTTAGAAATAAGGGAACAAGATTTTTTAACATATTAGGAAGAATGGGCATAACAGAAAAATAAAAAAGAAAGGAAATAGAAAAGCCCTCTGAAGTAATGCTGTTCTCTTCCCCTCCCTCGAAAAAAGGAAAAGAAAAAAACATGAAATGCAGGAAACAGGTTGTCCGGGAGAGGCAGCCAGTATTGTTTGGTGTCACATTGTCGTCTGAAGTCAAAGGCTCAAAGCGTGCAAGGAAATTAGTTTTTATATATTTGTAAGTGAGTACCTGTAGTTGAATTTTATTCTATTAAGATCATCTATAGTTAAAGTATAAATGGTCATATTGTCATTAGTTTCAAAAGGGTTAAAACGTTAGGCAACTCTCTCTCTCTCTCTCTCTCTCTCTCTCTCTCTCTCTCTCTCTCTCTCTCTCTCTCTCTCTCTCTCTCTCTCTCTCTCTCTACCCAAATCCTTATGTAAGAAACTGATTTATTTGCATCAGTATAGTTTTCTCCTTTTTTCGCTCACTGGACGGATTAGAATCCCGGGCAATTGGACACTGTATTCCTGCCAAAGCTCTCATTCATTTGTAAGCCATCGGATTAGCCTTTGTATCTGTAAAGTTTTCTCGTTCGTCACAACAGATAGATGGATTCGAATGCGTGGCCGTGAGACTCGCTTCCCAGCCTCGTGCCAGGGGAGCCGCCAGCACGCCCCGCACGGCAATGGTTCCTGAATTGTGATTGGCTCAAGCTTTTGGTCCGATTTCCCCTCTTATCCAATTACAACTTTATCCCGTTCCTTTCCACCGCGCTGGGGCGACCGACGGACAAAATGACGGATTCAACTATAATTAAATGTAGATCGAGAGAAAACATGTCATCTGCTAAAGGGGGTGAATACGAGTGCAAAGCGATATTTCACGTTTTATTTGAATGCTCGTGTCTCATTTCGTCGCTGCGTTGACATTCTGCCTTCCACCCCTCCAAGTATTAGCGGCGTTGGGTTAGACAAGTGAAAGAAGCCGTGCTAGAAATCTTTGTCTGGTTCATGGTATGGGCGTGTAGCACTCACTGTGGTGTAAAAAGTAGTAAACTCCGAACTGAGGCGAGTAAGGGAGGCTATGACAGGGTACAAGTGTGGAAATATTATGTGTTTCCCTCCCCCGCTGACTGGTCGAGGCTGCTGCGAAGGGAAACATTTAAAAACGTAGCATTTTTCTTTTCTTTTCTTTTTTCTCGGTGATGAAGTTAAGTATGGGGAATAGTCCAGTCCGCTTTTTTAATGCTGGTGTTAATTAGTCTCTCTCTCTCTCTCTCTCTCTCTCTCTCTCTCTCTCTCTCTCTCTCTCTCTCTCTCTCTCTCTCTCTCTCTCTCTCTCTCTCTCTCTCTCTCTCTCTCTCTCTCTCTAAGACCTACACTACCCACCTACACTTTCTTCCCGACTTCCCTTCCAAGCAGTAACGTAAATATAAAACTTACTGCGTTATGAAAACTTTTCGAGCTCTTGGAGGCTTCGCTGGGGAGTCCTAAATGGATATGAAGTAGTTAGCACACTTATCGCCTTGCCTCCACCATGCACCTCCGCCACCGCCCAGTAAGAACCCCAGTCAAGGAGCGAGACAGGCACCACAACACAAAGGGAAATGAGCAACTTAAGTGTGTTTCTGGGGACTCGTAAGGACACAGCACATGGCCAGTTGGTTTTCTAAAGGTGAAATTCGAGTGTTAAGATGTTTAGCTAAGGAACACAGAAAATTAGATTAATAAAGTTCTCTGGGTGTGCTGCTTTTAAAGGATTAACAATACAATGTTCCGTGAAGTGTGTCAGTGTGTGTGAAGGATCAAAGTCGAGTGTCAAGTTGTCAGGCCCAGGGACACACAAAAAAAAAATCGATTAATGAAGCTTTCCTAATACGTTGTTTTCAAAAGACTAACAAAAGAAGGCTCAGTAAGTTAACCTGTGTGTCAAGATGTCTAGCGAAAAAAAAAAAAATAAATAAATAATTAGACAATATAAACCAAGTCAGTGTGCTGTTTCCAGAAGGTTTATCACAAAATGTGACCAATTTGGTTCCAGAGGTGTCTTAATACTCCTCTTTTAAAGCAGGTCAAGCCAGAAAAAGAGGGAAATACTCATACTGAAACAAATATAGAGTTCTGGAGTTTACCAGTGAACGGGATGAAAGAGTAATGATGCTACTTAACTCCAGCATTTGTAAGTCAGACAGGGAAAAGGCGAGAACGAGTCGATGATGTTGCCCAGCGTATCTAGCCAGGTACAGTTCAGGGATTAAATATTCGGCGATGCTGGTAATGTTGGTGAAACTGTTGACCAAACAGGAGGATATTGTGTTTCGAAGATGTGCTGAGAGCGAGGCAGCTTGGGAGAATACTCTGAATGTTGTAGTTGTAGTTTTCCCACGATCAGAGAGAGAGAGAGAGAGAGAGAGAGAGAGAGAGAGAGAGAGAGAGAGAGAGAGAGAGAGAGAGAGAGAGAGAGAGAGAGAGAGAGACTTAGAGACAGAGAAAGAAGAACAGACAGTGACAAAAGACTCAGACAAGGAATGAAACACAAGCAGAGAAAGACAAATAAAAATACAAAGAGAGACAGAAACAGAGACCAAGATAGACCCATGGAACACGGAACGAAAGGAGAAAACAAAAGCAAGGGATTGAAGAGAGGCGAGGGCGGCAGCAGGTAGCCGTCCCAGACCTCGGCCCAAGTCTCACCTCTTTGTTTGCTCGGCCGTACGAATATTCAGACGTCCCATTTACATACAAATCACCTAATACAGTCAGGCAGCGCCAATCCGTTTCGATCACTTCATCTGTCCGGAGGCGACGCGACGGCAGGCTCTCTCTCTCTCTCTCTCTCTCTCTCTCTCTCTCTCTCTCTCTCTCTCTCTCTCTCTCTCTCTCTCTCTCTCTCTCTCTAGTTTACTCTTCAGTTATCCTCCTCTCCCGTCTCTTGCATCATAAGAGAGAGAGAGAGAGAGAGAGAGAGAGAGAGAGAGAGAGAGAGAGAGAGAGAGAGAGAGAGAGAGAGAGAGAGAAAGAGAGAGAGAGAGAGAGAGAGAGAGAGAGAGAGAGAGAGAGAGAGAGAGAGAGAAAGGGGTGGGAGAATGATGAGGGCTCAGCAAGGAAGGAGATTCAGGCGGGAAAATGTTTCAGACGAGGCGGTGAAAGTAAGATACGTCACCATTCTTCTCTCTCTCTCTCTCTCTCTCTCTCTCTCTCTCTCTCTCTCTCTCTCTCTCTCTCTCTCTCTCTCTCTCTCTCTCTCTATCTATCTATCTATCTATCTATCTATCTATCTATCTATCTATCTATCTATCTATCTATCTATCTATCTCTTTTCTTTTCCCTGTTTTCTTCGTCACCTGAGAGGAAAGTCTTGATCTGCGAGTAATATGCTGGGAGGTCACGGCTTCTCCAGCGAGACCCCGCAGAGTTTGAAGTGAAACACGCCCGTCATTCAAAAAGTATAAAGCCAGTGACGGAAAGAAATGCTGGAGAGGAAAAGGAAGAGGGAAAAGTTAGAGAAAAGACAAGAATAGGTTCGTTCTCTTACTTGTACAGCGATGGACGTAGAATGAGGAATTGCAGAGCGTAAGGGTTGCAGGGAAAACGTAATTCCTAACGGGGACAAGTATATTACGGAGAAAATAAGACAAAAAAAAAGGAAAAAAAATCATAGAAGTAGAAGAACGGTGTGGTTAGAAGCAAAAACTTGGATAAGAGAAAAAAAAAAATGAAAGTTAAATAGTCAAAGAAATAAAAATAGAATAATGTTAGAAGTTGAAATGAAGATTAGAAAAAAGCAAATAGAACACACACACACACACACACACTATGGAAACAAGACAAAAACAAACACACAAAAAAAAAAAAGAAAGAAAGAATCACAAGAATAGAAGACACTATTGTCAAAAGTATATTTTTTTACTAGAAAAGCAGCAAACACACACCCACCCACCGATCCACCCACTCACCCAAGCACACGAGACAGCAACCCCATCCTGCACCCGCTCCCACACCCTCCTTGGCCTTGCACTTCCCCATTAGCCAAGCAGTTGAGGTAAGGAGGTGTGATGCCTGCAGCCAACACGTGCCGACACCCTCCTCCGTTGTCAAGTATCTGGCTGGGCAGGCGGCAATCACGGCCATTAATGGGCGACTTAATATTCACCAAAAGCCAATACCTGATGCTGCCTTTGTCTGGAGGGGCGGGGAGAGGCTGGAAAATGTATGCGTGTGTGCGTGTGTGTGTGTGTGTGTGTGTGTGTGTGTGTGTGTGTGTGTGTGTGTGTGTGTGTGTGTGTGTGTGTGTGTATGTGCATGAGTGTTGGGAAGGGGTGTCCGTGTGTGATTGCATGCAGTGGTTCCTCTGTGAAGGCAAATATGGGTCACACAAGCTCTGGAAGTTTGCGTCGCCGTGGGCAGAACGCATCCTCCACTCAGCCTCTCCTCCTCCTCCTCCTCCTCCTCCTCCTCCTCCTCCTCCCCCTCCTCCTCCTTCTCCTCCTCCTCTTCTGATAAACGAAGCTCTACATCTGGACTAAAACACGCCACAGCGAATGCCAGCCTAGATTCCGAGCCCTGCACACACACACACACACACACACACACACACACACACACACTTTTTCTCCTCCTCTCTGCGTTGGGTGACGAATTCCAGAGTCGCCAAAAATATTGAAAGGACTTCCTCATGACATCACGAGCTAAACAAAGATATTATGTAGCATGAAATTCAGCAGTTATTCCACTTTGACTTCCTCTTCTTACTGTCTATACTATTAAATTCAATTAACATCCCAAAGCTTGCAAATCTCTATGGAACTACGGCAACAAATTTACCTTAAAATCAATCTTGATTCCCTTTACTTACTCTTCATACCATCTATTTTTCCTAATTTCTGTGTTGTCAAATTTAACTCCAGTTCCAAACCTTGGAACATCAATTTCACTTTAAAATCCACCTTGATTATCTCTATTTTACTTTCTATATCATGAAAGCCACTTCCATTCTACCTTTATTCTATATCCACTAGTCTACAAGTTCGTGTATCGTCTAATTCACTTAAAATCTCTGCTTCCCTCCCTTGCTTTCCTCCGTGTCGTGCACAAAACACAGCGAGGTGTGTTACCCTCTCCACGCAGAGCCTGGCGTGTCGTGCTACCCAATCGTCTCCACTCAGCAGTAATGCCACGCCTCGTACACACTATCTCAACGCCACGGGAAACTCAGAAAACCCTGCAGCCTAAATAGAAAACGAGTATCCCGTAAAAAACAGTGTTGGAAAAATAGTTAAACCTTTTTGTGTAGACACTTAACTGATGAAGCACGTTACTCAGTTAATTTTCAAGAGTCAAGGGTGAAGATAGGTCAGAGAAATTAATGTACCTGTCTAGTCTGCTATGTAATGCTGTTTGTAATGTTGAAGTTGTTTTTTTTCTCCTAGCTCTAATTAATTTGTTGTTTTACTCCTACCCGCACTTTCAGCTGTGCCTCTCTGTCTCTCTGTATCCCTCTGTATCTCTCTCCCTCTCTCTGCTCCAGTCACTCCCTCAGGCCACCCAACTCCTGCCTCCTCCGCACCTTTTAACACTTTTTCGCGTCTACTCTGTGTACATTATCATGCCTCGGAAACATATTTTCGCTGCGCCTATGTAACGTGGCCTTGCACCGAGCACCTTTAACATGCTAGCACATTCATAACGCTGTTTATCCTACACACCACATATGTGCCCCTCATCAGCACATCAAAGCATGCCCTGAAAACACCACTTTTCACTCGCAACACCTGCATTTAAGAATGCCACTTTCATATTGACATCCGTTGGGGTTTATAGAGTGAAAAATATTTAACAAACTGGACTGTGATGTATATGTTTTGGCAAGTTTTCCCAGACGTGAAGGTAAATCTAACTATGAGGAGGAAGTATTGCAATAGATATACACTGGTTTGATATTCAGTATGGTACAAGCCGCGTTGAAATTTCGAGTCAATCTTGGTGCCTTGGATGGTGCGCAGGGACACCTGGTGGTTGGAAGAAGAATGGAATGTATGGGCAAATACAATTCAATAGTATCAAATGAAAAATATTTAGCGTAGCTAGAGGAAATACGTGTAATAGGTACACAATAAAGAAAGGGGCTCGGGTAAGATTAGAGGACGAAAAAGATTTAGGAATTAAAAGGAAAATTTAGAGCGGTGGATGGAATAACAGAAGAAGGTATGGAGAGTTATTTTATTTCTAGTGTAATCGGGTTTTGTGAATTATGGCTTGAATAATTACATATTAATTTCTGTTCTTATAATTTTGTTGATATATCTACTTGATTGTGCGTGCATTTTCTTCTTTTTTTTTTTATGGACAAGGAAAGAACAAAAAGCGAAAACAAACCCAGGAAAAAAAAGGCCCACCACATACACACACACACACACACACACACACACACACACACACACACACACACACACACACACACATACCTAACCACCACAACTCATCGGAAGGCAATATCATTACAACACCAACACGTCCCCATAACTTTCTGGAACAGAGCGGTAAACAGAACATAACAGTAAGTAAGAGTAGGCAAGCACACCCATACACTGTACCTCACTCCACCAAACCCCGAGCCATCAGTGGTGCTTCAGTATTCCCATGGCTCACCTTGACACACGTGACCCACACCACCACTAACAGTACACCCTTGTTTGGCTCCCTCAGCACTAACACCTCACACTCTCACAGCCTCACAACACTCAGCACAGGCCCTAGGAGGCTACACACGCCCTCAGACATTATTCTCAGCACTCCGGAGGCTCAAGACATGCAGGTGTGTGATTGCGTCATTATTACCTGGCGGTGATGGAGGTGAGGACCAATGGCCATGCTTATATTGCGATTCCAGACACTCCACTGCACGCTATTGGCTGCGCTGCTCCTGGGTTTCTACCTTTTATTCTTTTTTTTTTGTTTGTTTGTTTGCGTCTGCCGTTTTATAATAAAGTCGAAGAAACATCAGCTGTGTCCCAATAACACTACAGCAGCGCACTACAATCCAGTGCGGATGAATCGTATCGATGTGGCTTGTTTTTCTCGCCTGTTGTGTGTGTCCAGTGTCGGGTGGGGACGCGAGGGAGAGTCACGGGACAGTCGGCCATGAAATAGTAGAGCGTCGGGTCCTGTGTGGTGGGCAAACAAGGTCCTCGGAGGGAGAGGAGAGCGTTGGCCCTGCAGGGGGAGAGAGGTCTGGTTCTGCTGCAAGAGTGGGGAAGACTGGTGCTGTTGAGGGAGTGGGGGAAGACTGGCCCTGCTAGGAGTGTGGGGGAAGACTGGCCCTGCTGGAAGAGAGGGACTTGCTGTGGGGGAAAGGGGGACTGGCCTGCTGTGGAAGAGGGGAGAGTCCCGCCATGCAGCAAACATCGTAAAGTGAGAACTGTCCGGGGTTGGAGAAAAGAAAGGAAATTGTAATGCAGACAGAATCAATTTATTTGTATTTCTTCTCAAAAAGAAATAAGAAATCAACACAAAACAAAACCCAAAAAATAAAGATACCGCCGCCTTTCCAGTGGGTATGGAGAGCCACGTGTTCGCGGCCATGCACGAAGGAACACACGACAAGGAGTGGCATGCTTTCAACAAGACTAACAGGAATTCATTCAACTTGCATCCTTTTCAAAACGAGACAAAACATTATAAAGAAACCATAGGGATGCATAGTTTAATCCGTGTACAACGCTCGGCCGCGCCCAGTGGCGTCATGCATTAGTGAGTCACGCAACAGGTGGGCAGGAGGGGAGGCAAGGTGGAGGGAGCAAGGAAAGGCCACCCATTGCGGCAAAAAAAATACTACCAAGAAAAAAGAACTTAACAATATATATATATATATATATATATATATATATATATATATATATATATATATATATATATATATATATATATATATATATATATATATATATATATACGTACATAGTTTGATGTTTTAGAGAAATATACGTAACTTTAGAGAATTTACATAAGTATATTGACTTGAAAATTTGCTTTAGCGTCGCTTTGAAGCCGTGTGAGTGAGTTGACAGTTTTATCTTTTCAAGGCAAACTTGTACTCGACAGCCTCGGCTTGCTGGGATTCTCAAAGGCGGACCTCATTTTGTCGTCCTGCTTTAAAATTTCCTGAGTTTGTCTTATTTTCTGGATCAACATTACTCTGCATACTAACAATAAGGCTTGACTTTAATGTTTTATGCAGGCCGAGTTTTTTATGATGCCTTTTAGTGACAAAATAAAGCAAGAATAGTAAAACATTATGTGATCCGCGCAGCAAGCCTGAACACTGCAGTAACTTTTGCGACGCGCCGCGGATGACTTGACTTACGCCGCTCATAACTTGCAACAGTTATGACCCGGAGCCTTTGTGTCATGCAGCGCGGCGTGATGAGAGAGAGAGAGAGAGAGAGAGAGAGAGAGAGAGAGAGAGAGAGAGAGAGAGAGAGAGAGAGAGAGAGAGAGAGAGAGAGACTCATTAGAGTGGAGAAAAGGGAGAAGGGGGATCAGATGGTGAAGGACGAAGAGAAGAAAAAAAAAAGAACACTCATTGTGAAAGGAGACACCAAAGACAAAAAAAAAAAATCTTAGGAAAAAAAAAGGAAATCTCGAACGAGGGAGGCTGAAGAAAAGCAAGTATGAAGAAGGGCGACGAAGAATGAGGAAAGGAAGGAAAGAAGGAAAGAGGGGGAAGGGAAGTCGTGGTCTTTTATCCATCCTGGTTGGCTATAAACCTACATGAGGAAAAGCCTGTCTTACATAATAAACCTGCATTCATAAACTCCCCACCCAAGCCTCAACGCGCCCCGAAAACAAGGCGAAAATATTAGTGCCTCCAGGGAGAGAGAGAGAGAGAGAGAGAGAGAGAGAGAGAGAGAGAGAGAGAGAGAGAGAGAGAGAGAGAGAGAGAGAGAGAGATGGAGCGGACACATTACAAACAAAAAATATTGCGAGAAAATGGAAAGAAAAATGAGTGACCAAAAAAATCGTTTGTGAGAATATATAGAAATAATATGTAAAATCCAACGAAACTGAGAGAGAGAGAGAGAGAGAGAGAGAGAGAGAGAGAGAGAGAGAGAGAGAGAGAGAGAGAGAGAGAGAGAGAGAGAGAGAGAGAGAGAGAGATGGAACAGCCACCCCTCTCAGTTATCTCCTTCCATTTTCTCTCTAGCGTAAAAGAAAACGTATTAGGACTTTTACATAATGTGCTTTGTTTCTAGGGGAGGGAGCGGGGGTAGGGATGCATACGTATAAGGAAGAAGAAGAGGAGGTATAGGAAGAGGAGGAGGAGGAGGAGAGGAGGATAGTCTTAGTGCTGACGAGGTGCTTTGGGTTACGATGAAGCAGCTTTAGTGGAGTGATGAACGTCGTTTTCTGAAAGTACTAAGGCGTGGGGGACTAAAAGGTACTTAATGGTTAATGGGGACAAGTCACGTCACAATGGCTTAGGTAATCCTCCTGAGCTGCTGAGTCAGAGCTCCTTGCCTTACGTTCGACACTTACTTTCATTGCATTATGTCATTTCATTGCCTTGTGTCTAGTAGTTTACGTTTACATAGATGTTTTTTTTTTTCTATTAACTTTATTTTCTTATTCGAGACGAGTTTTAGTTTTATCTCCTCATTTATGTGTGTGTGTGTGCGTGTGTATGTGTGTGTGTGTGTGTGTGTGTGTGTGTGTGTGTGTGTGTGTGTGTGTGTGTGTGTGTGTAATTAATTCACTACCGTCTTGGCTTTCACGTTCAGGACTCATGAAAGACCGCGATGAATTACACACACATACGCACACAAACACAGAGCACAGCACAGCACAAATTAGCCAAGCCAGGTGTCTGCCCCATAACCATGTTGGACAAAGTTAGCACCGCTGGGACCTGGAACCTGCAGCTGGCCTCTTTCCCCCTCGTCCTTTCCACCCCTGCCTCCCTCATCATCCCCTTTACTCCCCCTCCCTCCGTCCCTCCCTTACCACCAACCTTACTCTCTCTTACCTGCCACCCTCAGCACCCTCCCTTTACTCCCTCTCCCCAGCCTCACTCTGGGACACACGAGGGACACACTAACTTCAAACACACAAAGGGGAAATCACACGTTTGCTGACCTGTCGCCAAGTACTGTGGGTCCTGCAATCACGTCTTCTGGCCGCTATTCATTCCAGGAACAATCGGCCCTCTGACATGTGAGAGAAGTCCTTGTAAGGATGATTTGGTAAGGAAAAGCTTAGTAATCACGTTGATAGTACCGGATCAATAGGAAATTTGAAAAGTTAGGTATTTTTACGGATAAATTTGAAACACTTGAAACGTTTTACTTATCACTAACAATTATGTGCAGTAGGTAAATAACGAATGAGATTGCATTTGATAGTTACAACTATAGATAATATTTCAGAGGTAGAACTGTTTAAGGAAATTAATTATATTTTGGTGCGCATAGATTTGTTTAAACGAAGAAAATAAATTGATTTAGACCAAATACGAGCTGAGAAATAAATTAACTAAAAAACAAATACAAACCAATAAGAAAATATACAGAAAAGGATGCTAGAAGAATACAGATTATGTACGTTTTATCAGAGAATATCACAAGTAGGACTGATGGCGTTTTTTTTTTTTTTTGAGATTATATTCTTATTTTTCTAAGGATGAGCAATTGATGTAGTCAAACACCACACTGGCCTTGGTTTGTACGTTGTTGTGAAGCAATAATAATTACATAAGAGACTTATATATTAATTACTGAGGGAAAGGTGCCTGGGTGGCGGTCCACGTCCCGCAAGGCATTGAGTTAGCGGATAAGTGAAGCAAGGCGCCATTCGAGGCACGCTGCTCGCTGACGATTAATAACCTCATTAAAGGAGAGACAAAGTTTGAGTTCACTGAGATGCTCCCGTAAAGCATCTGGGAGTTCTCTGCGAAGGAGGAATCCGTGACTGTGAGCTGAAGGCTGGAATCAGTAAGCTCAACATAATATTAAAGCACAGATGGCCTTCCTCACGGCTCCCTCCGCTATGCCTCACGTTGTTCTAAAGCAGTAGCTCGCCAGGGTGTTTCTGAGAGTCGGTGGAGGGTCTCAGAAATTATAAATATCCATGAATCATGAGAAATATTCCTGAACTATAAGACAAGAAAATATATATACATGTGGAGGCGTAGGACCTTCACATTTATGATCAGTGAGAAAATGCAAACACTTCCGGAACACATTTCCTTCAACAAATGCAGTGCGAAGACCTTAGCAACTTAAAAAAATAAATAAATAAATAAAATAACAGGACAAAACAATAAGGTAAGAGAGAAACGCACGCATGACTGTCACGCCTCAATTTGGCAGTCAGACCAAACACCACGACCAGAGTCCATTAAATAGTCACCGCTTCCCGTCCACCGCCCGTCAGTCCTCGCCGAGCCCTCCACTTCCACTGTGGATACATTCACCACACCAAACTTTTTTAATCATGAAATTAGAAAATCCTGGTCATGCTCTTTTTGTTCTTCTACATGTTACCCACTTAGACTGCTTATTGTCAGGTCTGCAGAGGCGCCAGATACAGTATCTCTCTCTCTCTCTCTCTCTCTCTCTCTCTCTCTCTCTCTCTCTCTCTCTCTCTCTCTCTCTCTCTCTCCAGCTGTGAAAAAATTCAACAGGAAATGTTTAGGTGGTGCCAATTCTTCTCATTACAAGTGGCAGGCGGCCAAACATATCCCCCGATCTTCCTCGCCTCGCCTCACTCCGCTGGATAATAATAGCGTCTCTTCTCCTGATAACGTTAAACTCCCGGTAAAAAATCCATCCCTGGGCGGCTGTAGATATTCGTTTTCCCTGGCATTCTCTCGGCCTCAGACATTCCTGCTGTCAATAAGCAGAACTCCATCACGGCCTCGTTCTTATTGCAAGAGAAAAAAGGAGTGCAGGTTTTTGATACTTTACTCGTGTTCGACTCAGCGACAGGCAATGGATGTAATCCCAGGTCAGGTCAGAAGTCTTTGGGGGACTTCTTTGCAGTGTAGCCCCTGTTCACCTAGCAGTGATTAGGTACCTGTTGTAAGTCGGGAGTTGTGACCCGCTGCTAGGTAGGAGAAACAAACTCTGAATAGAAAAATACACCCGGGGATGGCCTGACCATCCCTGGCCTAGTCTACTAGAGTGACCGGCGTCATCTGGCAGCCAAAGTATCAAATTGTAAGATACTTCTTTAGGTTTAAATGTATACTTAAGATGTAGTATGTATGTTAGTATATAAGTAACATGTGGATTTTCAGCTGTAAGGCTGCAAGATTACTAAATCGAATATTAGTATTATTATTATTACTATTATTATTATTATTATTATTATTATTATTATTATTATTATTATTATTATTATTATTATTATCATTATTATTATTATTATTATCAGTTCCTAAAATGGCCAGCTGAAAATTCCATTACTTCTCGTAGAGAAGTAATTAATCAAAGTTGTCTTGATATTTTTTTTTCCGACGACAAAATTAGTTTTATTGTATAATACTATTTTATTTTTTTTTTTTTTCAGTTGCATATTAAGAGAGCCTTTTTATTTTTTATTCATTTATTTATCTCCCTGTAAAAAAATCCTTATTATTTTCTTTACCAATATACATCATGATTTATTTTTTTCTTGAAAGTACACAATTATGAAACTTCTGCAGCAGACGACTGTTATAAGATTAATCTTATTGCTCGCCATTCCTCCGTAAGCTCCTCATTTCCCTATCCTGATAGCTAATGTGATAAAACTTTCTCCTTTCAAACAATAAAGATAATTTTCCACATATTGTATTTTGACAATTTTCTCAACAAACGAAGGGTACAAAATTAGTCTTATTACTTCCTAGTCCTTCTTAAGCTCTCCATCTCTTTCCTTTCTTGATAAGCAGCGAAATAATCATCATTTGCAAGTCGTGTTGCAGAGAAATGACTCACAAGAATTTACAGTTCAATGCTTTTCTCCAACACAAAATTTCCTGAGTCTTTAATGAGATCACACTACCGAGAACATCATTTCTTGGTCCAGTTATTATGATGGAGTCCTTATTCTATCTTCTTTACTGCCAAGTAATTCAGTGCTAACCATTATAAAACTCTCTCTCTCTCTCTCTCTCTCTCTCTCTCTCTCTCTCTCTCTCTCTCTCTCTCTCTCTCTCTCTCTCTCTCTCTCTCTCTCTCTCTCTCTCTCAAGCTCATTTCTAATAAATACCCTTGATAAACACGCAACAAAGACACACTGAGGGACACACAAAGGGATACAGAATTGAAAAGCTAAACACACATCAAAGAAAAATCCACGGATATACAAGAAGTTGAAAAAAAAAATAGAATAAATATATCAAAGCAAAAGACCAAAGGGCATACAAAACAATATACATCAAGAGATATGCAGAAAAAAATACAAGGAATCTCTTTTTGTGTGTCACTCACGGAACGCAACACTCAACTCCAGACCGACACTCCTGAACAAGTAAAGCTAGACAGACATTACGGGCTCACCACCACCACACCAGACGATAAACTACACAGCACGGACAGGGGCGACAAGATTAGCACTCATGCCCACACACACACACACACACACACACACACACACACACACACATCAGGTCACGGCAGCAGCTCTCTTTCTGCTTTTGTTTATCGGCATTATCGCTTTTACCATCAGTGCCTCGTGTGTGTGTGTGTGTGTGTGTGTGTGTGTGTGTGTGTGTGTGTGTGTGTGTGTGTGTTTGTGTGTGTGCCCGTCAGCACGCAGTGAGTGACGATCTGATAATCTGATAATAATTACAATTACCTTAATTTCTTTTGCATAATTGCTGACCTAATATGCTTACAGGTTTATCTGGGAGTTTGCGCCTAAAGGTCACGGTCCGGAGTGAACAGCTTATACAGACTAAGGAACAAAAATTAACGCTGACATTCTTTTCTCTTTTTCTTTTTTTCTTGCTCGCTCCTGGTGGAAGATTAGTATTAGGCAACACTTAGCCGAGGCTCAGGCAACGCTTTACTCTTCCGCTATCCTAATAATTTAATCGAGGCTGAAAGTGTGATGTTACGACAGCTTATAAAGACAAAAGACATCACTTACTTGAGAAGAAGTGATGCACACACACACACGACTACCACGGTGCACCCTCCTTTATCTCTCTAAGCCACTGAGAGAGAGAGAGAGAGAGAGAGAGAGAGAGAGAGAGAGAGAGAGAGAGAGAGAGAGAGAGAGAGAGAGAGAGAGAGAGAGAGAGAGAGAGAGAGAGAGAGAGAGAGAGAGAGAGACCTACCAACAACTCTTCCACACACACACACACACACACACACACACACACAGCATGTAGTATCTGCTTATAAAACTGGAAGGCAGGCTCTCATTACACACCCTTGGGAAACAACACACAAGTCTCGGGATAAAGCAGGAACTTGGAGTATAAACAGAAACTCCCACCACCGCAGACTTAAGCTTCCAAGATACATAAAAACTTCCGGGATAAACAAGACACATACGGAATTAACGACACTCAACTTCTTGGGCGCGACACAAAAATCATGGACCCCCTTGCCACCTTCCACTCTTCCACTCCCTCCCACTCTCCTCCTCCCTCTCTACATTACTTTGCAGGAGCATAAACACTGAGGCCAGACCTGCGCCGCGTTAGCGTGATGATAATATTAACTGGGGCTGGGGCTAGTGGTGGAGGAGGAGGAAGAGGAGGAGAAGGAGGAGAAGGAGAAGGAGAAGGAGGAGAAGGAGAAGGAGGAGGAGGAGGAGAAGGAAAAGGAGGAGGAGGAGGAGGAGGAGGAGGAGGAGGAAAAGGAGGAGGAGGAGGAAAAAGAAGAAAAGGAGGAAGAGGAGGAGGAGGAGGGAGCAAGATGAAATAGGAGACGCCGTGATGCTAATGGTTAGTACACGGCCAGCCAGCCAGGAAGCAGAGGTTTGTAAAGTTGCAATTTCAGACTCAATCTTGCCACAAGTCAGCCGCCCTTTGTTCATGGCCAGCGGTTTAAATTAGGCGTGTGATATCAATTACTACACTGGACAGGGCACTAAATACTGCGCCTTGCACAAGCCACCGCTGCAAACACCGCCAATTACCCCTAACCGCCAGCCTAAATAGCCCTTGCTTGCCTCGGTGAAAATCTGACAAATCTGACTTACACACACACACACACACACACACACACACACACACACACACACACACACACACACACACACACACACACACACACACAGATGTTCGCTGCCTTGTGGTGTGGTGCTGGCCAGGAAAAATCACAGGCCATTCCATCATCACCTCCATCTATCACGTGCTGAAAGGTTAAGCTCAGAACAACATTACGTACTTTACAATCGCCTCTTGTCAACGTAAGTAATCTGATGTGTGTATTTGTGGTGTGTGTGTGTGTGTGTGTGTGTGTGTGTGTGTGTGTGTGTGTGTGTGTGTGTGTGTAGGTGTGTGCATGTTAAAAATTCTTAATGCGTATACCTCCGTCAGCCCAGGCACACTGACAGTTTCCCATCCCGAGAGGCCAGCTGAACAGGGTACATACATAAAAGTTATACTAATATTTTGTACTCTGCAACGCACGATGGACACACTTGCAATTTCAACATAGCAGTACGGAGAAGGAAGAATGAAAGAGAGGGAAAGCAGCAAGAGAACGAGCGAGTGGAACACGGAATGAAGGCAGTGATGCAATATTACCTTTTGTTTTTACCTTCATTGGCTTCACTCGAGTTTCATGGGAGTGTGCTGGTTCACAAAACTCTTCGACAGACAAAACAGACAAACTGATAGCAGTGAACTATTGGCGCTGTGCAAAGAAATAAACAAAGACTAATAACACGCTCTCTCTCTCTCTCTCTCTCTCTCTCTCTCTACTCTCTCTCTCTCTCTCTCCTCTCTCTCTCTCTCTCTCTCTCCTCTCTCTCTCTCTCTCTCTCTCTCTAATGAGCCTCAAACTTTTTCCTCTCCTATAATCTCACTGTGTCAGGTCAGTCAGTCCCTCAGGTTACCCACCCTACCTTCTCTTGTCAGCGAAATTCTGGTTCCCAAAGTAAGTTTTCGCCTGCCTCGCTATTGCAATCTTTTTACTCCGGCTTCCATGTTGGACAGGAGGGGGGAAGTAGAATATTTTCCCTCGCCTGGTGACACGGACTGGGAAACACCATCATCGCCCATGAAAAACCTATATGACACACAGCCGTAGGCAAGGTAATGGTCGGTACACAGGCTGCTATTTCATGCGGCTGCTTCTCTTTGTCTGGCCGGGCAGTGATGCACTAAACATGCTCAGTAATCTCTTGACGCTGCAATGCATGTTTGTATACAGGGATTTCACTTCTTTATTTAGTCTTTATATTCAGCATTTATTTACTTATTTATTACTAATCTATCTTGTAATTTGATCTTATCGTTAAGACTCCCATACCTTGCTTTGTAATCCAAGTACTTCTTGAATTCCTGAGCCAATGAAAGAAAAACTTGTATAAAAATGAAACACTACACTTCATTTCACAAAGCTGAGGCTTACGCTGTGCTGCAATTCATTCCCTTCTCGCTGTCTGCCTAAAACTGTGGTATCCTTTTCCCTGCAATTCACTTTTTTTTTTTTCTAACATTCCAATATTCCTTCGTTGCCTTTCTCTTCTTCCCTCCGCCACATTGTATACATAATATTTAGACATCTCTTTGTTATCTTTTCCCTTTCACGTCGTTCATTTAACATGAAGACAATGTTTATTTACTCATTTATTTTTTTTCTTTTACCTATTTATTTATTTACTTATTTATTTACTTATCTTTTATTCATTTATCCCTTGTCCAGTGTCACTGTCCAGTGTTACCTAAATTTACTCCACATCTCTCCCCCCCCCCCAAAAAAAAAAGATCGGAATCCCGCACTGCATCCCTTCATATGATATACATTTTTACCTGCGGCTCGGAAATTTCGCAAGCTGCAGGTGAGAGCGACGACCTCGCCTGCCTGCCTGCCGCCGATGACCTCACGTGACCGAGCAAGTGTCAGTCAATCTCTGCTATCACATATTTGGCTGCCAGGTAGAAAATATTATGAACATGACTGCTTATCTGGGAAGTCTGAACTCTCTCTCTCTCTCTCTCTCTCTCTCTCTCTCTCTCTCTCTCTCTCTCTCTCTCTCTCTCTCTCTCTCTCTCTCTCTCTCTCTCTCTCTCTCTCACAAATACCTCACTATGCAGGCTTTCCTCAACAGAAAATGTTCACTCATATTGTCACAGAGCAGACTTTTATTAAACCTTCACCTTGGCTTTTATACGAGGGAGGAAATGCACCTCGGGAAAAAGAAACTCACTGATGTGAAAGGTAAGGGAGGGAAGGAAGGGATGTGAACAGAGATCTTGAGGAAATGAAAGTAAGATATGAAGAGACTTAGGTGGCTGTGGCTGCGTGGGGCGAGTGTGTGAAGTATGAACAGCAGTGGACTATGCAAGAGGAGGCTGCAAGCTTACGGGAAGTGGTGAGCAGTGAAGGTTAGTGGAGTGACCGTGACTGCCTGATGGAGAGAATGGTGGAAGTGTTATGATGAAATAGAGATTCAGTTTAGGCATTTATAACCGTGGGGAATTAATAATTGGGGAAGGATGAGAAGAAAGAAAAGATGGAAAAGAATTGCTTCAGACGACCACGCCACTGTGGAATGAGAGAAAAGTGAATAATGAAGAATGAATATCACTGCAGTTTATAGTCCGTGATTTCATTGCATATTTTCTTTCTTTCTCTCTCGCTCTCTTTCTTTCTTTCAGGCTTTTCATGACGTCAGTTCTGGAGATCATTTCCGCGAAGAGAAAGTGAATGAAATAATGAGTGGGTTGCTTAATCATTTCTACTTTTCTCTCTTTTTATTTCTTTGCGTACCAACAAGAGAACATTTCCAAATAACGATATAGTACACACACACACACACACACACACACACACACACACACACACACAGATATTAATGCAGCTCATGTACAATTCTAACCTTTGATCTCTAGTCTGCGTTAATGATGACCCACAAACTGCTTCTCTCTTACTTCCCCACCATTCACACTCCCCTCTCCCCACTCCCTTCATCGTTCCCTCTTCCCTCTGCCTCGCCTCTGCATTAATCTTCCCTCGCTTTTCACTTCCTCACCCTCGTTGCCTGCAGTTCCCCTAAACATTCGTCACATCATACCAGGACAGGTTCACTTCACTTCCTCTACCTTTTTGAGATGTTTAGAGTCACTCAGCTGAACCTCAAAAGTATTTCAATGATTTTTCTGCTATTTAGCTGTGTTTGTTATGTAGTTACTTCCACTGCACTCCGTCACTGGGATCAATATCGTTACTGTCATGTTAATGCTTCCTTACACCATGTCTTCTTTTGGTTGTCCTTGTTATGGGTGGTCACTATGGATCATCTTTCTCCAGCGCACTCGGTCTTCTATGCCTTTCCTCAGTTACACCAAGGAAACTGATGATTCTCAGATTGTAGGACTTAAGCTTGAAGGGAAAACGCTAAACGCAAAAGAATGAGTGTAAAAAAATTACTCGACTTTTCTCAGTGACTGTACCACCATCATAACCACTCTGCATCGTCACGCACTGCACCCGCTCTGCCACGCTCCCCTGGGACACCATCACCACCCCAGCACCTGATCCTTCTTCACTACACCCATATACCCCCAGCTACACACACTACCCTGCTTTATCCTCACGTCACAACACATTCACCAAACTAAACGCTATTGTCCCACTCCCTCCGCAGCCAGCCACAACTAAAGCTGGGCACTCACTCCTCCCGCCCGTGTATCTAAATCTCTCATCGAGTGTGGAATATACACAGCAATATTGCATAAAACAGGTTAAACCAAAATCTAAACCAAAATAACAGAGGTTCCGCTGGTGATAGCAAACGTGTGGCGTTGGAGACAAAAGTAAAGAACTGGAATTCATTCACAGCCCAACGTTCTGCCTTCTGTAATGGAGATTTTAGCTTATAACGTTTGATATAGACAGGGAATTATTTATATCTTGCTGTTTTCAATGTGGATTATTGTTTATCTTGCATTAAATGGGGGTAGTTTTTTATCCCAACGGTCTGACTCACGAATGTAAAAAGTGAGGCAGACACATAGGCAAACTGAGCATTCTTAGTAACACACACACACACACACACACACACACACACACACACACACACACACACAC
>NC_087152.1:17292500-17305000 GCF_035594125.1 Scylla paramamosain
AGCGCCAAATCGCCTCCTCCCTGGCAAGTATCGAATTTCATATGCATGTCATTATCCCTTGTGTAGGAGGAAGAGGAGGAGGAGGAGGAGGAGGAGGAAGAGGAGGAGGAGGAGGAGGAAGAGGAGGAGGAGGAGGAGGAGGAGGAGGAGGAGGAGGAGGAGGAGGAATATCACATCCATTCTTCTTTTTTCGTACGTGTCTTTCATATTCCATTATTTTTACTCTTCTCTGGTGTATTTTTGTATTTTTGTTGTTTTCATAAGCTTCTCTTCTCTCTCTCTCTCTCTCTCTCTCTCTCTCTCTCTCTCTCTCTCTCTCTCTCTCTCTCTCTCTCTCTCTCTCCCCAACTCTCTCCCTCACATCACATCACAGGAAACCTAACGTAAATCACAACCACCACCACCACCACCACCATCATCATCGCAGCCGTTAAGGAGAAATAGATTAATGCGTAACTTAGGATTAATTCCATACACCTATTAATCTCGCGCAAGTCGGCTACCCGCGTCCCTAAGCCACCCATTAATAATCCTTGTAGTGAGAGGCGTGGCTGTACCCGCCCATTGGGATCTCCAGACGAGCCTCGCAACTTGGCCTGCGGGGATCAGCGGATACTCATCCCCCAAGGAAGGCTTAGTAAAGAATACGGTGAAGTTAGCGCTCGTTTTTTTCGATCAATTGAGGAGAGGTGTGGTATAGATGGGTGAGGATGTGTGTGTGGGGTGGGGTGAGGATGTGTGTGTGAGAGAGAGATTAGGAGTGAATGGGATGTACACACTGATTCTTTTTGAGTATCAGTCTCGTAATGGGTATAAAAAATTCCAGCTGTTGTTTGTTTTTCCTTTACGTTCCTTTATGAGTGAGACTAAGAGTGAATAGGAGTACAGACCGATTTTATTTTAAGGTTACATGGTATAGCATAACATAACCAGCCTCGTGATGGAGAACAAAACACATCCACTCCTCTTTGTTCTTCCTCTCTATTCCTTTGCGTCGTCGTGCGTTGTTCATCAAGTCCTCCCCTCACTAATGTTCTCTCCACAGCCACCACTTCCACCTGAAGACTAAATCCATCAGGTCTCCTTCCCCCTTTCACCAGTAACTCCTGCTCTCTCCCTCCATCCCTGCTACGAGTAATTCTCCCTCCATCCCCTCCTCTCCTCTTTCCTCAATCACTTCCACATCTCCAAACTCTCACACGGTCAATCCCTTCTCCCTCTCCCTCTCTCTCTTGCACACTCTCTCTCCTCTCCCTCACGCCACCATCAGCACGTCGTTAACTCTTTTCTCTCCCTCAGGCTTCGAGCGGAACGTGCCAGGCTACCCGAGATACCAGTATTCAGGAGAGGCGGCGCTGGGGGAGCACCACCTTATCATCAAGGGCATCACGCTGGAGGATGACGGCGAGTACCAGTGCCAGGTCGGCCCCACCGCTAACGCCCGCCCCATCTGGGCCGCCGCCAATGTCACTGTCATGGGTGAGGAGCCGCAGGGAAAGGAGGGAGGCGGGACGAGGAGTGGGAAGACTGAACGCATGAAAGATTAAAGAAGTAGGAGAGTAGAAGTGAGTGTTAGAAAGGGGAGAGAGGAAGAAGAGAAGACAAACGAGGGGTAAAGTAAAACGAGTAAGTGAGAATATTAAAGATAGAAGAATAGGAAGAGCAGACGAGTGGAAAGACTGAACGCATGAAAGATTAAGGAAGTAGGAGAGTAAAAGAAATATTAGAGAGAGAAGAGAGGAAGGAGAGGAGACAAGTGGCAAGAGTGAGTAAGTAAAGGGGGAATCTTAAAGAGGAAAAAATGGGAAGGAGTGGAAAGATAAAAGTAAAAAATAGCAAGACAGAATATCAGGGACGAAAAAACGGGAAGAAGAGGAGACAAGTGGAGAGTGAGCGAGTGAACACATGAAAGATAAAAAAAGAAACTGGAGTGAGTATAAGTGTTAAAGATGAAGAAGAGGAAGACGAGAACGAGAAGAGTAGAAAGAATGAATGCATGAAAGATGAAGAAAATTAAACGAAAGTAAGAGGGAGAATTAGAGAAGGAGAGGAGGGAGGAAGAAGGGAGATTATAAAGATGGAGTGGGAGGTGAAGTGTGTGATGCTGAATGGAAAGTAAGTGAGAGTATTAAAGAGGGAGAGGAGGAGGAGGGATAATAGAAATTGAGTCGAACATGGATTGTGTGATGAGCGAATGTGAGAGTGAGTGAGGAGAGAGAGAGAAGTGAGTGTTAAGGGAGAGAGAGAGAGAGAGAGAGAGAGAGAGAGAGAGAGAGAGAGAGAGAGAGAGAGAGAGAGAGAGAGAGAGAGAGAGAGAGAGAGAGAGAGAGAACTACATAAAAGGGGTGAGATGTGGAGTACGCGAAGGAGTGGTTAAATGTGGGAGTGTTGGAAAGGAGAGTGAAGTGAGAATAGGGTGAGAGTATTCATGAGCAAGAGAGAATAAGACAGGGAGACCAGGCATGTGGAGGGATGAGGAGTGTGTAGTGGGTAAATGAGTGGGTGAGTGAGGAATGTAAGGTTCAGAGTGTGAAGGAGTGAGTAAATTTAAGTTACTTTTTATGTTCAAGAAAAGGAGAGCAGGAGCAAAAAACATAGTCGAAAAAAAAGCCCTTTAATTGTTTCTTCTCCAAAAAAGAAGGGGAAAGAATTGCAACGGAAGAATCAATTCAAGTTTCGAGTATGGTACGTAGATGAATTGCTCTCTGTCTTGGGGTAAAGAAGGCAATAAGTGCATGAAGGAAGTGGACGCCAGGATGAAGGCAACACCTGAGGGGAAGCACCCTCGACGGGAGATGTCTGAGGTGGAGGTGAAAATGCTGGAGACGCGTCATTAACAACAGGTGACATGCTGTGGGAGTGAGGTAATTTTTGCCCTTTTTTTACTGATTTTAGTGGCAAAATCTGAAAGGAGAGTTAGTCGATTTGATGAGAAGGGAAGAAGAAGAAGTAACACGTCTTTCTTCAGTACAAGGTGTGAGTGAGTGGGTGGGTGTCAACGTGTGAATGTGCAAGTGCGTATAAACGAAAACTACTCATATCCCAACACAAAACCATATAATACATCAATATGAAGTAACTTATGAGAGTTGTGACTATCGTAGTGGCGGTCATGGTGATAATGAAGCAAAGACGCGTATACAAACAACCATACAACCAACCGTACTACATCCCCCTCACAAATTTGAAAGAATGTTAGTGTATAATGCGTTCTTCATCAGATAAAGGAATGTTACTGTACAATTCAGACTATAATATCACGGCATCTCACAGTGTATATCCATAAGACATAATCCCCACTTCCCAAAGGGGGCACTGAAGGCACTGCAAGACTCACAGGCAGCTGCTTACTCTTATAACGTCACCCTGAACCACATACAGAGACCAGACATGCAAGGACACGACCACTTCATGTAGCCTCCTCAAAGCAGCGTCGGAGAAAACTCAAAGGGAGTAAGAGCACATCGCAAGACGCTAAGGTGAATGTTTCCACTGCGATCTAAGTGGCATTGCGTTGCGTTTCCGTGAAGACCTAGTTAGTTAGTCAGTGGTTAGTGGTGCCGACGTTTCTCAAGACCTGTAAGCCCCGCCACCTGCAGCCCGGGCACCTGAATATTCAAGATGTCACAGCGGCGGCTCAGAACCCAGAACCCGCTGACCGTAAATCATCCGACTCAGCAAAGGGACAGCGAGGGCGGCTGCTAACACTTGGTCGCACAGCCAAGCTAGATTAGAAATATTTGTCTGAGAGCGGCACGTGGGAGAGAGAGAGAGAGAGAGAGAGAGAGAGTCTGTGTGTGTGTGTGTGTGTGTGTGTGTGTGTGTGTGTGTGTGTGTGTGTGTGTGTGTGTGTGTGTGTGTGTGTGTGTGTGTGTGTAGGAATGCACCTAAATCCGAGTCACTAAAGCATTTCATACATACGTAAATCATTGTAGATTATTCCTAAACTGAGCTGGTGAGGGATAAGAGGAAAGAAGCAAGAAGTGGTGAGGATGTGTGCTATGGTTATGGTGAGGGAGTGTGTGGTGCTGGCTGTGTAGTGGTGATGGAGCATGATGTGGTGTTGGCTGTGTAGTATCGTCTGCGGTGTGGCTGTAGTGTGATGATGAGGGAGTGTGTGCTGTGGGGTTGGTTGTGTGGTGTCTGCTGTAGCTAGAGTGGCTGTGCTGTGGGGATGTTCAGGGTGTGCTGTGATGTTTGTGGGTGGAGGTGATGGTGTTGACACTGTGTGGTGTTGGCTGTGGTAATAATGACTGGCTGAAGTGTTTGTGTTGTAATGCTGCTTGTGGTGGTGATTGTGCAAGTGTGTTGGCCATGACATGACGGGACTCTACACATCACCGCCACCACCACCACCATCACCACCACCATCACCACCACCATATTCATTCATGCACATCCATCCCCATCGCAAATGTATTTATTTTATGTATAATTCGAGCGTGAACGTACGTATTTTCAGCACATGAACCTTCTAATTTACCTGCGAACGTGAAAAATACCGGAGTTTACATTAAAAAAAATTCACTGTTCATTTACAAGTGAGTGAGTTTGCAGTGGAATATTTCGCCCCTTGCATCATGTTTTATTTGCTCCCATATTTAACCCCAGACGCCCTAAACCATTTCATTTTAAAGACCCACGACTCCCATCCATTATTTCCACCCACATGTTCATTTAACACTCACCTAAATACTGAACACAAGTTCGGTGATAAAATGCACTCGAACTATAAACAGAAATATAATTAATAGAAAAAAAATATCTTGGTTTAAACGGATATATCAAAGCACGTAATTTTGCTTTGGTCAGATGCATCAAGGTAATACTGATGAATTATATCACCACTCACATATGCTCCTTTACATTCTTCTACGTATATAAATTACGATCTTGTTTCTTTTTACTTTTTCTTTTTTTTTCAGTTTCTTTCTAGACAAAGTATAACCTTGTTCTAGTTCCCTTTTCCTTGCCTGATCTCCCCGGTACATTAAGAAAAAGAAAACAAAGCTGCACTTGCAATCCTTAAAAATTACTAAAATCTAAAACTTATATAATTGCATATCAAAAGCACAGCTTTCCCTCACCTAGGAATTTAAGGTTACGCTAATGACTACATATCTCGACCCACATGTTTTGCTGGAAGCTCTCGGTCACACAATAGATCAGAGAGAGACAGAAGAGAGAGAGAGAGAGAGAGAGAGAGAGAGAGAGAGAGAGAGAGAGAGAGAGAGAGAGAGAGAGAGAGAGAGAGTTGTGGCAGCAGCACGTGGCATTCAGGATCAATACGAGCACGCGACACACACCATCTATTGTGGCACGGGACAGCTGATGATCGTGTAATGAATAAAGATGAGAGCGGTGGCGCGGCCCGGGTTGTGCACTGCCTCCCCCCATTGTATGATGATGCCATAGCCTCTCCGTTACGTGGGGTCTCTTTTACTCCCTTCACAATGACCACCAGTGACGCCCACCCAAAGTGTAAGCTCATACTGAAACGAAGAATGGAAGATGTATATAATCAGCGGGTTTGTTTTGTTAGTTATTTGGTTAGGTTAGGTTAGGTAAGTTGTTTAGTTGTTGGCTAGTTTGTTAGTTAGGTTAGGTAGGTAGATAAGTAGGTAGGTAGGTGGGAAGTAAGGTAGCTAGGTAGATGATGAGTTATTTAGTTAGTTAGTTAGTTAGTTAGTTAGTTAGTAAGGTATTTAGTTAGTTAGCTAGCTAGTTAATTGGTTGTTTGGTTGGTTGGCTGATTGGTTGGTTGGCTAATTAGTTAGTTTGTACATTAGTTAGTTAGTTAATTAGTTAGTTAGTTAGTTAGTTAGTTAGTTAGTTGATGAGTTGTTTCGACTTGTGAGGAAAACTGGGTAAGTTAAAAAAAAAAAAATGGGTGAAAAAATGTCCCTCAACCTGCAACTCCCAGGAGAGTCAAAAAATGTTGTCCAATTTGTTAATCACATCAATTAATTTCAATATTCATCTGCATCCCATTAATCACTCATCACACTGGAACATAAACTCGCAGTACCATCACGAATTAAGAGTATTTCTACAATAACATAAACACGATTTGAACTCCTTCTTTTCAATTAACTTTACGGAGAGTACCAATTATGAGAGCTCCTTTTTTAAGTTAATTGAGTAGTTAGCATAAAGTTACATTAACCAAGACAACGAAGAATATTTCTAAGATGCACAAACCTGAATATTACCCTCTTTTTTTTCATTAATTTTATAGCAAAAAGCAATTATAAGAACTTCCTTTTCAGTTTCACATCCTTTGGCCGACCTTTCACCCACATACGAGTAACAACACATAACAACGACAGAAAAAAGCACAGCACAGTGCATGGATAGAATTTTAACCCCTTTTTATGAAGAACAGCGATAACAAGAGCTTCTTTTTTTCAGCTTTACACCCTTTGACCAACATTCACTCACATAACAACACATAATAACACTCACACAAGCAACATCAACGCCTGAAACACAACTAGCAAAATTAATACCAGAAACAACACATAAACAACGAAAATGAAAAAAATATTTAAATACCACAACACTCACCCATCACCCAACACCTTCATTTGAAACACAACCAGGAAGACAAACACCTGAAGCAACGAACACCTCACCTTTTCTTCCTTCCCACAGTGCCGCCGGGGAGCATCAAGGTGGCGGGGCGGCTGGAGGGTGAGGTGGTGGTGGTGACGGAAGGTGAGGAAGTACAGTTGGAGTGCGTGGTGGGGGACGCGCGGCCAGAGCCTTCCCTCGCTTGGTACCGGTCCGGGTTTCCAGTGGACGCTGGTAAGTGGCACTGGAGGGAAGGAGAGGGAAGGAGGGTGAGGGTGAGTGAGTGGCGGGGAAGGAACGAGCGAGGGTGTGTGGATGGCTGCGGGGGAGAAAGAAGCTTAAGTTAAGTATTGTTGAGAGCTCTGGTGCAAGATGAGTGTGGAGACGAGAAGGAAGGAAGGAAGGAAGGAAGGAGGGAATAAAGAAGGGAAGGAGAGAGAGAGAGAGAGAGAGAGAGAGAGAGAGAGAGAGAGAGAGAGAGAGAGAGAGAGAGAGAGAGAGAGAGAGATGAGACACAGACACAGGCACACAGACAGACAGACAGAGGCTCTTTTATAAATATTCTTAAACATGACCTCGTACACAACACGCTTCCCTGCACTTCATGATAATCAACGATACGAAAACACTATAAAAGAAAGCAAGAGAAAATTACAAAAGACAAAAATCACACACTGCCAGCTTGTTATAACGACTGAAACACACTTAATAGTTCCACATGAATGGTGAACTGAAAAGGGAATTATATCGCGTTTCGAAAAAGAATACTCAACTAATACGTAATTGGTCGTATTAATTACCACTTTACACTGGTAATAATATAAATGTAGCCTTTATTGCTTCTCTCTAAGTCCTTGACACGAACAGGGGTGAAAAAAATAAATACACCGTAAACATTTGTTATTCTGAGTCTAGTATATAATTTCTGCACGCATGCCATCTACTTAATTTTCTTTATTTATTTCCTGAAATGAAAGTAATTTTGCCGAGTTACGGCAGCGTGCGTTGGGATGTGAAGACTCAGCGAGAGGCGGCGCATAGATAAATGGCCCATATGTTTGGACAATTAGGCCCATAAATAAATGGAAATACAAAAAATGGTTAGAGAAATATTCCTGTATGTTGTATAGTCCTAAACAAAAGTCGAGTAACAGACAGTATAACCTTCCTCAGTGTTCAGAGTTTTCCTTTAATTTTACGTCCTCTGATCTATGAATCTATCATTTGTCTTGTGTGATAAGGAGACTGTCAGAAGATCAGAGAGAAACTGACAGAGAACACAAAGCACAATGGAACGAGCGCAGGTTGTAAGGAGGAGGCAGTAGGCACCTGCCGAAACGATAATTATTCCCAGTGAGGTCTAAAGCACTGGATCAGAGGGTGCTGTGAACTTATCATTAAACCCAGCTGTGATTTCACTGAACGTTTCCCTTTGTGTCTCACAACACAAGGAGGCAGTCACAGCCTGCCCTCTAAAGACAACTACAAGCACCACACAACACACACATCCTTCACTCAAAAATTAAAAATTATCATGGCGACTCCTACACCAGCCTTGGAGTCCTCATCTGGGGAGGAGAACACAAATGTCCCCAGGTCGGACTGCTCTTCTGATAACGATCTAAGTGTCTTGACACCCCCCTCAACTTTTTCTTCATTAACTTCTGCAACATTCGCAGTCTTAGATCTAATTTTCAATCTGTAGAACACCACCTCTTCTCTTCTAAACCTCATCTTTTTCTCCTCACTAAAACACAAGTGTCTGAGGCAACTGACAGTAGCCCCTTTTCTGTTCCCTCCTACTTTCTCTATCCTCATTTTCAATCCAAAGCTGGATGCTGCGTTTATGTTTATGTTTATGTTTATGCAATGACTTAACCTGCTTTCGTGCTCGCGCTCTTGAATCTTCTGAGTTTTCCACCATCTGGCTACGACTTCAGAGTCACTCTCAAACTAACTTTATCTGTGCTGTATACCTCTCACCTAACTCCTCTGACTATAAGAAATTCTTTGACTACTTATATTCCAAAGTGGAGCACATTCTGACTCTCTTCCCTTTTGTAGAGATTTTCATTCTTGGAGACTTCAATGTTCACCACCAGCTTTGGCTTTCCTCTCCCTTCACTGATCATCCTGGTGAACTAGCCTTCAACTTTGCTATCCTCCACGACCTAGAGCAATTGGTGCCACACCCTACTCGTATTCCTAACCGTCTTGGAGATACGCCCAATATTTTTTACCTTTTCCTGACCTCTAATCCTTCTGCTTATGCCGTCACCCTCTCTTCTCTGTTGGGCTGCTCCTATCACAATCTCATATCTGTATCTTGTCCTATCGCTCCAATCCCTCCTCAGGATCCCCCTAAGCGAAAGTGCCTCTGGCGTTTTGCCTCTGCTAATTGTGGGGACCTGAGGAGGTATTTTGTTGATTTTCCTTGGAATGATTACTGCTTCCGTGTCAGAGACCTGTCTTTGTGTGCTGAGCGCATAACAGAGGTGATAGTGTCTGCTATGGAGGCGTGCATTCCTCACTCTTTTTCTCGACCTAACCCTTCCAAACTCTAGTTTAACACAATTTGTTCTCGTACTATACATGATAGAGAGGTGGCCCACAAAAGTTACTTGAGTCTTCCATCACCAGAATCTCATGCACTTTATATTTCTGCCCGGAACCATGCCAAGTTTGTTCTCCAACTAACCAAAAACTCCTTCATTAATAAAAAGTGTCAAAATTTTTCAAGATCCAGCACCCCTCGTGACTTCTGGTATCTAGCCAAAAATATCTCCAATAACTTTGCTTCTTCTTTATTTCAACCAAATGGCACCACTGCTATCACACCTATCTCTAAAGTTGTACTCTTCGCTTAAATCTTTGCTAAAAACTCTATCTTGGACGGTTCAGAGCTTGTTCCTCTCTCTCCTCCATCCTCTGACTACTTCATGCTACCTATTAAAATTCTTAGCAGTGATGTTTTCCACGGCCTCGCTGGCCTAAACCCTCGAAAGGCTTATGGACCTGATGGGATCCCTCCTATTGTTCTCCGAAACTGTGCTTCTGTGCTTCCGCCTTGCCTAGTCAAACTCTTTCAACTCTATCTGTCAACATCTACCTATCCTTCTTGCTGAAAATTTGCCTACATTCAGCCTGTTCTAATTCCTCAAACTACCGTCCTATTGCTTTAATTTCCTGCCTAATGTTTTTTTAATCTACCCTCAACAGGAAGATTCTTAAACATCTATCACTTCACAATCCTTTATCTGATCGCCAGTATGGGTTCCGTCAAGGCCGCTCTACTGGTGATCTTCTGACTTCCCTTACTGAGTCTTGGCCCTCCTCTTTTAGAGATTTTGGTGAAACTTTTGCTGTTGCCTTGGATATATCAAAACCTTTTGATAGAATCTGGCACAAAACTTTGATTTCCAAACTATCCTCCTACAGCTTCTATCTTTCTCTATGTAACTTTATCTCAAGTTTCCTTTCTGACCGTTCTGTTACTGCTGTGGTAGACGGTCACTGTTCTCCTAATTCTATTAACAGTGGTGTTCCTCGGGGTTATGTCCTGTCACCCACTCTCTTCTTATTATTCATCAATGACCTTCTAAACCAAACTTCTTGTCCTATCCACTCCTACGCTGATGATACCACCCTGCACTTTTCCACGTCTTTTCATAGACGTCCAACACTTCAGGAAGTAAACATTTCATGCAGGGAGGCCACAGAATGCCTGACTTCTGATCTTTCTAAAATTTTTGATTGGGGCAGAGCAAACTTGATATTGTTCATTGCCTCAAATACTCATTTCCTCCGTCTATCAACTCGACACAACCTTCCAGAAAGCTTTTCCCTCTTCTTCAATGACACTCAACTGTCCCCCTCTTCTACACTGAATATCCTCGGTTTGTCCTTTACATATAATCTGAACTGGAAACTTCACATCTTATCTCTAGCTAGAACAGCTTCCATGAAGTTAGGTGTTCTGAGATGTCTCAGTTAGTTTTCCTCATCCCCCCAGCTGCTGACTGTACAAGGGCCTTATCCGTCCATGTATGGAGTATGCTTCACATGTCTATGGGTTCCACTCATACTGCTCTTCTAGACAGGGTGAAATCAAAAGCTTTTCGTCTCAGCAACTCCTCTCCTCTAACTGACTGTCTTCAACCTCTCTCTCATCGCCGCGATGTTGCATCTCTAGCTATCTTCTACCGCTGTTTTCATGCCAACTGCTCTTCTGATCTTGCTAACTGCATGCATCCCTTCCTCCCGCGGCCTCGCTGCACAAGACTTTCTTTCTCTTACCTCTATTTTGTCCACCTCTCTAATGCAAGAGTTAACCAGTATTCTCAGTCATTCATTCCTTTCTCTGGTAAACTCTGGAACTCCCTGCCTGCTTCCGTATTTCCACCTTCCTATGACTTGAATTCCTTCAAAAGGGAGGTTTCAAGAGACTTATCCTTTAATTTTTGATTACCGCTTTGGACCCTTTTCTGGGACTTGAATCTCAGTGGGCTTTTTTATTTATTGGATTTTTGTTGCCCCTGGCCAGTGTCCCTCCTCCATGAAAAAAAAATTAAAAAGTTACTCGACCTCTGACCACGATTTTTTTATGTAAGAAGGGCTCTGGACAAGGGCAACAAAATTGATGAAAGAAAAAACTTCCATTGAAGGAAGTCATTAAAGGGAAAGAATTCAAAAGTAAGACGGCTTGGTATGCTAATGAGGGCGAGTGAAAATCTTCTGTGCTTCCTTCTTTACATGCAGTATATATAGAATGCACAGAGCTATGTTCAAAACTGGAGAAAACTCGCTATGCCGGGTATGAAGTTAATCTGAATCTCTTAACCAATGGCACGAGTTTTTATGCGCATTACATTTGATTCCTCCCAGTTCCTGACGTTATCATGCAAGGAAACGATTGTCGAACGTATGAAAACTTTACCCTTTACGCTTTAGATTCAAAATAACTCCTTTTAGAATTAATTTCTCACAGGGGACAAACTTTTGAGGTTATTCTACTGTCCAACTTAAGAACTATCAAAACCATTAAACTTTCATCAATAAAAACTAATTTAACAGACTTTAACATAAAGAAAAGAGCATAAAGAATACGATATGACTCCTGTTAACTGACATATAATAGTACCGCTGGAACCTTCTATTTTATTGTGGTGCAAAAAACATAATTCGGGTACAATTATGAGCGCGCAATTTTTCTTTCTGTTGCCGCGGTAAATAATTTGGAGGCTGCAGCTTAACGCGACGCATCAAATGTCGTCACCTATCATTACCATGTCGTGCAATTTAGCTTTCTTTTCTCTCCTTTCATTTACACTGGTGTCAACAGCTTAATTCTGGCTAATCCCGGCTAAAAGAAAAAAAGGAAATGGAAAAAATACATCATTAAATCTCGTCCTCATTGTTGGGTAGGTGGTATTGCACACACACACACACACACACACACACACTCTGTATATATATATATATATATATATATATATATATATATATATATATATATATATATATATATATATATATATATATATATATATATATATATATATATATATATATATATATATATATATATATATATATATATATATTAAACACCACATCCCAACTCTTAAAGCAAAACAACACTTGCACACATTCTAATATACTACTACTACTACTACTACTACTACTACTACTATTACTACGACGACGACGACGACGACGATATGTACAATTTCCCTAACAATTTCCATCCCTCCTACCCGCCCTCTCCCTGTTCCCTCCCGCAGCGCTGCAGACCATGGTGAGGAAGCCGTCGACGCGGCGGAGATTGGTGAGCGTGACGAGCAGACTCACAGTAAAGGCGACGAGAGCAGACGACGGGAAGCAGTACACATGTCGAGCCCTGCACCCCGCGCTGCAGCACCCCGCCT
>NC_087152.1:17310000-17312500 GCF_035594125.1 Scylla paramamosain
ACACACACACACACACACACACACCTGGCGACCAAGTGTTTCTCAATACAACACCGAGTTTTAAGATCAATGACACAACACACTGCCACTGCTGTTGTCTCCCTCCCACTGCTCCCACCTCCCTCACCTCTCCATCCTCCCTCCAGCGCACTCCCACACTCTCTCACTACCTCCCCACAGCGCTATTCGAGCTGCTATGTTAGTTTAGGAGAGCCACGCACGTTTATCATTGTATTTTTTTATTTTTTTTCACAGCTTTTTTTATTTTCTCTCCTTTTATTCTTTTCTTCAGCATTGTGTATATATTGTACTCACTTCTGCTCGTTGTTTTAGTTGTTGTTTTTTTTCGTGTGTGTGTGTGTGTGTGTGTGTGTGTGTGTAGCTTAGTTTACACTTCATGTATTTTTTTTTTCCTTTCTCACTCTTACTGTTCCTGTTATTTTATTTCATTTTTTTATTCTCTCTCTCTCTCTCTCTCTCTCTCGTCTCTCTCTCTCTCTCTCTCTCTCTCTCTCTCTCTCTCTCTCTCTCTCTCTTGCTTCTTCTCTTCTTCATTCTCACGATTACTTTCTCAATTCTCACCAATTTCTGTATTTTTTTCCCTCTACTCCTTCTTCTTCCCCCATGTCAATTTATTTCATTTTTCCCTTACCACTTTCTTTCCTTTCTTGTTGCCCTTTATAACTACCTTTCTTTTTAAACTTTTCTACGATCGTTTGAGAATACCTCTCCCCAACTCTCTCTCTCTCTCTCTCTCTCTCTCTCTCTCTCTCTCTCTCTCTCTCTCTCTCTCTCTCTCTCTCTCTCTCTCTCTCTCTCTCTCTCTCATTAATCTCTGCCCCTTTTATATCTCTCCCTCCAGCTTTCCTTCGCAATTTGTCTCACAGAATCCTAATTTCTTATTACAGACCACTTTTCTATCTCTGACTCTTTATAGGTGGTATTTATCTTCCTTAATTTCCTTCTTATTCCTTTCTCGTATCCTCCAACTATGTATTTTATTTTATTATTACTTTTTTTCTTTCTCATCCTTTTCCTTTCCTTCCATCTCTTTCTCCTGCCCACTTTCTTAAATTTACGGCCGCTCCTCATCTGGTTCCTGAAGGCACTATATCTCTCTTCCTCGCAATACTTCACCCTCCCTAGTTCTTACCTCAATTCTCTCTCTCTCTCTCTCTCTCTCTCTCTCTCTCTCTCTCTCTCTCTCTCTCTCTCTCCTCTCTCTCTCTCTCTCTCTCTCTCTCTCTCTCTCTCTCTCTCTCTCTCTTTCTGTCTCTCTCTCCTCTCTCTCTCTCTCTCTCTCTCTCTCTCTCTCTCTCTCTCTCTCTCTCTCTCTCTCTCTCTCTCTCTCTCTCTCTCTCTCTCTCTCATTAGTGATCTCACCCCGTCCTTCTCCTTAACATCCCTCTATTTCTCTTTCCTCTCCTTCCTGTTCATTTCCCTTTCCTTTACTGCCACCCTTGTCTTCCTCCTCCTCCTCATCCTCTTTTTCCACAGCCTCTTCCACCCTGCCCAAAATCGACATTTTTAACTGCATTCCATCTATTTAAGATAAGTACTTGGGTCCTCCTTATTTCTCAAACGACAGCCATTGTTTCAACTCGTATTTCACTGCTACGTGTGTTTCCCAGCCTTTCGTTGCACAGCACGCCATACAGGACAGCATTCTGAAACGTTTCTTTTGTTTCCTCCGCTGGAAGTTATTGAGGTTTCGATGGGTGTTTTCATGAGCAATAATTTAATAAGGATTCGGAGAAGACGCTCATGAGAACCCAACTTTATAGCCCTTGGTAGTAGTCCTTATCAGAGACGAAGGCGTTTCACCGTACATGGGTCCTATATCTCTGGTTTCCTAGACTGGCTATAGCTCACCCCTCCCCTTTATCCTTTGGCCCGGTCCCCTCGTCTTGTTTTCTTCTCCCCTCCTCCGTACATTCGTCACTGCCATCCTCGAATTGCGGGCTGAACGTGCCGCCTCGAGTCTTGTATCCGTTGTGCCTTTCTTTGTAATCCGTAGTCTCTATCTTGCATTACAGACCCTCCCGACCCGCCAGTCATTACTGGATACCGTACCGGGGAGGTGCTGGCGGCGGGGGAGCGGCGCACCCTCACCTGCCGAGTGGTAGGGGGCAACCCGGGCCCGTGGGTCACATGGTACTGGCATCAAGTCCTGCCCAACAACACGGTCCGCACGCAGGCCAGGAAGAGCGTCCACCTCAATGAGAAGACAAGCAGCAGCGGTCTGAGGAGCCGCGGTGCCACCGTGACGCAGCAGGTGACGGCCTCCAGGACAGATGATGGGGCCAAGTACGAGTGCCGCATCACCAGCGACCAGCTCAACCGACCTTACTCCACTAACGTCACTCTCACTGTGCACTGTGAGTATCCAAGGTCGTCAGCATCACAGATGGCGCTGCCTATGGTAGTTTGAGTGACGTATCACGTGGTCTTGTTCAGTGCACAGTATGGAAATGATAAAAAGAATACTGGTTTCGAAATT
>NC_087152.1:17315000-17322500 GCF_035594125.1 Scylla paramamosain
AAACTTAATAACTTTACCACTAGTCATTAGCTTAACAATACCCCCGGCTTGTGAAAGACTTGGAAGAGTAAAGGTTAAGGTGGGGAATACACTATACCTGTGCGACTCATTGGCCTTTGAGTCTGTGGTGGACTTTATTCTTTACCTCAGCACACAATGGCCACTGCATCTTACGGATTTCCATAGTCTACCTTCCCCAGGTTTTCCTATTAATTCCCCATTTATTGTCTGTGTGGTTGTTAGCTAGTTGTGTGAACGAGTGAATGAGCGAGACTTGTGTGAGGCATGAATACGTGTATGAGTGAACGAGCTAGGCTTCAGTCATAAGTGTTAAGTTGAAGTGCGCGGCCTGGCGCCGGGAGATCACCTACCTCCAGCCTTCTGTTCACACCTTCTGTGAATAAACACCTGCACTGTTACCTGCGTTTCCTGTGCCCCTGCTGGTCAAGAGTCGAACATGGCGCAGTGAGTAGGATCAGGACAAGGCTGCAGTGGGTACGGCGCAGAATGGAGAAGCAGTTGGAGGCGCTGGCTGCCCTGCTAGCGCGACAGTCGGAGCAGAGTCAGGCTCTGCTAGCGCGACAGTCGGAGCAGAGTCAGGCTCGCGAGGAGCGTTTAACCCAGCTGCTGGAGAGAGTGGGGACACAAGCTCCCAGTCGCACCACGGCGAGCAATGAAGGCGAAACCACAGCCCGCAGCACGTCTACCCAGGGCGCGAGGTTCCCGACGTCCGCCACCATCATTCCTCACTTAACGGCGTCAGCATCTTTACGTGAGTTCGACACGTGGCGCCATAAGTTTGAAGGATACGTAACCCTCGCCAGGATAGACTGTCTCTCCCTGGCTGAGCAGAGGGCGGCACTCGCTGCTGTCCTAGACGACGAGTGGACCCGTACACTTCGCTACGGGATAAGCTTACCGAGAGACGCGGAGTTAAGAACCATCCTCGATGCAATGTGTGAGTACCTGCGAAGCCAGCGCAACATCATCATGGATAGAAGAGACTTCTACTCCCGCGTGCAAGAAACGCAAGAAGGTTTTGACGACTTTTTATGTGCTATAAAGGAAATCGCCAATTTCTGTGACTTTTGCGACCAGTGCATAAACCATCAGCTGCGTGACAGAATTGTCGTTGGGACACGAGACGAAGTGGCTCTGAAACGCATGCTGGAAAACAAGAAACTCACCCTTGAAAACGCCATAGATATTTGCAGAGCATCAGAGAGCGCTAACCAGTGTAGTGCAGTACTAAGGGGCGGCTCTCACTCTTCGAGCCATGGTGTGAACGCTGTCTCGAACTACAGGAAGGGCAGTTTCGGGGGCTCAAGCCCCACGGGCTGTTATCGTTGTGGCAAAGATTGTCGCAGTGACAAAAGGGGATGCCAGGCAATAGATAAAGTGTGTCGTAACTGCGGGAAAAGAGGGCATTTTGCGAGTGTATGTCAGCAGACAGTGAGGAAACGACGAGGAGCTTCGAGGAGTTCCTCAACTGTCTCTCCTCATCGCGGTGCAGGCCCGAGGCGGGGAGCCAGTGCCAGTGTATACCAGCTCTTATCAGGCGTATACACAAAGACGGTGACGGCACGACCTGCGCCCCAGGTGCTCATTACCGCCACACATCCCGCTGGAAGAGACAAGATTACGTGGACTCCTGACTCTGGGGCCGAAACGACCGTTATTGGCCTCGACACGGCAACACTCCTTGGAATCCCGCCCTCCAGCTTGGCGCCCGCTGATGGTGATGGACTTTATGTTGCCGGTAATCACCCCCTCACCTGTGTAGGAACTTTCTCGTCGCACTTGCAACTGGGCGACAGGGAAGCTGAGACTGTTGTGAGCGTGGTGAAGGAGGTGAAGGGGGCGCTGCTTAGCTGGTACGATTCCATCGCTCTCGGAATCCTCCCCGAAGATTTTCCGGCTCAAATCCGACCGCTACGCAGGGAAGAACAGCACACCGGCAACAGCTCCATCAAGTACCCGACCGCCTCGCAGCCACCTCTATCTACGCCCACAGAAGTGATCAGCTGGCCTCATTCCTACGACCTGTCGCACAGCAGCGTGCGGGGCACGCTGCTGCTGTGATCAAGGCCTTTCCCAGCGTCTTCGAAGCAAAGGAAGGTTTACGCAATGGCTGGTGGATCCATGGCCATCGAGTTGACAGACGACGCTCGACCCTTCGCCGTAACAGCATCTCGTACAATCCCTTACAATTGGCGTGAAGAAATTAAGAGCCAGTTGGAAGAGCTGCTTAACAAGGGAATCATCGAGAGTGTGGACTACCCTACGGCATGGTGCCACCCCATCGTGCCTGTCCCAAAAAAGACATCTGGTGTAAGGCTGTGTGTTGACCTGACACGACTCAACCGTTACGTGAAGAGGCCCGTGTATCCAGTGCGCTCACCTCATGACGCCATCGCCTCGATCGGGACCGGAGCAGTTTGGTTCACCACTCTTGATGCCAAGATGGGGTATTTTCAAGTCCCCATTAGAGAAGAAGACCAGGATTTAACCTGCTTCATAACACCTTGGGGTCGGTACAAGTTTCGGCGAGCGGTTATGGGTCTCGTCTCGTCTGGAGACGAGTATAACCGTCGAGGAGACCAAGCTCTCGGCGACATACCTAACACCATCAAGATCGTGGACGACATCCTGGCCTATGACTCCACCTACAGTGCGCACTTAGCCCATGTCATTCAGATTGTGCGGCGGTGTGACCAGCACGGCATCACTCTCAACCCACAGAAGTTTACATTCGCGGAAAGAGTGGTAGATTACTGTGGTTACTCTGTTTCTGGACAAGGCTACACGACAGACTCAAAGAAGGTTAAGGCAATCTCAGGAAATGTGGCACCTACCTGAAAGGACTCCTCACTTCGATCTAGTGCTCGACCACCGCCCGCTGATACCTCTCCTCAATAGCAAGTTGTTGGGAGAAATAGAGAACCTGCGGCTGCAGCGCATGAGGGAGAAGCTTGCTCAGTATTCTTTCACAGCAAGCTGGCAAAAGGGATCGACACACTGTGTGCCCGACGCCCTCTCACGTGCTCCAGTACAGGACCCAGTGGAGGAAGAGGATGCTGCTACTTCTGGTGACCTCGACCCTCTCCACTCAGCGGTCATCTCAGCGTTATCTGCCACCAATGAGGACGGCGTCCGCTAGCACCACTCCAGGATCAGACTGTGGAAATGGTACGTGCCGCAGCAGCAAGAGACGGGGAGTACTGCTTGCTCAAGAACGTCATCATCGAGGGCTTCCTGATCATTGCCACGACCTCGATCACCGCTTGCGTACGTACTGGCCGGTGCGCAGTCTGCTGGCCGTAGACGACGACCTGGTGGTTTACGGGCCGAGGCTTCTTATTCCTCACAGCCTCCGCCGAGAAACACTAGAGCGACTCCATGACAGTCATCAGGGGATGGAGCGCACCAAGCGACGGGCCCGACAAACGGTGTACTGGCCTGGTATGGACAGAGACGTTGAGAACGTCGTTTCTGGATGCTCACTATGCCGTCCACTCCTACCAAGCCAAGCCAACGAACCTCTCTGGCAGGACACGGACACACCCAGCAGGGTGTTTGAGTCAGTTTCTGCAGACTACTTCCACGCAGCAGGCCGTACATACCTCGTGTATGTAGATCGCTTGTCTGGGTGGCCTCACGTGTCTGCATGCTCACGTCCAGCATCGGCTGATCAGCTCGTTCGTGTCCTTCGGGGTGTGTTCGCCGACACGGGCGTGCCTGTTCTCCTGAGGACTGACGGTGGACCGCAGTTCACTTCTTCATCGGTACGGCGCTTCCTGGCTCGATGGGGGTGGAGCATCGTGTATCTTCACCTCATTATCCACGCTCCAATGGTCACGCCGAGGCAGCGGTCAAGTCCGTGAAGAAGCTGATCCTCACGACCACACAGCAGGGACACCTGGACGAGGATGCGTTCGCTCGCGGGTTGCTGGAACTGCGCAACACCTCCGAGGGCGGAAGGGCGATCACCAGCACAAGTCCTCTTCGGTCATCCTATGAGGTCCTGTGTCCCGGCTCATCATCGCTCATACGCTCAGCAGTGGCAGCGCGCTGCTGATGAGTGCGACGCCAAGGCAGAGCGACTGAGGAAGAAAGCGAAACTTCGCCACGACGCGTCCGCCCGTACTCTTCCTCTCCTGCACCTCGGTGGCCACGTCGACGTTCAAGATCACACGACAGGCCTCTGGGATCGCCTGGGTGTCATCGTGGCTGTTGGGCGAAGGAGAGACTACCTCATCAAGATGGGCAGCGGTCGCGTGATGTGGCGTAATAGAAGACACCTACGCCCACACAGACCTCTTGCTCCCCTTCCTGTCGAGCAGCACACCGCTCATGGCGGTGCAGCGCTTCAGCATCAGGGTCACGAGGAACACCACCATCCCGGCAGCCCGGAGCATCAGGGTAACGGGGTACACCGTGGCCGAGAGCAACCAGAGCGTCGAAGCAGCCGACAGCGTAGGGAGCCGAGACGACTGCAGGTGCGGTGGCACCGTAGGCACCTACGATTAGTCGTACGTGTTCATTGTACGCTGTGTTTGTTTTGTGTATATGTACCGTGTTTTCTGTACTTCAATCATTGTAACTTTGTTTCATGTGTTACGGTAGCCATAACAAAGATAAGGAATCTTCCTTATGTCTCGGGGGAGGTGTGTGGTTGTTAGCTAGTTGTGTGAACGAGTGAATGAGCGAGACTTGTGTGAGGCATGAATACGTGTATGAGTGAACGAGCTAGGCTTCAGTCATAAGTGTTAAGTTGAAGTGCGCGGCCTGGCGCCGGGAGATCACCTACCTCCAGCCTTCTGTTCACACCTTCTGTGAATAAACACCTGCACTGTTACCTGCGTTTCCTGTGCCCCTGCTGGTCAAGAGTCGAACATTGTCCATAGTGAAACAATAACTCAGTCTGATTTATATTCCAGCAGGACTTGTGTTTGGTTTCAATGATGTCTTGTTATTGCTCTGCTGAAACAGTATAAGAAGGAAGTACAAAACGAGACAGTCCCTGTGTGTGTGTGTGGCAGTGATACCATCGCTGTGCCAGTCATTTAACAGTCTAAGGAATCTCACTCCAATAGAACTTACGGATATTTAGTTCTGGAGATGTTTTGATACTCTTCTCTTTAAATATTCCAAGTCAGAAGAAAGAAAGAGCATGAGACGGAGTTCTACTGTCCATACTAATGATACAATTTCTAACAACAATAATGTGATAGTCTAAGAGATTCACGCTCTAGCGGAACTTATGTGAAACCTTACTAGTAGTGTGGCCTGACAATAGACAGTGCGGTTATTCCTACGACTTGAACTGTTCTAGGAGAGCAGCTTCAGGGCACCTCTGAAAAATAAACTAGCTATCTTTTTTTAGGATCTCCTTTTATGATTGTCTCTTAGGAACAGCTCTTTCTCTTTCTCTTAGTCTTATTTTCCTGTGGCATTAAACAGACTTCCAAACACCGTAAAAATATTTGAGAAATGCTGCGAAACATGAAATAACTTCCAGAAAAACAATTTACGAAGTTACAGCAATAAATATGATTAAGAGATTTGTGGAGTAAAACTAAAACGCGCACAAAGTGTTTCACGCTTTAAATTTTCCCAACAATACAATGAGGAGATTAATGAATGTTGGCCTGCATTAATGGAAATTTCCTTTTGCTGCCAGGACCTAATTGCCAGTTGTTAATTGCCTGCTCGTATCTTTGAGCGTGCAGTCCAGTTTTGATTTCCTCGTCGTGAAAAATGTAGAGTTAACTTAGGGAAAAGATGCACACCCACACTCTCAATATTTTCAGTGTCTCTAACTTTAATTCTAACAGGGTGTAGTGGAAGTTGTGGTTACACTCCCGCCCTCTTAAACGTTTCCTTCTCACTCATCTCATTTTAACGGGATGTAAAGGAGGCTGCGGTAACACTCCCACTTTCAAACGCTTAGTATCTCACTCAGCTAATTCTGACAAGTGTTTCGTGAAGTAGCAACACTTCCACTCTCTCAAACGTTTGACAGCTCACTCAACTCATTCTAACAGGTTGTAGTGAAAGCTGCGATAACACTCCCACTCTCAAAGGTCTGGTATCTCATTCAGCTAATTCTGAGAGGGCGTAAGGAAAGCTGACCGTCTTCAAGAGTGTGTTTTGTGATTTCAGTGACAGTTTAACAGATTCTATATCACCAATAGGGAAAGCATCAAGAGAAATGGATTCTGTGGTCTTAGAGAATCGTCTTTATGAGACTCCTAAGGTGACTTAATATCAAGGAATATACAGGAATACATAGGAAAGACAAGAATAGAAGAGTATTTAAGAATATGAGCTATAAAGTTATGGGCTTTACGCATTATCTATCTAATGAATTATGATGAGGTTCTCTCTCTCTCTCTCTCCTTCTCTCTCTCTCTCTCTCTCTCTCTCTCTCTCTCTCTCTCTCTCTCTCTCTCTCTCTCTCTGGAATGACGGAAGAATATCATACACATCATCATGTAAATAAACATATGAACAAACCAGTTCCTGTTATTTTTTTTTTTTTTTTTTTAGGGGGACGGGTATTTTTCTTATTTTCTTTTCTCTCGTCACTTTTTTTTTTCCATGTGACGCTCCGTGCACAAATATTTTTCTTTCTCTTTATTCTTTAGTTTATATTCCTTTTTTTTCCTTTTCAATCATTTATGAATGCTCGCTCTAATGGTTTTGTCATTTTCACCTTCACATCAACGTTTTTTGTTTTTTTTTCCCTTGATATTTCTGTTCTCCGTGATATTTGAAATAAGTCGTGATTATTATGAAACTTTGAGATTGCATATGCTTTTAACATACTGCAGACAAAGAGAAGAGTGGGGAGGAGGAGGAGGAGGAGGAGGAGGAGGAGGAGGAGGAGAGGAGGAGGGGGAAGAGGATAACAAAGAACCATGCATAATATTTATTTTTCCAGTGATGATAATAATGACGATAACAACGGTGACGATAACGATGATACCGATGAAGATGATGATAACGATACTGATGTGATGATGACGAATGACGATAAAGAAAATGATAATGACGATCGTGATGATGATACACACACGTCTTCTCTCCCACAGGCTGTACAAGAGCGACAAAGAACTGACGGCGCAGACAGCTGTGCGGGGCGGCGTGACCAAGGTGACGGCCACGCTGACAGCGGCTCCGGAGGACAACGGGGCAAGGCTGCGATGTGAGGCCACCAACTCCGCCCTTCCCGCGCCCCTCACCGCTGTCACCACCCTCAACCTTCTCTGTAAGTCTCTTTTCGCTCCCTTCAAATTCCCATCCACCCTCAGCCTTCTTTGTAACTCCCTGCACCGCCTTCTTCAGGTTTCCATCGTCTCTTCATCTATTGTCTCTATTTGATCCCAAAGTTGAGGTGCCTTAAGTCAACCACTTAATATGTGATTCCTTCTGACTCCGCCTTTCCAATTCCTTTAATTTCCTACCTTAAATATTGTCTCTATTTGACACCGAAGT
>NC_087152.1:17325000-17332500 GCF_035594125.1 Scylla paramamosain
CACTTAGACTCAGTCCAAAATAACGCTCTTATGTCCCTCCTTTTCCCCTTCAACAAACATACTTTCCACCTCCGTAACACCAAAACACTTGTACTTTACTCTATACTCACTCAACACTCACTCCCACCCTCTCTCACACTTCACGATCCTCCCCGTAGTTCCTGCGTGGGAGGTGCGGGGCTGGGCCAACCCTCGCAGCGTGGAGGTCGGCCATGTGGTGACCCTTACGTGCGAATCTTCTGCCAGCGTGCCTCCTTCTACCATCACCTGGCACACCTCCAGCAACGCCCTCGCCCAGCCCTCCTCCAGGCAGTCCCCAGGGAGCTTCGGCGGAACGGTCACCAGGTGGGTTGTCATGCGAGGAAAGGAATTCGTATTCGGTTGGATAACTGTGCTTGTCTTTGTGTGTGTGTGTGTGTGTGTGTGTGTGTGTGTGGTGGGGGGAGAGAGGAGTGGAAGAGGAGGTTAGCAGTGAGAGTTGATCTATCTATTTAAGCTCATCTATCTTTCTAACTTGATCTATGTAACTTCATCTATCTATCCTTGATCTGTGCACCTAAGGAAAGGGTAATTATTTTTTTTTCTTTTCTTTTTTTTGTGAGTTGAATGTTGGCAGCGTGAAGTTAGTTTATCTTAGGGAATGTTTTATATTTTTATGGTATTTCTTCCTGAGGTATGTTAGTTTTTTTTTTTTTTTTTGACAAAGGTATTGCGGTGTTTCTTTGCCAGTTTTCTTAGAAACGGTTAGATTTTTTCCTGTGTGTGTGTGTGTGTGTGTGTGTGTGTGTGTGTGTGTGTGTGTGTGTGTGTGTGTGTGTGTGTGTGTGTGTGTGTGTGTGTGTGTGTGTGTGTGTGTGTGACTGTGTGTGTGTGTTGTAGTGCTAATGTTTTTATGTTTTCTTTTTCCTGATAAATGTTAGTACATTTATACTGTGGTGTTGTGGTGTTGCGTTGTCAGTTTTCTTAGGAAGGACTAGATTTATTTTAGTGTTGTAGTACTGTAGTGTTGTGTTGCTGTGCTGCGGGCGTGCCTATGTGTGCGGTGCCGCGGGTGTTGCCATGACCAGGCCAGCTTACGCTGACAGGTTTTCCAATGCATCTTTCAGGCAGACAGCGCGGCGTGTTGCTGGCGGGGCTCAGTGTCCGTCACGTATTTCACAGCAAACTGACAAGCATTAATATATCATTTGTGAAATAGTCGAGTTACGCCACAGATTCCACATTAATGTATTTATGAATGTTTTTTTTTTTTTTAGGAGATTTAGCACAATCTCACATTCATGTATTATTATAATCTTTATTAAAATTTCTTCATCCTTCATTTCACGTAAACTCCGATACACATTTTACGACAACCATTTTCAGCCTTTTTTTCAGTTTTATTCCAGTCACACGAACGCTTTCCACCAAGAAAGAGCCTTTTTCTCCCATTTTAATAGCAACAGATCTATATCAAAAATTAATTTATCCTTTATTTCAGGTAAACTGCGATATACATTCTTAGCATTTTTTTACAGTCTTATTCCAGGTGAACGAACGTTGTTCATCAAGAAATAACCTTTTATTTCCCATTCTAAGGAGAAGTGAATCTTTATCGAAATTAGTTACTCATTTCACGTAAATTGTGATGTATACATATTTTACACCAACATTCTAAGCATATTTTTTGTTCCAGTTTTATTCCAGTCACACGAACGCTTTCCGCCAAGAGCCTTTTATTTCCCATTCTGAAGGAAAAGTGGGACCCCAAAAAACACGGCAGGTCCGGAAGTCTAAGAGAAAATACTATTTTGAAAACGCGCCCATATATATCTGCGTTCAGGCTCCGCCGCCCGGACACCGAGAAATCCTCCCCCGCCAGCCAACTTGTGCATAAATGTGTCGGAGCGGGACTGTAAAATTTTTCTTCCATGCAAACTCTTTCTCTAGCCGTCGCCTTAGATAAACAGCCCGCAAGGGATCGCAGAAGCCGCCCCCCAAAAAAATGTTCGATGTCTGCCCAACTCGTAGCTTCCTTGCTCTCTCTCTCTCTCTCTCTCTCTCTCTCTCTCTCTCTCTCTCTCTCTCTCTCTCTCTCTCTCTCTCTGATACGCTGCCTGCGGGTGGCATTAAAGAAAAATGATTAGATGAAAGAGCAAGCGTGAGAGAAGGGAAAAGGGAAGGTATGCGTGATTACTACAACTACTACTACTACTACAACTACTACTACTACTACTACAACTACTACTACTACTACTACTACTACTACTACTACTACTACTACTACTACTACTACTACACATGCACAAACATTAAATAAGCACTTCACGTCAAGGCAATATATTTATTTCTCGTTATTTTGTCTTTCCTCACTCACTCAACTCTTAATGTTCCCTCTCTCTCTCTCTCTCTCTCTCTCTCTCTCTCTCTCTCTCTCTCTCTCTCTCTCTCTCTCTCTCTCTCTCTCTCTCTCTCTCTCTCTCTCTCTCTCTCTCTCTCTCTCTCTCTCTCTCTCTCTCTCTCTCTCTCGTCCTTTCTACTGCCCATGTTTCCTCCTCCTCCTCCTCCTCCTCCTCCTCCCTCAAACTTACGTCTCCTGTTTCCTCCACCCCTCAAGTTCCTCCAGCTGTCTTGGGCACCTCTAAAGTTGCTCCGCCCTTCTCCACACACACACACACACACACACACACACACACACACACACACACACACACACACACGTCACAACGAGGAACCAAGAAGTAAAGTTGATTTTATTTACGATAGGAGCAATAGTTAGTAGTAGTAGTAGTAGTAGTAGTAGTAGTAGTAGTAGTAGTAGTAGTAGTAGTAGTAGTAGTAGTAGTAGTACCAGCAACAGTAGCATTAGCACTAGCATCAGCCAGTGACAGTCGTGGCAGCAGCAGCAGTGTCAAGCAAACATAAGAACATATACCCCAGCATTACATCATCAAGCAAACAGGGGGCGAGACTTTTCGCTTGGATTTAATTGGATCGCTTAACATAAAGGAGCGAGACGGCCAAGTGGATTTGCTTTAATATTGGCTCTATTGGTCTTAACTTAAGGATGCATTAAGCTGGCTAGCGTTCAGAGGAAACTGTTGCGGAGTTAGGAACACACAGAGAGCAGGCGCGATTAGGTGTAGCGTGTGTGTGTGTGTGTGTGTGTGTGTGTGTGTGTGTGTGTGTGTGTGTGTGTGTGTGTGTGATTCACCTACGGTCGTCTGCTGGTCATCCAGCCAACCGTTTCCCTACGGAAAGAGGTCAGAGGTCATAGTGACCGATCTTCGGGTAGGACTGAGATCACTGACACACCACACACCGGGACAGCGAGGTCACAACCGTATGGGTTACATCCCGTACATATTTGCTGCTAGGTATGGAGTATGCCTCACATGTCTGGGGGTTCCACTCATACTGCTCTTCTAGACAGGGTGGAATCAAAAGCTTTTCGTCTCATCAACTCCTCTCCTTTAACTGACTGTCTTCAGCCTCTCTCTCACCGCCGCAATGTTGCATATCTAGCTGTCTTCTACCACTATTTTCATGCTAACTGCTCTTCTGATCTTGCTAAATGCATGCCTCCCCTCCTTCCGCGGCCTCGCTGCACAAGACTTTCTTCTTTCTCTCACCCCTATTCTGTCCACTTCTTTAACGCAAGAGTTAACCAGTATTCTCAATCATTCATCCCTTTCTCTGGTAAACTCTGGAACTCCCTGCCTGCTTCTGTATTTCCACCTTCCTATGACTTGAATTCCTTCAAGAGGGAGGTTTCAAGACACTTATCCACCTATTTTTGACCACTGCCTTGACCCTTTTACGGGACTGGCATTTCAGTGGGCATTTTTTTCTATTAGATTTTTGTTGCCCTTGGCCAGTGTCCTTCTTACATAAAAAAAAAAAAAAAAGTGAACAGGGGCTACACATTAAGAGGCTCGCCCATTTGCCTCGCCGCGTCCGGGATTCGAACCCAGGCTTCTTGGTTGTGTGTGTGTGTGTGTGTGTGTGTGTGTGCAAATCAAGCAACAAGTACAAGGCAATCCCAGGTAAGAGCTAGACACGAAATTTGCCCAATAGGAACATATACACCTAAATAAACGAGGTAATTAAAAAGGTAAGAAGCTGTCTAACTAGCCGCTAACTCACTAATTAGGGAGCCAACTACTTGTTCAAATAAATAAGCAAGTTACGCGCTGCACAAAATCTCGAGGTGCTCTCCCGTCGATCCTTCCCCCATGAGAGCACATGTCTTAACCCTTCCCAGCCAACTCCAGGCCTCGGGGTGACAGCAAGTTATTCTTGGGGAGATAATATTTTGGGGATGATTTTCGGCGCTACGTTATGTAAGACGAGCCAAGACTGCCCAGGATGTGTACGGGGAACGAAGTGAAGAGACTAAGCACACAAATAAAAAGAGGTAAATATCATTAGGGTTTACAGTAAGTTATTCTTGGGAGATAAAGTTTGGAGATTATTTTCTGCGCTGCGTTATGTAAGAGGAGCCAAGACCAGCCAGGATATGTGTTGGGATCGAAGCAAGACTCAACACACAAATAGAGAGGATAGATTTTATTGTGGGTGGGATGTTTGATGAAGCTTGGGGAATGATTTCCTGCGCTCAGCTGTGAAAGACGAAACCTGAATATTTGTTGGGATCGAAGCGACGGGACTAAAAACATAAATAAACGAAGTAAATATCACTAGGGTCCGTAGTCTTAAATATTAAATGGCATCTGATCTAGCAGACAACTTTTAACAAGCTGTAGTGGAAGTTATTGGAGTTTTTAAGAGTGTTTTCATGATTGAAGTGATAGTTTTGAAAGGTTTCTGCATCATCAATAGCAAAACCACACATGGAACACGACTTAATCATTTATGTGGCCTTTGAAAATAATCCTTTTGAAATCCCGGAACGTTTAGGAATAGGGATCAATGTGCAGAGCGTGAAGTGAAAAGACTAAACACACAAATGAAGAACAGGTTTCACTAGAGACGAAGGGATTAAACACCCAAATACAGAATAAGTAATACTAAGTACAAGGAAGCTAAGCACACAATCAGAACAAGAATCACAAGAGGCAATAACTTAAAGCTGAACAGGTCTTGTGAGGCAGAAGAAATATGTGCTAGATTCGAAAAGGAACGCTGGACGGAAAGAACTCAACTTATAATAAATCACTGGAAAGGCGTATTTTTATGAGAGAGATGCGGCTTACGGAATATACCAGCCAAGCACCAATGAGAGAGGGAGGTAAGGAGAGGGAGATGGGTCGGTGCGTTCATAACACTACCAGAGCTGCTTAACTTCTGCACTGGATGAGATGTTAAAGGTATTAATGTAAGCCGTGGCGTGCCTTGCAGATCGCGCAATACTTAAGCTGATAACGCTCCCAAACTGTGTATATAAAAAAGCATGATATTATAGCGCATAAGGATATAAGAACATTCTCAACCTGCAAGAAGCCACTAGCTGTACACGTGGCAGTTTGTGTAAATTAATCTTACCTACTTACACCCAGAATATCTATCCACAAAAACTGTCTAATCTTCTCTTCAAGTTATTGACTCTGCAGTAGTAACCTGATAAACAAGTCTGTTCTCATCATCAACAGTGGTATAAAAGAAAAGGATTAAATGGTGAGCTAAAATACTTTACTGGAAAGGCCTGGAGTAGACGGGCAAGTGGCAGAAATGAGTAAAGAAGGTTGCGGGAAGATCTCTGCCCTACAGTTGAATCATAAACATTAATGGCGGTGAATGAAGAATAGCAACGAACCTCGTAAAATAAAAATAAAAAGTAAATGAAAAAAAAAATAAATCGACATTTTTTTCGGATATTCTTTATTCTTTTCGGGGAGCATTATGAATAGTGACTTTTTTTCTTATTATTCGTTTTTTTTTTGCCATTGGTCCGTCTTCCTAACACATAAAAAAAATAAATAAACACTGAAAAGATTTAGAATTATTGCCCTCACTTTGCAAGGTTTTCATGATCTTCCCACAAAGCAAAAAAAAAAAAAATTACACCAATACGTGATCAAGACTCGAGATAATGTTTGTTTTCGTTTTCGCTCTGGGCTGTACGTGAATCCATCAGTGAGTGAAGGGCGGCCGACGTCTCAGATGGATGAGGTCACGGCTGACTGATACCAAACAAAATGGGAAAGTGTCAATAGAAGCAGAGTAAACCAGGAATAACTTGCTGCTCGTTGCTGGGAATAAATATCACGTACTTGCAGAGAAAGCTTGCAACACCAGTACATTTTTAAAACAGGGTACACTGAAATTATGATATTCAACTCGTGGCATTCTGAAATTCATGTATAAGCCTTATCTAATAGTTATTTTGTAGTACTTCGTCAAGAGTTACGTAACAGACAAATTAATCATATAGTTCACCGTTGACTTTACCTCGTACTTTACCAATAGCCGAGAGGTCTGGATTCCCTTACATTAAATACCATTAGGGACCTAAAGAAGGTGATGTGAACAAGGTCATTACGGTTAGTAATCAGGTTACGGCAAAGAGTAATGGGCTCAAACTTGAGAAAATAGAATTTGGAAAAATGATAAGAAGAAATTGGCTCTCAAGTACAGTGTTAAATGATTACGAAAAATGTTTAACAGAAAGATTTACAAAAACCTCGTCCTTTTTCGTTTTTATGTCTCTTTTCCGTACCTTGCATTAATTCAACCAGTCCATTGCACCATCTCTCAATCGTGGCTTTGATATCTCGCTTAGAGAAAAACACAATGCAACAATGGACTCGAAAGGAAATATGAATGTTACTACGTACATAAAGAAACACGAAGGGAGGACAAAGAGCAGCAGAACTAACTACTGGCCTTTACGAGGCTCTTTGTGATACGTTGCATTATGCATATACAATCTTTGTTCCGCCACAATATACTAGTACTTTGAGCAGGAAACCCAGCTTAAAGGAGAACACGTGGCGCTTGGAATACATTTCAATCTGTCCGGAGCATGAATAGCAAAGGTTAACAGGAAGACTGCACCTAAAAACAGTAACAAATGGATACCTGCAATTAACTAACCTGTATTCTCTTCTTAATGAAATGTATACACGTATATTTTTAGCATCTATTATTCAAACCTTTTTTTTTTAAACAACACACTGATTTGCTTCTCGCCGTGCAATGTAGAGGAAATAAAACTAATACAACGTGAGACAGGAAAAAAATGTGTAGATAATATGACAGATTCGAAAGCAATTCGTACAGATGAATTAGCAAGATCATCTATTATTTTTTGCTCCCCACTCTCTGCCAAAGCAAAAAGGTAAATATGAAAAAAAATGCCAGGAAAGAATTCGTGTACAAAAAAAGCCCAACTGATGTAATCGCTGACGTGGCTATAAAGTTGAGGATAATTGGAACATGTCCAGCATCCCACTAACAAAGGGTGGACGTGTGTGTGTGTGTGTGTGTGTGTGTGTGTGTGTGTGTGTGTGTGTGTGTGTGTGTGTGTGTGTGTTTGTGTGTGTTTGTGTGTTTTACGGC
>NC_087152.1:17337500-17350000 GCF_035594125.1 Scylla paramamosain
ACATCCATGTTTGCTTACGGGGGAAGCCTACTTAGATCTGTATCAGTTTTATGATCTTCCCCTGATGCCCTTTCATGGATTTTCATAATAATAATAATAATAATAATAATAATAATAATAATAATAATAATAATAATAATAATAATAATAATAATAATAATAATAATAATGCTACAACATAGTTAAAAATTAAATATGGTTAAAGTTAAATATAATTACCAACGCATAATTCCTATGAGAACAAATGAATATTAATATGCGCACAGTGTGTCTTCTTTCAATAAGGAACCTGTCTCAATCGTCAGATAAAAGTTTTCAGATCAAAACATTTTCTTTTTTATTTCTTTACAGGTCCACACCTGCAAAGCTGTTTTTTTTTTTGTAAAAAGACAACAGAATTCTAAAGTATGAAAATTAGAAAATATTTACATTAAAAGTTTGTATAAATCAATAAAATGTGTTCTTTTACTTTGTAAACCCTGTATAGAAATGAAATACGATTAAAGTTAGATATAATGATCTACGCACCGTTCCTATTGACACAAAATATAATGAACACAAGCAGAATGTCTCCTTTATGCAAGGAACTTATCCCAGAAAAAACTGGCATTTAATTTTTTGGCCTGGACTTAGTAAAAATACAACAGTTTTTGCGATTAAAAAATCTCTCTCAAAAATATAGTATTTCTAAATCATGAAAAGTACAGCAAAAATATTGATATAAAAATCTTATAGCAATTAACAAAGCGTATTTTTTTTCTCATTTTCTGAGCTTTAAGTAGTTACCTTTGTTACCTGCAATATACTTTCCTATCTTTAACTCTCTCTCTCTCTCTCTCTCTCTCTCTCTCTCTCTCTCTCTCTCTCTCTCTCTCTCTCTCTCTCTCTCTCTCTCTCTCTCTCTCTCTCTCTCGGTCCTTCCCTGAGCGGCCTCTCCAAACAGCCTCTCTTTCACGCCATCTCTCCACGCCTCCTCTATGCTGGCTCCAACTTTGATTCAACCTTTTTTCCATTGCCTTTCTGTATCCGTTGAAGTTTTCCTTTCCTCCACCTAACGGATATATTCGAAACCCTCTGTTGCATGCAGTTTGAATCTCTCTCTCTCTCTCTCTCTCTCTCTCTCTCTCTCTCTCTCTCTCTCTCTCTCTCTCTCTCTCTCTCTCTCTCTCTCTCTCTCTCTCTCTCTCTCTCTCTGCCCCCGCTTTAAGATAACCGCGCCCTCGGTCCTAACCTGTTGGTGGGCCGCTTAAAAACAATAAAATACTGCATGCAGCTGCCTGGGCATGTATGTTTTACCTTTCAGTTTGGGGAGCTTTTAAAGGGCGAGAGCGGCGTCAGCACACGGGGCGGGAAAATGAAAAGGAGTTACGGGAGTGTGCAAATGTTCCGATTCCTTCACCGCCTCTGAATTAAATGGGTTTTAGTGATTCTTGAGTCCAACGTTTCGAGTGTGTTTTGGTGATATTGAGTTTGTTGGTTAGTGTCATTCAGGTAACAGAAGTGAAGGTGTGGTATAGTTGGGTACTCTTTCTCCCCCCACCCCTTCTTTCTCTCTTTTTCTTCTACTTTTCCTCTTCCTCTTGCTCTTCTCCTCTTCCTTCTCACCACAGCCACACCCGTTCCCTTCTTTACCTGCGATGAGTTTAGCTAGGAGTTGATTAAAGGTGTGTGTGTGTGTGTGTGTGTGTGTGTGTGTGTGTGTGTGTGTGTGTGTGTGTGTGTGTGTGTGTGTGTGTGTGTGTGTGTGTGCGCGCGCGTGTGTGTGGGTGTTGGAAGTTTTAAATGTTTCATAATTAACGGCTTTTACGCATGCATTCTCTCTCTCTCTCTCTCTCTCTCTCTCTCTCTCTCTCTCTCTCTCTCTCTCTCTCTCTCTCTCTCTCTCTCTCTCTCTCTCTCTCTCTCCGCCCACCAATCTATCTAGCTTTTCTGTAGTTTATCTTTAATCCTACTGCCAGGACTTTTCAGGATTCTCTCTCTCTCTCTCTCTCTCTCTCTCTCTCTCTCTCTCTCTCTCTCTCTCTCTCTCTCTCTCTCTCTCTCTCACCAAACCTTCACCCCTTTCCTCTCCCTCGCCTTTTTATTATCTCTTTTTTTTCCTTTCTCTCTTTTTTTCTCTTTCTCTCTTCGATTCTCGTTTGCACATCAACTTCTGTTCCTCTTCCTTCATACTCCAATTCCCTTATCGTTTCTTGACTTACTTTGTGCTTCCTCTCTTTTATCACTTTCCTACTCTTCCGCTTTCCACCTGATTTATCCTCCCCTTTCCTCTCTCTCTCTCTCTCTCTCTCTCTCTCTCTCTCTCTCTCTCTCTCTCTCTCTCTCTCTCTCTCTCTCTCTCTCTCTCTCATACAGACACACACACACAAGATCCTTAACAAAGAGATTAAGGATAAGTGCAAAAGACAGGGTTTTTCCCCTTTATTTACTCTTTACCCTTTAAAATTATAACCTAGCTTTAAACAGACATACTAACATCCTCCCTATTTCTCCCTTTTTTTTCACCTTAATTTCCATGATACTCTCCTTTTTTTTTTCTCTCCCTCTTCAGTCTTTCCTATTTCCTGAAACTCGAAGTACTTTACACACACACACACACACACACACACACACACACACACACACACACACACACACACATACACACACACACACCACTGAAATAGAAGCAAAGGAAAAAAAAAGAAAGGGAGTGAAAAAGAAGGAAAAAAAATTAAAGGACGGAGAGAGGACAGGTGGAGGGGAAAAATTCTGGAGGAAAGAAGGAGGGAGACAAAAAAAAAAAAAAGAACTCACACATACGAGGGCAAAGCGCGCAATACTGTCACGATTTGATAACATGGAGATAAAAGTTTGCAGTATCTAAAATGGTATCGGAAGCAACGGTCGAACTTGGGGTGGTGAGGGGAGACCAAGGCGGCGAGGGGGGTGGAGGCTGTGGGAGGCGGGAAGTGGAGGGTGACGTGGGGAAAGGAGGGAGGGTGGAGGGTAGTTGGAGGGTGAGGTGCGGTGGAGAGAGAAGAGGAGGAGATAGGGAGGAGAATGGAGGGTAGAGAGATGGGAGGAGGAGGAGGAGGAGGAGGAGGAGGAGGAGGAGGAGGAGGAGGAGGAGGAGGAGGGTGAAGTGAGAAGAGGAGGAGGTGGAGGAGGGTGAAGTGAGAAGAGGAGGAGGAGGAGGAGGAGGAGGAGGAGGAGGAGACTGGATGGTAGAGAAAAAAGTAGGAAGAGGAGGAAAAGAGGCTGGGTTTCCAGTGTGTGTGTGTGTGTGTGTGTGTGTGTGTGTGTGTGTGTGTGTGTGTGTGTGTGTGTGTGTGTGCGAGTGTGTGTGTGTACCAGCAAAATCCTGAGTAACGCATACATTCCGTCCCTATAATATTTTCTGTTCCTAAAAAGTGATAGTGGTGGTGTAGTATACTGCAGTGTCGTGGAGTGAAGGGTAAAACAATAACAAGACGCGTGAAGGGACGGTGCATTGTGGTACTACGGGACAAAATACGCGATGTGGTGCCGTGTAGCGGGGCAGTGCGGTACTTAGTCAGGCATCGATGCAACTGAAAGCGCTAGGAAGTTGACGAAGGAGATGAGAGGGAGGAGAGTGGCTTGGAGGAGGGCGAGGCTGAGGGAGAGAGGGAGAGAGAAAAAGAGGACGAGAGGGAAGGAGGGAAAAGCGGATGGTAAGAGAGAAAGATAAGCAAATACGATTGAGGGGCGAGGCAAGAGAGAGAGAGAGAGAGAGAGAGAGAGAGAGAGAGAGAGAGAGAGAGAGAGAGAGAAAGTAGTAAGGAGGAAGAAGAAGAAGTGATGGGGCTGAAATGGCCAGGAATTTCATCAAGTATTTCATAAAGCGTCTCTTGGTAAATTACTCCTCCCCCTCCTCACCAGCCAACCACTCCTTCCCTTCCTTTATCCCTCCCTTCCTTCCTTCTTCCTTCCCTTCCCTCCTTTCGTCTTCCCTTCCATCACTCATGACTTTCTTACACTCCTAACTTATGCCTGTCCTCTCCCCTCTCCCTCTGTTCCTCTCCTTCCCCCTCTCCCACCTTCCATAATTCTACACGCTCGTCCTGGTGACCCCGCAGTGCCTCAGCTCCTCTCCGGGCCGACCCCACCAGCCACCCACATCCTATTCATTCCTCTCCGCTTTACGCGCCTCGCTCCCTCCATCTCCCTCAGCCCTTAGCGCCTCCTTATGGGCATTCGTCTTGATGGCAATACTTTGCTCCTCGGAACCCTGCTGATGGTGGAGGAGAGATATTTTTCTTCGTTTTTCTCTGCTTTTTTCGTGTTTTTATTTTCTATCTTTCAATATTTTTGTCTATTTTGGGGAGGAAGGTCTTTTTTTTAAACTTTTTCACTTTCTTTCTTTCTACACACTTGTTTCTGTCTATTCTTGTCCCTGATCTCTCTCTCTCTCTCTCTCTCTCTCTCTCTCTCTCTCTCTCTCTCTCTCTCTCTCTCTCTCTGAAACCACTCTTCAGAGAATCCTTACAGAAAAGAAAAAGAGGAAAGAAAGAACACACCTGATCTCTGCAAAAAGAAAAAGAAAAAGAAAAGCGAACAGAAAAAAAAGGGTTCCAGAGGGGAAGAAGGAGAAAAGAAAAAAAGGAGCAAGATAATCCGTGTAGATGAAAGAAAGAAGTAGAAAAGGAAAGAAAAAATTAAAGAAAGAAAGAAGGAAGGGTACGTAAAACAAACCACTTCTCCTTGATTACTCACCTGCCAGGAATCTCTTGTAGAAACCGCCCAGGCACTTGAGTTCCCCCCGTACATCCGCCACTTGTGTTTTCTCGGATGTCCTCGGTGCACCAGGGAAGGGCGGAGATTACACTAGTCCCCATTGACTCGCCCGGCTCAAGACACCCGTTTTCTCCCTGCGGGCGTGAGCAAAGCGGCGGTGCTGTGATGAAAGGCAGAGGTGAATGGGAAGGAGTGTTTGGGTAGAGGGGTGAAGTGAAGGATAGGAATGACTATAGAGATGTAGTTAGATGTTAATGAAGGGAAGTGAAAGGGATGGGAGGTGGATGAGGTACGTGAATCGGAGGGAGTGTTTGGGTAAAGGGAAAAATGAAAGGGAAAAAAGGACTATAGAGATGTAGTTAGATATTAATGAAGGGAAAGGGAAGGGATGGGAACTGGTTGTGGTAGATGACTGGGAGGGGATGTCTGGGCAGAGAGACAAGAGAAGGGGAGAAGGAAGTAAAGTGAAGTAATAAGATGTTAAGAAAATAACAAAAATCAATTAGGGTTTATTAGAACTTTATAAATATTTTTCTGTATAAAGTTTCTTATTTTCTATACCATGTTCCAGAGAGAGAGAGAGAGAGAGAGAGAGTCATTTTCCGATTTTTCTATTACGACACCGAAGCTTAGGAATATTAGAGCTGGTCTGCCCCATTGGGAACATAAGCTGCCTGTGTGTGTGTGTGTGTGTGTGTGTGTGTGTGTGTGTGTGTGTGTGTGTGTGTGTGTGTGTGTGTGTGTCTGTAAGTGGGTCTGTCTGCGAAAACTATCCGAAATTTGGTATACAATAAAAGAAAATAAAGGAAACAGAAAAAAAGAAAGTGCGTGTGTTTGTGTGTGTTTGTGTGTGGATGTGTGCGATATTTTCAGAGTTTTCGTAGCAACTTGTGCTCGGAAAAAGCTACTGTCTGAACAAAAGGCAACGCAATATCAGCTTGTGCGTGATAATTGAGTGTAATAGAAAAATATATGAGTAGAAAATAGATAATATAATAATAACAATAATCATAATATCGATAGCTGCAATAATAATAGTAGTAGTAGTAGTAAGTAGTAGTAGTAGTAGTAGTAGTAGTAGTAGTAGTAGTAGTAGTAGTAGTAGTAGTAGTAGTAGTAGTAGTAGTAGTAATAGTAGTAGTAGTAGTAGTAGTAGTAGTAGTAGTAGTAGTAGTAGTAGTAGTAGTAGTAGTAGTAGATATAATAATAATAATAATAATAATAATAATAATAATAATCATAATAATAATAATAATAATAATAATAATAATAATAATAATAATAATAATAATAATAATAATAATAATAACAACGACAATAATAATAATAACAACAACAACAACAACAAGAACAACAACAACAACAACAACAACAACAACAACAACAACAACAATAATAATAATAATAATAATAATAATAATAATAATAATAATAATAATAACAAAACGTACTGGTGTGTGTGTGTGTGTGTGTGTGTGTGTGTGTGTGTGTGTGTGTGTGTGTGTGTGTGTGTGTGTGTGTGTGTGTGTGTGTGTGAACCATGAGCCACGTGGAGGGGAACGAAGAGAATGACAAACGAAGAGACGAAATTACACACACACACACACACACACACACACACACACACACACACACACACACACACACACACACACACACACACACACACACAGGAAAGCGACATCCCGCGAGCAACACACGATATATACAATTTCCTGAACATAGACACCCGGAGGCTGCCACCACCACCACCACCACCACTACCGCCACCACCAGCAGACGAAGGGAGAAATACCAAATCCTATATATATACAATAACCTACTATTACTACTACAAAACCAATCATCACACACCCACGTCTTCTTTTAACTTTTTTCCTACATTCCTTTACTCCTTCACCTGTTACTAATACTTCAATCTTTTTTCTCCCACTCTTTGTATTCTCCCACTTACAAAACAATATAGGTAACACAAATATACACCCTACACATATAAACCACCAGCTCCTTCCTCCAACCATACTCACTACGGAATGAGACATGACCGTGTTTACCAGATACGTCGTATACACTGGAGAGAGAGAGAGAGAGAGAGAGAGAGAGAGAGAGAGAGAGAGAGAGAGAGAGAGAGAGAGAGAGAGAGAGAGAGAGAGAGAGAGAGAGAGAGAGAGAGAGAAGGAAGGGCGGCCTCTTTTCTATGATTTAATGTGATATAGATCTTATCTTTCATGTCTTATTTTTTCCTCCCTTTCTTTTTACTGCCGAGGTGAATGCTGTGTTGTTGTAATGTGCAACTACCAAGAATATTTAGAGAGAGAAAGAGAGAGGAGGGAAGTACGGAGGAGAAAGAAGTATAATAAACAGTGACTCTTCGATAAAAGCCTCAACAGAAATCCTTCCCCAGCGCTCAACAGAAAACCTCGTTCGTTCCCCGCGACGTGAAGGCAGACAGGGAGGCAGGCAGGCAGGCAGGTTAACAGAGGCAGGGAACCACAACAAATTTTTGGCGGGTAGTGACTTTAACAGATCACGTTGGGCCGACCGTGAGTCATGTTCCTCCTGCCTGTTACGGAAAATCAAGGGGAAAACTAAGGGAAAATGAAAGTGAAAGAGTGAGTGAGGGTTAAGGAAGAGCGTGGCAAAAAATAAATAAATAAAAAATAAAAAAAGATAAAAAAGATAAAAGAACAAAAAAATTTAAAAATAAAAAGAACTTGCAGAAAAATTTTAGGAGGGTTCTTAAAAGTGAGAGGAAGGTATTTCAAATATCGCTGGTCTCAGTACTCATCGTATTTATTTCCTTTTGTTCATTAAGCTCAGAGTATTATTTTCATGCAATCTTTATTAATTTTACGAAAGACTTTCCCTCTAAAAGTGGAAGGAACAGCATCTACATAGGGTTTCTCTCAGCCTTTCAGTCTTTCACTAGACTTTTTATCTGCGTTGATTCTCGGTGCCTTTCACAGCAGAAGTTTTCATACTGTGCTTCCATCAAAGGCCAAGAGACAGGTCTTGGCCACGCCTCCACCTATATGCGCGGCACATTGCCTTATACAACCACTGTCACAGATTACGTTCTCTTTACACAATCCTCCCCTACATATGTACTACTACATGCGGTATACTACTCTACGGGAAAAATGAAAAAGTTTTCAGTACTAAAGCTTACTTCAAAAATAAGGTTGGGTTGGAAATCATAATATATGTACGAGTACACATTACACGGTTACACTCTCTCTCTCTCTCTCTCTCTCTCTCTCTCTCTCTCTCTCTCTCTCTCTCTCTCTCTCTCTCTCTCTCTCTCTCTTCCTGCATAGTTGAGTTACTTTTCCTCTAGAACTACATCATGCCAAGGGAGGGAAAAAAAAAAAAACATTGAACCAGAATATCGCTCCTGTATCAAAATCCAACACAAAATAAAAGCCAAATTGAACTGGTGCATGGCTGGAAATCATAGTAATAGCACACGTACATACCAGACTTTAGGGCGCTCCAAACTGACCCCGACTCTTTCTTAATTTCAAAAGTTCCTCTCTGTTTTCCCTACAAAAGCATTACAACAACCTCCACCCACCCACCCCCCCAAAAAAAAAACACAACAAACCCAAAACCCAATACAAAAACGAAATATATATAGAATAAAATAATTGAACTGGCGCATGGCTGGAAATCATAGTAATAGCACAACACGTACTCCATACATACCAGACTGACTTTGGGTGGGTGGCTCCCAGGTTGCCAGCCCCACGTGGATCATTAGTCTGTGTCTCCCCGCGGGTCAGGGCGGCGGAAGGCACGGCTGATGGATGAGACCGACAACGGACAACACAATAATTTACGACGCGGATAAATATAAATGAGACAAAACTTTGGCGGCCAGCGAAACGAGTCTATGAACACGACGAATGAGTTTGGGGAGCCGCTTTGACTAATGGCCCTCATAAAACAAAATTTGAGGTTTATGGTCACTCTTATTTCGCTGTAGTAGAGTACGTATTGTGTGTGTGTGTGTGTGTGTGTGTGTGTGTGTGTGTGTGTGTGTGTGTGTGTGTGTGTGTGTGTGTGTGTGTGTGTGACATCGTACATCTAATAAAACAGGAGACAAGCAAGAAAGACGACATTAAGAAGGAGAGAGAGAGAGAGAGAGAGAGAGAGAGAGAGAGAGAGAGAGAGAGAGAGAGAGAGAGAGAGAGAGAGAGAGAGAGAGAGAGAGAGAGAGAGAGAGAGAGATTCAAATTCAAATAAATTTTTCTACTGGTAGTGGCTTTTATATTCAAGTATCATAGGAATATAGTAAAAACTAAAATTACAATAAAATAAATAACCTACACTAAAGAGAGAGAGAGAGAGAGAGAGAGAGAGAGAGAGAGAGAGAGAGAGAGAGAGAGAGAGAGAGAGAGAGAGAGAGAGAGAGAGAGAGAGAGAGAGAGAGAGAGAGAGAGAGAGAGAGAGAGAGAGAGAGAGAGAGAGAGAGAGAGAGAGAGAGAGAGAGAGAGAGAATATTTAGGCACGTGCAGCTTAATATTCTGTACCCTTTAATACATCAAACAGGTAACGCACAAAACGAACAAAATAAAGCAAAACAAAAAAGACCGAGAATACGAGTGGGGAGAAGATAAATCAATAAAAGAAGTCCCTGTTGAGGGTGTGGAAGGGAGAGTGGGAGAGAGAGGGGTACGAGAAGCAGCCCCGTGGATAAAAGCAATAAAAAACAATCCGGAAAGAAATCGAGAATAATCCAAAACGAAAGCGGGTCTCGGAGTGTGATTCAAGAGCCAATCAAGACACTCGAGCGCTTTTTGAGCTTCCCCGGCCCTCTCTCTCTCTCTCTCTCTCTCTCTCTCTCTCTCTCTCTCTCTCTCTCTCTCTCTCTCTCTCTCTCTCTCTCTCTCTCTCTCGTCCCCAGATGTTCCGGGGCTATAATACCCAGGGCCTGGCGGGATGGAGCCGAGAGAAAGCCAGGAGGGAAGTGGTAAAAGGTACAGAAGGGAGAGGAAAGAAGAGTTGAGAGAGCAGCAGTATTGTTCCTCACTCCGCTTCGCCTCGACTGTGCCAAGTGTTTTCCTTCAGTCCCTTCCTCCTCTTCCTCCTCTTGGTCCTGCTCCTGCTCCTGCCATCTCTCAGTGTTCATCCTCTTACCCTTTCCTCCTTGAAAAACCTCTGCAGATGGGAGAGAGATGATGCTTGAGGGAGCAATATGAAGGCCACTAGAGGGGGCTGCCGGAACCCTTGCTCTGAGTACTCTCTCTCTCTCTCTCTCTCTCTCTCTCTCTCTCTCTCTCTCTCTCTCTCTCTCTCTCTCTCTCTCTCTCTCTCTCTCTCCTGCATCTCCCGTGATTGGTCCGCCGCGTGTCGTGGATACCAGTCCGGCTTCCTCATTGGACAAGACCAAGGCAAGCAGTGCAGGGAGGAAAAGACTCTGATGCCAAAAAGGGACGCGTGTTAGGTGGCACTCTTTCTTCCTTGCGTCGTGGCGAAGGGGAAAACTCAGGTATCAGTGATTTGAGGACGGTGTTGAGAGGATGCTCTAAGTAAAGGGGAAATAGATATAAAGATGGTGAATAGCTGCCACCTTTAGAGACTTGGTGGAAAACGTAATGGGAATGAAAAGAAGCGCATGATCTTGGAATCTTTTCGCTGTGTGACTTTTTTGGAGGCGTGACAAATTAACTTTACTCTCATTCTTTCTTTCTCTCTTCCTCTTCTTCTTCTTCTCCGATGTCCTTAGTCGGTCTTCCACACATATACAAGAATACAAGGAAGGGTTGTACATGAAAAATGGAAGGCAGACATACATCAGATAAAGAAAGCACACACGTTCGCTCTGAACAATCCAAGAAATAAAGACTAAATAAATAAAGAATAAAGAAATAAAGACTAATAGAGAATAATAAAGTAAAAAAAAAAAAAAGACGACCACTAATGGTAGATACACGAAACCAGACATGAGAACACACACACACACACACACACACACACACACACACACACACACACACACACACACACACACACACACACACACACACACACAGACCGCTATAAATCAGAGAGGAGTGTACAAAAAATCGTGTGTTTTCTTGGCGATTACTTCCCAGTGTGTTGGTGGCGGTGGTGGTGGTGGTGGTGGTGGTGGTGGTGGGTGGTGGTGGTGGAGCAGGTGGCCAGAGCTCCATTACTAGGGTTTGTTTTATTCCACTTTCTTTTCCACCCTGAGCATCCAGAGTGGTGCAGGCAACTCGGTAAAAGCAAGAAGAGGTGGACGGTCAACTGTACTAAGAGAGGACGAAAGCGAGACGAGAGTGAATTAGAGAGAGAGAGAGAGAGAGAGAGAGAGAGAGAGAGAGAGAGAGAGAGAGAGAGAGAGAGAGAGAGAATTTACCCACCCACTCAACCTCCCATTCACACACACACACACACACACAGACACAGGACCATTCAGCGTATGAACAAAGGCGTGTAACAATGAACCGCCTAACTCTTCACTACAGCAATAACCTCACAGTATTTACACAGGCCGAATACAATGCCATGCTTTGTCAGGCGATGAAAAGACGAACGCTCACTGAAAAGAATTAAAGGGACAGAAATAAACAAAGCTTTCTAATTGACACACGCAAGTCGAGTGAATTCTGCAAGTAAATAAAATGGATACAAAATAAATAAGGAAAGTATTGGTTTAATTGCCTTGCATGTATCTGTACGGGAGAATACGTGGGAATAAATGAGTGAGAGTGGGAGGAAATAAGTGCATTAAGAAGAGGTGATACAATTTATGGCAGGGATTACCACGGCTTTCATATTAAGAGTAATTAGGATAAACTCTATTTCTTGCGCCATTAACTGATTATATTCACATCACCCTCTTTCTCCTCCTCCTCCTCCTCCTCCTCCTCCTCCTCCTCCTCCTCCTCCACCTCCCTTGACGAGTTGAAGGTGATATAGACAGGAAATTATGCACTGATGAAGCCAATAATGGTCTTTGAGCGCACTAAATAACACGCAGGCATTTCCTCACTTGCCCCACACTGCCTCTTCTCTCATCTCCTCCTCTTCCTCCTCTTCCTCCTTCTCCACTTACTCTTCCTCCTTTTATAGCTTTTTTTTTCCACCTTTCCTTTCACCTCCTCTTCTTCTTTTTTCTCTCCTTCTCTTCTTAATCCGCCTCCTCCTCATCATTCGCTTCCTCTTCCTCCTTCCTCTTTCTTTCATCCGCTACCTGTATCTCCTCCACCTTTTCCTCCTCCACTTTCTCTAACACTTCCACCAACATCTCTTACTCCTCTAATTCTCCCATCTCTGCATCCTCCTCCTCTTCTTCCTCCTCCTTCTCCTCCTCCTCCTTCTCCTCCTCTCTCCTTTGGCTTGGCTACCCTACTTCTCTCAATTTTCAGATTAGGTAGTATAATTTGTCTTAAGTTTTTCGGAGGGGCAAACAGGTCTGGTGTAGTTTGTTGTTTGTTCCTCCTTTGTGTTCCTTTGTGCACCTCATTCTAAATATCTGCCTCTTTCACCTGTATCCTCTCTTTTTTCTTCCTCCTCCTTCTCGTCTTACTTCTCCTCTTCCTCTTCCCCCTGCTCCTCCTCCTCCTCCTCATCATCACCTATCTCCACTACCAGCATCTTTATCTCTTCTTCCTCCACATCTTCTCCTGCTCCTCCTCCTCCTCTTCCTCCTCCTCCTTCTTCTCTATCTCCATTTCCTTCTCCCCATCGTCACCTATTACCACCATCACCATCCCCATCTCTTCTTTTTTCACCTC
>NC_087152.1:17352500-17362500 GCF_035594125.1 Scylla paramamosain
CATTGTACTTTTCCCTTTTTCTTCTCCAGAGTCCTTCAAGGCAGTGTTTTTTTTCTCCTCCGTTTTTTTTTCCCTCTCATTTCCTGTCTCTTCCTTGTATCTTCCCCTCTTTCCTCACCAGAGTTCAGCATGGCCGCATTCTTTCCCCCTTGCCCTTCCTTTTTTTTTCTTCCCTCGCCTTCCTTTCTCTTCTTTCTCATTCCCAGCGCTGGGGTTCTCTTGGTGGCATAACAGAGAAAACAAAGCCACTTCTGACCTTCTCAAGTCCATCACCCAGCAAACGGTTCGCTCCTCACGAAACCCAATTAAACAGAGACCCTCCTGCTATTGCCCCCCATCTGTTTCTGCGTTCCTGCCTCCACCCTGTCTTCTCCTGCTCCTTCTGCTGCTACTGTTGCTGCTGCTTTCCCGTCCTCTCTCTCTCTCTCTCTCTCTCTCTCTCTCTCTCTCTCTCTCTCTCTCTCTCTCTCTCTCTCTCTCTCTCTCTCTCTCTCAGCATCCTTCGCATTCTCCTCCTTTCAAATAAGCTTTCTCCCCTGTCTCCATCTCTTCTTTCCTTCTTTCTCCTCTTCTCTTTTATTTTGTTTTTCTGAGTATTCTCCGCATTCTCCTCTCTTCAAATAAGCTTTCTTCTCTGCTTCATCCTCTTCTTTCTTCTTTTTTTACTCTTTGCCTCCTCTTCTCACTCCTCTTCCCCTCCACCTCCTCTTCCTCCTCCTTTTTGCTATTTTTTTTTTTTTCAGCATCCTCCGCATTCTCCTCCTTTCAAATAAGCTTTCTCCTCCACCTCCATCACCTCCTCCTCCTCCTCCTTCTCCGCTGCTGTTTTTCCACTCTTCCCCCTCCCCCACCCATCTCCTCCTCCTGCTCTTATCTTTTCAGTAAATTTCCTTCGTCCTCCTCCTCCTCCTTCTCCTCCTCCACCTGCTCCTCCTCCTCCTCCTATTCGTCTTTGCTTCTATTCCATCGCCTACTCCGCCATTCCTTTCACTGGTCTCAGAATACGTCATTATAAGGCTGCAGACAAGGTGTGTGGAGGCATCCCGGCTTTGCAATTGCAGTGCATTCCGCCGCCTCCCACCACCAAAGAAAGAAAACGGACGGAGGCAGGCAGGAGGGAAGCACAGGAGGCACGGTGGGGAGGGAGCTAGATGAGTCAAGTCCTCTTCCCTCCTTCTTCCCTCCTCCTCCCTCCTCCTTTGCCCTTAGGAAATTTAATCCGTCTTTAGTTCGCACTCCGTCAATGTAAAATTATGATTCGACCTATTTTATCATTTAAGCGGACCCGTCTTAAAGAGGTGCTAGTGGTGTCCGCCCTGCCCGCCCTGCCTGACCTGCCGCTTGTGTTCCTGTCTCTCTCTCTCTCTCTCTCTCTCTCTCTCTCTCTCTCTCTCTCTCTCTCTCTCTCTCTCTCTCTCTCTCTCTCTCTCTCGTTCCTGCCCCGCCCTTGTTTTTTGGAGAGAGAGAGAGAGAGAGAGAGAGAGAGAGAGAGAGAGAGAGAGAGAGAGAGAGAGAGAGAGAGAGACGAATCACACACCAAAGATAGATTAAATGCACAACAAAACATCGATGGAATTCTTCTTCTTTTCCCCCAGCAATCCTTTTCCTCAAACCCCCAAACTCTGCCTTCCTCTCCTCCAGTTCCTTACCCCCAATTCCTCACTGAAATTTCCTCCCCCTGACCCTCCACGCCCCAGGAGCTGAAAGGGAAAGTTTTCCAGGAATGTCTCCGGGAACTCTGGGCGGTTGTAAAGGGAATAAAGAGGTTAGGAGGGCGGGGGAAAGGGAGGAGTGAAGCGAGAAGGACGGGGAACGAGTTTAGCCGAGGAATCATTGACTGCCTCGTGTGTGTATGTGTGTGTGTGTGTGTGTGTGTGTGTGTGTGTGTGTGTGTGTGGTGGTAGTGGTGGTGGACAGCCGCATGGAACCCAGCAGAGGGAGGCAACTGACAAGACTTGTGTAAGAGAAGTGACAGCAGCGGAAGGACTGGCTTAAGAAGAAGGAAAATACTAGGAGTTATGTAATGGTGCAGGTGCCTACCATCTATCTACCGACCTACCTGCTATTTATCTACCTACACACACACACACACACACACACACACACAGCTAGTTAGTCAGTTTATAGAGAGAATTACAGGAAAGCAAATTAAACACACCATATATCATTTACAGTTGTCCAATTTTGTCCATACACAACCTCTCTCTCTCTCTCTCTCTCTCTCTCTCTCTCTCTCTCTCTCTCTCTCTCTCTCTCTCTCTCTCTCTCTCTCTCTCTCTCTCTCTCTCTCTCTCTCTCTCTCTCTCTCTCTCTCTCTCTCTCTCTCTGCATGAAGACCAGAAGTAAAAATAAAATAGATAAATAAATAAATAGATGAAGGGCATGCCTTAAAATAACAACCAGTATTTCACCCACCAAGAGGACTCTGAATAGTTCTAGTTTGCTTTCAAAACATCCAACACTGAAGGCAATATCAGGAGCAGGTCACCGGAACCGAACCAAACCCCGCGGACCAAGACGTTATCTATACCTCTCCTCTCCTCTCCTCTCCTCTCCTCTCGTCTCGTGTCCCTATTTTTCCCGCGTCCTCATCCCTTCGCCTTCTTGTCTTCATTCCCCGCCCCTCGCCGCCACACCGCCGTCCCTTACGCTGCTGAAAGAGACGGCTGAAGTACCTCGACCAAGTTGTTGATGAGTTCGGTGTTGCAATTGAAAGTTGTGTTGAGGGCATCGCGGGAAGCCAAGACTTCTTCTTTCCTTTCCTCTCCTCTCCTCTCCTCTCCTCTCCTCTCCTCTCCTCTCCTCTCCTCTCCCTCTCTCTCTCTCTCTCTCTCCCTAATATCCCAGTCACCGCGGAGGTAGCAGGGCTCCGCCTAAACACGTGCCACCATTCAGACTGTGTTAATTATTCTGACGCAAAGTAGGGAAAAAATTAGTTTATGAAATATACAACTACACGCGCATCCACACACACACACACACACACACACACACACACACACACACACATATGTTACTTCATGAATCATGAAGGAACAGCCTCATAACAGCTGAAACAAACATCTTCTGACAGCTCATGCAATTATAAAACACTCCTGGAGAGGAAAAGTAAAGTAAAAAAGCTCGCTGAAGTCAGGCAATAACAAATAAGAAAGCCTCGAGGTGAAAGTCTTCAAAATACATAGGGAAAGTGAAAATATTGTATACATATTATTTTATACGGAAGTCACTTGTTAATTGTCAGGAATTAATAATGGAAAGACTGAAAGTGTTTGCGCACCGAGCTTAGTACAGCGGTCTATTAAAAGAATGTTTCTGCCACCTGTTACTGTATTCCTCTCCTTCACATTAATGCAAATATCACTGTATTATCCACACGTGTAGTCACAGTAGGAAGTCAAGTCACACAGGCATTTTTTTTTTTTTTTTTTTTTGCCGTTTTTTCTCAATATTAATACTCTTCTTCCTCTGACCACTAATAACAAGACAACACTTTTTTTTTATCTGAATAGTCCTAAAAAAAATCACCTGAACTGAAATAAAACTGTAGGTATTAATATGGTTCGTGTTGTTGCATCACTTCTTATACTGTCTGTCAGTAATGTCTTTTAGAATTATACTCTAAAATTTGGCACGTGATTAAATTTGCAGACACCCGTAGTAATTAGAGGATAAAGAATCAGTTGTCAAATTTAGTAAGGATGGCAGAAAATCAGGGAAGTTAAGACTAAGGAAAAACGAAAAACACAGGAATAGGTACAGAATGTTTACTAATGACTACGGCAGATTTAATCTCTCTCTCTCTCTCTCTCTCTCTCTCTCTCTCTCTCTCTCTCTCTCTCTCTCTCTCTCTCTCTCTCTCTCTCTCTCTCTCTCTCTCTCTCTTGTTCTCACAACACTGATCTCATTCCCCAGTCATGTCCCTCACTCATTCCATGGATCAACAGTGAGCCATCATTCACCTCCTCCACTATTACAATCCGCCTCGCCGCTGCCTCGTCCTCTCCATAACCATAACTTCAGTCTTGTCCACTCCTACTCTCATACACCCCCCTCCCACACACACCTCCATAAATCCCAAACAACTCATATCTCACAGCAAGGAGGCAGTACATCATTCTTACGCATCAGATCTCAGTTGATTCTGTTTCATTTCGTTCCTCAGCACCCTCGCTCGCTTCCCCACCCACTCTTGTTTACTCATCTCTCATCATTGCGAATTTGTGCAGCTCAAAATGCGTCTAAGTGATGTATAGTGATGTGATAGATTTCAGTTATTTATGTTCATGGTTTGAGCTGTACATTTGAAAAGGATTCTATGGAGCGACGCTTTTAAAATTTCCAGCACAGTGACTGTCCACCACAATAGTTAAAGTAGGGAAACAGTGACCGTCTACCACTGTTGCTGCTATATTGAATAGTCATCATCTGCCACATCTATCACATTTTACTGACTACCACATCATACACGTCACATTAACAAAGTTACGATCCTTTTCTTTGCCTCTATCATATTATTCTTGATGTATTGAAGGAAACCTCGAAGCTATAACTGACAAGTTGAATGAATCAAATACCATAACATTAGGAAAGAAAAAAAGAGAGAAAGAAGGAAAGAAAGAAAGAGAGAGAAAAAAGAGAGAGAAAGAAAGGAGGAAGAAAAAATAAAGAAAATAAAATACAGATGGAAGGAAAGAAAGAAAAAGAAAAAGAAAGAAAGAAAGAGAGAAAGAATGAATGAATTAATGAATGAATGAATGAATGAAACATAGTAAGTAAAATTCAAAGCAAGCACGCACACACACACACACACACACACACACACACACCATCACCACCACCACCTTCTAAAAAAAAATATAAAAAACCCTTATCAGTTAAGATACAGTTTTGGGAGAGGCATTCTTACGCTCCATGAATAAATGAATAATAAATAATTAATGAAAATTCAAACATGAAATATTCTCTCTCTCTCTCTCTCTCTCTCTCTCTCTCTCTCTCTCTCTCTCTCTCTCTCTCTCTCTCTCTCTCTCTCTCAGGTTTCCGAGCATAGTGTTATCCCTCTCCGCTTTGTGTGGCTTAGTTTTGCATTACCTAAGTTGCGTACTACTGGTTTAGTGTGTTGTGTGGCTTACATGTAGTGCCGTGTGTTGCGAATGTGTGGCTTGTGTGTTGTGTGTTGCGTGCTGACTCAGTGAAGTGTATTCCGAAATGGGAGAGTGAAGTCTGTTGCGTGTTTGGTTACTGTGTTAAGTTACGTGCTGGTTTTGTAAAGTGTGCTGCAAACTGTCTTATAGAAAAAAATGTTGTTTATTGGCTTAGTGAAGATCGTTACTTCCTGTCTCAGTGAGGTGTGTTTCGAACTGGCTTACTAAAGTGTGTTGCGTGTTGGGTTAATGTCCTATGTTGTGTTGGATTACTGTGTTGTGCTGCGCCTGGGTTTGTCTAGTTCTTGCTGGTTTACTAGAAGGTGGTGCTGTGTACTGGTTAACTGAAGTGTGTTGCATGTTGGATTAGTGTGTTGTGTTGCGCCCTGGCTTCATGTGATGCATTACTTCCTGACTGAAGAAATTAAACAACCAGAGAGAGAGAGAGAGAGAGAGAGAGAGAGAGAGAGAGAGAGAGAGAGAGAGAGAGAGAGAGAGTGTGTGTGTGTGTGTATGTGTGTACAGCGCTATGCAGTCCCGTTGATTTGATAGACATGATAAATATAAACCGTTCACGCTCAGCCGCAGCACAGACTGGCCAGCATGAGGCCGAGCAGCGCACGCCGATCATTTTATTTATGACGGGATGAATTACTCCGTCATTCATTCAGTCAGTCAGTCACGTCAGTCAGTCAGTCAGTCAGTCAGTCAGTCAGCCGGCCAACCATCCCATGAGCTTGACTATTAACCAGTCATTCCATCAAATCTCTCTCTCTCTCTCTCTCTCTCTCTCTCTCTCTCTCTCTCTCTCTCTCTCTCTCTCTCTCTCTCTCTCTCTCTCTCTCTCTCTCTCTCTCACCCACCCACCCACCCACCCACCCACCCACACACACACACACACACACACACTGAAGCACACATTTTCCCAACCATTTAGGAGGCAAATTAAATAAATGCACATATGCAAAACTGCAAACAAACGAACGAACAAACGAATGCAAAACGAGTGCGTGAAGCCAACCAATAAACAGCGTGCCCGTGTTTACAGACGCCCCGGTGTGGGTGGAGGCCCCGCGAGGCAGAGTGGACGCCGTGGAGGGGGACAACCTCACCATCATCGCCAAGGCCCAAGCCAACCCAGGTCCTGTCAAGTAAGTACGGAGCTCCGGCAATGCTCACCCTGGCTACAGCGAGTGGCAGTGTGGTGTGTGTTCGTCAGAGGGTTGTTCTCTTGGTTTGTGCTAATTTGTAAGCCCACACTGATTCTTTTTTTTTTTTTTGTGGGGATTTATATGTATGGGTATAGGTGTGTGTGTGTGTGTGTGTGTGTGTGTGTGTGTGTGTGTGTGTGTGTGTGTGTGTGTGTGTGTGTGTGTGTGTGTGTGTGTGTGTGTGTGTAGCTAAAATTCATTTACGAAAAGGGAAAAGTTTCGAGATGGAAAATATATATATATATATATATATATATATATATATATATATATATATATATATATATATATATATATATATATATATATATATATATATATATATAAACTTACCCAAGTTCCTATACACCTGGGAGTAGTAGAAATAATAGTAGAAGTAGTAGTAGTAGTAGTAGTAGTAGTAGTAGTAGTAGTAGTAGTAGTAGTAGTAGTAGTAGTAGTAGTAGTAGTAGTAGAGTAGTAATAGTAGTAGTAGTAGTAGCAGTAGTATTAATAGTAGTGGTAGTAACAACAACAACAACAGCAAGAACAACAACAACAACTTCAACAACAACAATAATAATAATAATAATTATTATTATTATTATTATTATTATTATTATTATTATTATTATTATTATTATTATTATTTTTATTATTATTATTATTATTATTATTATCATTATTATTATTATTATAACAATAATAATGATAATGATAATAATAATAATAATAATAATAATGATAATGATAATAATAATATCAGGCGCTAAAACAAAAACAAAAAAAAAGCAGACTCACTCATCAGTTCAAAACCTGTACTCTCCAACTAACACAACAAAAATAACATCATTGGTACTACACGTAACTTCCACCGCAGGTACAAGTGGCGGCGAGGGACGGAGGAGATCGGGAACGGCACGGGCGGGGACGGGGCGCTGCGAGTGGGGCCCCTCCACCGCCTGCACTCCAACAACTACACGGTCACCGCTACCAGCCCCCGCGGGACCGTTGCCTCCAACTTCTACCTCAACGTACAGTGTGAGTCACTAAATATCCCCTTGTCTCTTCGTCTATGCGTTTAGTTAGTCTCCGACTTTAGACTTAAGGTGTACATGCTTAAAGTGTAGAATTCCAGTTGATATCCTTAGTCTGTTTTTCAGTGTGACTCGCTGAACGGATACCCCTTTGTCTCTCCGTCTATGAGCCTTTAGTCTTAAGGTGTATATGCTTAAAATGTATATGGTGTACATTTCTAATTAATGCCGTTAGTCTGTCTCTTTCTCTCTGTGAGTCCCTGAATAGATACTCCTCTGTCACTTCGTCTTCGAATTTAGCTAGTTTTTGCTTTTAGTTGTATATGGTGTATAGTATCAGATAATGTTCTTAGTTTCTCTCTCTCTCTCTCTCTCTCTCTCTCTCTCTCTCTCTCTCTCTCTCTCTCTCTCTCTCTCTCTCTCTCTCTAAGTCGCTAAAACCATTTTTTCCCTGTCTCCTCGTCTAAAAGTTTAGCTAGTTTTCGCTTTTAGGTGTTAATGATGTATAATACCCTCACTCTGCCTCTGTCTCTGTGTCTCTGTCTCTCTGGCTTTCCCTCCTTCTCCCTCTCTACCGATTCTCATCCCTCTCCTACTTCCACAGACGGGCCGGAGCACATCGAGACTGAGAGGCGCGTCAATGTAGCCCGAAACAAGTCTGCCACGGTCCCCTGCTCCGCCTCAGGGAACCCCACGCCAACCATTACCTGGACCAAGAAGACCAGGTGAGCATGACTCTCTTGCCACGAGTTATTGCACGTGATTTTTTTTTTTTTCTTGGTGATGTAAGTTGAGGTGGAAAAACAGTTGGTGTCTAAGAAGTTATGAAGAGGTGTTTGAGTGTGTTTGAGTGTGTGTGTGTGTGTGTGTGTGTGTGTGTGTGTGTGTGTGTGTGTGTGTGTGTGTGTGTGTGTGTGTGTGTGTATGTGTGCTATTATTAAAAACATCAAGATATTATCACATGCACTAATCCGATACATGTAACTCTAAATATGCGTCGCGTGAGAACCAGGCAACAGTCAGCTCGGAACATTACCACTCAGAGGACTCACTGCCTGGCTGCCTCCCCTAAGGAACAACCCAAGAGCTTAAGTACGAGTTTATTCATGGCCAGAAATTGAGTATAACTTCCTGCACTTATTTCCATTGTCTTGCGTCTCTCCCTCGACCTCAAGGATTTTAAAGTTTAGGAATGAATACTAAACACAGTGAAAATGAATGCAGAAATTTACTCGATCTACAAGCCTCTGATATGACAAGTTCCTTCTGACAAATGACTAAAGATAAGGAGTAAACGCTAAACATACTGGAAGTGAGCGCAGGTTACTCGACTTATGACTGCAACTGTACCATGAGAGGCGTTTCATGTATAATAGAGCATCATTAGTGGCGACGGTCAGACAGTAAGAGACAGGAGTGGAGGAATCAGTGAGTGAGTCGTGTACTGCGGGCAGGAAGGTGGCACGAAAATGGTAAAATGAAGGGAAGGGAAGGAGAATGTGAGCGACAGGCGTGTGGAGGAGGCTGGGTGATGCCAGCTTGTGCTCCTGACGGGATGGAAATCATTCTCTCTTCCTAGTTTTGGAGTCTTCATGTTCAGTATTGTTTTAACGGCATTATAATCTCTTCATCTATCACTCATTGAAATATAAGAACATAAGGAAAGCTGCAAGAAGCCAGTAAGCCTGCATGTGGCAATTCCTGTATAAATGAAAAAGGACTTCATGTTGTCTTCTTGCAGCCTCCCTTATTTTCTTAAGTTCATATGTTTTTTTAAATACCTATATCCACCTATTTGTCTATCCCATAAAGTAATCTAATATATATCCACCTATCTTTCTATCCCATAAAGTAATCTAATATCCTCTTAAAGTTCCCTATTGATTCGAGACACCAATGGCACCAGACATCAAATTAACTGATACCACTGTTTATACGTTGTCCACTAAAGGAGTGATGGTTAGCTTATGAAAAGGATCTTGTCTTTGAAATCCCCATGTCCATTCTGTTCATATCAGAAACCTACCATGAATGCTGTAACTTGTTTCCCGTTTCCCTATACCAAGAAACCCAAAGGAACACAAAGAAAAAATCAGACCAGCCGCATACCATCCCTTATGAGGTTATCTGATAAGTTACACAACATAAACATAAGAACATAAGAAAATAAGGGCAGCTACAAGAAGCCGTTAGGTCAATACCTGGCAGTTCTTGTATAAATCCTACTTACCTATCGCCGCTTATCATCCTCATCCATAAATTTGTCTAATCTTTCAAAATCTCCCTAATGACTCGGCACTACTAACCCAATCACTGAGTCTATTCCATTCATCTAACAGTCTATTTGAGAACCAGTTCCTCCCTATTTCTCTTGTAGGATAGTAAAATACGAAGACACCTCTCCACCCGCCGCTCCCTTCTAAAACGAAACACAAACTCACATTTTTCCACGCTCACCACCAAGGTACCAAGGCAGCACCACCGTCGCCATGCTGCAGCGTTTCACAACAGCTGAGCCTCTTATCATATAAACCCTCTTTGGTGAAAGCTTCAGTAAGTGTGGCGCATCCAGCTCAGCAAAGCCAGCGGGATCCCACCACCAGCTTGTTCCTGTGTGGCAGCCCTG
>NC_087152.1:17365000-17502500 GCF_035594125.1 Scylla paramamosain
TATATATATATATATATATATATATATATATATATATATATATATATATATATATATATATATATATATATATATATATATATATATATATATATATATACTCGTATATATATATACCAAGCCGGCAGTCCGACACGGGTTGGCCCAAACAAAGCGCTACACACTCATGCACACAGCATTCACACTCCTAGCCTCGTCGGTTCTTGGTGAAAAGGATCGTCTTGTGGTCCGCCCTACTATACCCAATAAATAAATATATAAGAAAGAATTTAGATATGAATTATAGCCGTGTCTCAGTATAAGTGTGTACAGTACAGTAAAGCATACAATGTACGTAATTTCTTGTGTATAACTGAACGTTGTTACGACTTTGATAACTTTTCATATTTCTATACTTGTCAAAATATTTGCATTTTTTTCTCATGAAGGAATGGATACAAATATGATGAAAATAATAATAATAATAATTATTATTATTATTATTATTATTATCATTATTATTATTATTATTATTATTATTATTATTATGATAATAATAATAATAATAATAATAATAATAATAATAATAATAATAGTAATAATAATAATGATAATAATAATAATAATAATAATAATAATAATAATAATAATAATAATAATAATAATAATAATAACAGTAATACTTTGTGACGAGTTCATTTAATGGTTCTGCTTCACACGCCTCAGGAACGCGTACATTTCCTCACTCATACATATTTGTCTTTTTTTTTACACACACAATTTTCAGGGAATTTCATTTACATTATTCATATCCAGTGGAATGATTGCATGCTCACATCCAGAAAAGGAAACATTTTCACACAACAACAACGCAAGCAATCATATGCTATAAGGTACACACTTTTATGCCTTATGTGATGGTTCGCAATCTTTGATGTTCCAGGCTCTAGTAAGAACTGTCTTCAAATGCCACAGATATGATCAATTGAGATCACATTATTTTTTGTCCACTGATATAGAATGATATAGGATCCTTGTTAAACTTTCACTAGAATCATAGATACATCATTGAAAATCCAAGTAATATATTTAGAATCATGAAAAACCACTGGAAACGCTTATAGCTTTCACTACAACCCGTCAAACTATCATTAAAATCATGGACACATCCCTGAAATCCCAATACCTTCCATTAGAGCCCGTAAAACTTAAACCAGAATAATGAAAACATCCTTGAAAATCCCAATAAATTACACTATAGCCTTCCATTAGAACCATGAGACCTTCGAAAATTCCCAATAATTTATATAAGAGTCTGTTAAATCATGAAAACATCCTTGAAAACCCCAATAACTTCCACTACAGCCTCTTAAACTATCACTACAACCCTGAAAACGCCTTTTGAAAACCCCACAATAATTTCCACTAGTCCGTTTAAAGTAGTATAGATAAAACGCCAAAAACGATTAGGAATGCAGTCCTCTGACGTTTCTCACTCGCCACCTTCATCAAATCCGTCCATTTCTTTAGTATGTCATTCCTAAAACACACTAGAGTAGCTGTCCTGCCTGGTATTGATTTTCGCTCCATCCTGTAATCAGTGAGTAGTATGTTACGTGTCTCCTGATAAATTAAAGAGTTCGGAAACGTTACTCTTTATCGATCTTGAAAATAACTCATAACAGGTACGGTATCTTCAATCACTATCATTATTATCTTTAAAGTATCATCATTATTTCGTCTAGTACTCATTTTTTTTCCTGAAGAGACGCTCACTTTGAGAGTCTCTTTCTTTTTTTATCTCGCACACGATCTCTTTAATAGCAACGACTATTCCCAGAACTAATTATAACTATAACGAGGGTGTTCGATATCTACTAACAAGGCGGCGGCGGAATCTGACACGCCGCTCTCACATTACGCGGAGTTCGTAGTTACGACTAGATGGGCGTCGCTATGAGGGAAACTTATTATGACACGAGACATGAGCACCTTCCTTTCAGCCTCCATCCGCACGTGCGCCTCACCTCATCTCCGCACCTTCATTACTTCACCTATCTTGTCTTAATATCAAATTTCAAGGGTTAATTCTCTCACTGAGGTTCATATTCTTTGACACTTTTGGCTTATTATGAGCGAAGCGAAGTTTACTATTGAGGATGTTTAATTTTTGAGCGGCACGGCCCGACCGTAACGTTATTCAGACGCTAACATCTCCGGAGCTACGCAGTCGATCGTGACGAAATTAGCACCATACGATAGCACAACTCTGTCAGTTTTACATGATATAGCTTTCATCTCTTCTATTGGGTGAAGTCAATGAGTAACTTGCAAAAAAAGTAGAAAGGTGTCGGAAATGAGATTTCTCAAAAACTCCACAACCAATTCTAATGAAACTTAAGAGGTGTCATATTGTTATAATTTCAATAAAATTCCTTATGTCAACTTTTAAATAACGCTGCGCATGCACAAAGTCAAAATTTTAACTAATTAATTGATCAAGTTTTCTCTCTCTCTCTCTCTCTCTCTCTCTCTCTCTCTCTCTCTCTCTCTCTCTCTCTCTCTCTCTCTCTCTCTCTCTCTCTCTCTCACACACACACACACACACACACACACACACAAACACACACACACACACACACACACTTTTTTAAATACCCCTTCCACTTATGCATTACTGACAGGTTCACGCATCAGTCGCCTTCCGAGGTGTTTTACTGGTAAATATTTTCAAGGGCCACATAGATTAGTCAGGTCTTCATGGTTAACTCTCAATTCTGTCAAATCTCAAGGGTTATCTCTCTCTCTCTCAGGTTCATATTCTGAGACACTTTTGGCTAGTAAGTATTTTCAAAAGGCACACGAATCCTTCCACTCCACCAGTATCTACCTCTTGCATCCTAACCTGGCGTAGATAGACTTCATAATGAACATTATTTCCTATGTTCAGTCTCTCCACTCCACCATTCCGTATCTCTTACACCCTAACATAAGAAGATTTAATAAAGAGAACCTCTATTCTGTTCCCCCACTCCATCAGCCTTTATTTATTAAACTCTGATCTATAGAAGATTTAGTAATCAATACCATCTCCTTGGTTCAGTGCTTACACTTCACCAATCAATCTCTTACACCTTATTCTATCGTAGATTTAATAATGATCCCGTTACTTTGGTCAGTACCTTCACTGCATCAATCTCTATTCTATATCTTAACCTATAATAAAATAAAGAATACCATCTTTCTTTAGTCTCTCTACTTCACCAATCCCAATATCTTATACCTTAACCTACAGCAAAATAAAGAACACCGTCTTTGTTCAGTCTCTTTACTTCATCAGTCCCTATTTTACACGTTCTATCCCCAGCATGCCTCTCCAGAAGCCTCACATTCAGTAAACACGATAATTCCCTAAGGTGTGTGGAATCTTCTGTCCCCTTGAACTCCCTGATAATATAATGCAACAGGTCTCGCCTGTACACGGCTACACCACCTCCATCCATTCCCACGAGAAGGTCCTCAGTCCTCACACCTGCACGCACTCACGCCATCGCTCTGAGACAGTGTATATCAGTCAGTCATTCTGGTATCAATGGATGTCTAGTAGGCGTGTGGCGGGAGTGTCTTGTCTAGTTGAGATGTTGTCATGGTATGGTAGTAGTGTGGTAGTAGTGTGGCTTGTTTTCTCTTTTCTTCTTCTTCTACTACTACAAACAATAATAACACATCCTCGTTTATTTATCGAAGAGATCGGCCAAAGGCAAAAAAAAAATAAATAAATAAATAAAAACTGATAAAAAAAAAAAAGGCTCAAAATGTCATTCCCAACAACGACAACAAAAAAGTAGAACCGCAAGAGAAGCTGATTCATCTTCGATGTGTCTTGATGCTCCTCTTCTGAAACAGCTCAGGTCATAGGCAGAAGGAGAAAGTACAGAAACAAAAAGCTCCAGAGTTTATTAGTGAAAGGACTAAAAAGAAGTGAAGATACTGGTTAACCCATGCATTAACATGAGTGTTGTGATGGTGTGTGTGTGTGTGTGTGTGTGTGTGTGTGTGTGTGTGTGTGTGTGTGTGTGTGTGTGTGGTGACAAAGTCCACACTGCCCAGATTTCCAATCATGACTTCGAAAGTATGACGGAAAGTGATTATCTTCCGCGAGAGAGAGAGAGAGAGAGAGAGAGAACCACGTTTCCGCGATGCAGGCGACACACAGCACCAGGTAACCTACCAAAAACACTAACGAATTTTATATGCTGCAGGTAAACTCTATAGTCTATACCCCCATCATACTAAACAACCAGCTATTGTGCATCTACTAGCCAACAGCGTAAGCCAGAAGCATATCCATTGCAGCTAGACGATCATTAATTTTATCCCACGCAACACCGGAGGTTTCGCGATCACCCAGTAGCACGATTATAACTTTTTAGGCCATCACGGAGACGCATAAACTACCAAGTCAAGAGTGCACAAGGAAGACAACATTCTGAGTTACCCATGCACAACACCCTAACGCCCCAAGAGACCCCGAGCGAGGCTGCCACTTCATTCAGACAGCTTTAAACGCCTCCCTCACACACACACACACACACACACACACACACACACACACACACACATACACACACACACACACTATTTAATTTACCACCAGTATTCGGAGCCAGTTGTTGCTCAGAAGGAGTGCAAGCAAAAAAAAAAATAATGTATTGCCTGCAGAAAACAGAGCTCAGGTAGTGGAAGTGTGGCACGTGTGGGCTGGACAAAACTACGAATTCCTTGCACCAGTTTGGTATAGAATGGCAAAGAGAAACACGAGTATATCAAAATACTGATTCCTTCCTGACATCTGCTACTCTGCTCTTCCTTTCGATGAGAGACTTGAGATTCCTATTTTGAAACCCTTTAGATTATCTCTGTGACTATTATTCATGTTTTTAGGGTACTTTTTCCATTAACGATGTTGAATCCTTGTCACACTATCGCTGGAATCATGGAAATACCCTTGAAAGTCATAAGAACCTTTCTTTCATGTTCAGCTATTATTAGAGTTATGAACGCACCCCTGAAAACCACAGGAACTTCCTTTTTCACCTCTATTTCACTCTTAGCCTTATTCTGTCTCCTTCCCCAATGCAAGAGGTAACCAGTATCTTTACTCTTTCATCCCCTTGACTGATAAACTCTGGAACTCTCTACTTGAATCTATATTTCCTCCTTCCTACGACTTGACCTAGTTTAAGAGAGGAGTTTCAAGGCTCTTCCAGACCTGAATTGGTTCTTCCTTTTAAAATTCTTTCCTTTTTCTTTTGGGAGAGACAATTGGCGGGCCTTTTTTTTCGTGAATCTGTTTTTTTTTTTTTTTTTTTTTTTTTGCTCTTGGTCTGCCTCTCTTGTGCACAAAATAATCGAGCCTTTTAGAAGTATTCGAGATACGAGAGCCAAAAGTTTGAGGATACGGTCTTGAGAGAACTAGTTGCTTCCTCAGCTTCCTTAAGACGGGCAGAGCAGTGTGCCTTGGTGTTCAGCGTGCTGCTCTCCCTGCACCTCCCTTCCCTTACCTTCCTGAAGCATCTGCCGATAACATGGAGATGCTTCAAAACTGTCCATCGCCTACAAGTGTCCGTGAGGTAATGCAGTCCCCTCCAGGCTTCCCCAGCAAATATTTTAGTCTTCACATTCAGGCACTGGTTACACTGCCTCTGCTTTACCCACGTCACTGAAAGCTTCACAGCCCTAACTTCACTGTTCATTTGCATTATATATTACTATTATCATTATTGTCATCATCGTCTCTTCCTAATTCCGTATTTCCTCCTGCCTACGACTTAATCTGTTTCAGAAGAGGAGCATCAAGACACTTTAGAAACTACACTGGCTCTTCTCTCGCCTCTCCGACTCCTATATTCTTTTATGGGAAAGGAGTTTGAGAGAGCTTTTTTTAATCCATTTTCTTCAAACCCGATCTTCCTGATACATAAAAATTGTCTTGAATTAATCATACGACTGTCTAACATGAGGCACGCACCAAACACCATTCATCACATGCACCACCCTTAACCCTAACCTAACCTAACCTAACCTAACCCAACCAAACCTAATCTAACCTAAACTAACCTAACCTAACTCAATTTAACCTAACTTAATTCAACCTAACCCTATCCTAACCAAACCTAACTTAACCTGAAGCACACACCACATACTACTAACCACACATACTCCTCCTAACACTCTTTCACCGCACAGAGGCGCCGTGGTGGAGCAACCGTCGCCCTGAGGATGTGGTGGGTAGCTCGTGGGCGCCTCTGGGTGGGAGTGGGGTGCTTGAATGCCATATGAAGGCCCACCCGCCGCCCACCTTCCACTGGGCTACCCGGGACGGAAGGACGATCACCCCCAGCAGGAAGTACACCTTTCTGCCGCCCAAGGTGAGTGGGGAGGGGGGGCGGTGAGGAGAGAGAGGAAGAGGGGAAAGACAAGAAAGATGGAGGGAAGAGGGAACTGATGAAAGGGGAAAGGGAAGGAGTGTGAGAGGGAGGGAAGGACTGGTGAAAGAAGTAAGGGGGGGAAGGAAATGAGAGACAGAGGGAAGGATTAGTGAAGGGAGGAAGGGAAGGAGTAGAAGAGGGAAGGAGGAAATGGAAAGGAAGCGGTGAGGGGGGAAGGAGTAGGAAAAGGAGAGACAGACAGAGGAATTGGTGAAGGGAATAAGGGAGGGAGGGAATGGGAGAGGAAGTGGAGGTGAGAGGGGTGGATTAGCGAAGGGAATGAGGGAGGGAAGAAGTGTATGATTGAGTGAGAGAGAGCGAGAGAGAGAGAGAGGGAGATATTCGTGAAGGGAGGAAGTGGAAATGGGAGAGAAATAAGGAGAGATAGAGAGGGAGAGAGTAGGGAGGAAGGGAGGAAAGAAGTAAGTGGAAGAGGGAGACAGAGAAGGATAGGAGAGAAGAACCGATGAATACATGGGATTTGCGAAACGAACTGCATGTGAAAGAGATCGATGGTGAGCAAGGAGAAAGAAAAGAAAAGGGAAGAAGACAAGGCAGGAAGAGACGAAGGGAAGAAGGAAGGGAGAGGGAGGAAAAATGGGCCTTCAGAAAAGGAAATGCACGTGAAAGAGATCAGTGAACCCGGTAACTGCAGGAGGAATGGAAAGGAAGAAAGAGGGACAAGAAAGTAAAGCAGAATGATGCAGGAATGAACCACTAAGAAATTATATTAAAAATTTACGACATGTTGATCATCTATTCACTGCTCGTTCATCTAAATTACCATAGCAAGAACGCTCTGTCCATTTGTCTGTTTGTCTATCTGTGTCACACGTGTTCACGGTGTTAACGCCCAACCACAATTTCTCTCTCTCTCTCTCTCTCTCTCTCTCTCTCTCTCTCTCTCTCTCTCTCTCTCTCTCTCTCTCTCTCTCTCTGCTGCGGCGCGGACTGGCCGATAACTCCTCGCTGAAAAAAAAACACGATTTTAAGAAAAAAAAACTTCGTCCCTATCAAAAGTTATTGGCAAAATACTGTGAGTCAAAAGGCAGATTTAAAAAAAAAAGGAAGAAAAAAAAAGAGCGACTGGTGAGGTGTGAGCTGGAGTCCCCACACTAGACAGGAATCGAGCTTTTACTCATCTGATCTTCCAGTCGCGGCAACCTGTCCTGTTTAAACTTCTCTTTCCTTCACCAAACAGCCTCGCAGGAACTAAAAGGGTCTGTTACTGCTCGTTCTCCTTTGTATTTCTATATTTATTTTGATCACTAAACAGCGTCGCAGGAACTAAAAAAGTATATTTATGTCTTTTTTTTCTTGTGTATTCCTTTGTATTCGTCTTCATCATCAAACGGCCTCGCAGGAACTAAAAAGCATATTTCCTCTTCTTTTCCTTTGTATTCCTTTGTGTTCCTTTGTATATTATGCATTTCTTAACATTAATCTCCCTAATACACGTTTTCTCTGATGACTGCATAATTGATCAGGATATTCTACGTTATTTTTCCTTCAAGGCTTTTTTTATGCAGCAATGTCATTTAAACAGTTAGAGGTGTCTCGTACTGCTCTCTGTCACTGATTCGTATTGGATCAGAAATTCAACCAGTATAACCAATTTCTACAATATAATGATGCAATAATAATCATTCTGTTGCTGCAAAGTTAATGTTGAAATTATTGACTGGATTGTCTCATAGAGTAATCCTGTGATATTTAAATCGTATCATTATCAGAGTTTCGATGAAAGAGAGAGAGAGAGAGAGAGAGAGAGAGAGAGAGAGAGAGAGAGAGAGAGAGAGAATCACACCCCGTCCCCCTCTCTCTCTCTCTCTCTCTCTCTCTCTCTCTCTCTCTCTCTCTCTCTCTCTCTCTCTCTCTCTCTCTCTCTCTCTCTCTCTCTCTCTCCTCATCCTCCCTCACTCAGCACTCGAACGCTAACAAGCAGAGTAGGAGGAGGCGTGATTGGCTGGCGGCACACGAGCGGGCCGTCCCGAGGAAAGCCTCATTACGCCGCTGGCTGCCCTTGAGTGCCTCGTGTCGCACACACACTTAATTAACGCCGCTCTGATCACGGCGGAGGCTGCAAAACGTGGCTACAGGTTTCTGATGGATATGTTTAAACAGACCATCAGTATAACTCATTCCTTTCTCTTACTTCACAAGGTTTTCCTTATGTAAGAACTCGAAGAAACCGGCTCTCAAATGTGGTAGATAACCGATGGCTACAAGTTTGTGATGGATGTGTTCAAATATGGCGGATTAATAATACGTACATTCACTCTTTTCTCTTATTCCACAAAGTCTTTCTATTGTAACGCTTGAAAAAACTGGTTCTCAAATACAGCGCTTGAAGGAACTGATTCTCAAATAGTGGTAGATGAATGGTGGCTGTAGTATTCTGTTGGATGTTTAAACAGATCATTAGTAAATTCATTTCTTTCTCTTACTCCACAAGGTCTTTTCTAATATAAGCCCTTGAGGGAACTGGTTCTCAATACAGTGGTAGATAATTGAAATAGACTCAGTAATCAGGTTTTCGAGGCTACCGGGAGGTTTAAAAGAGGATTAGGCAAATTCATGGATGGGGATGATTGGTGGGAATGGGTAGGCATGTTTTACACAGGGACTGCCACTTCTTGCAGTCTTCTTTATTTTCCTGTTCGTATGATTTCCTTTCTCATCGACACGGCTTTCTAATCTGAATACAATTTTTCTCCTTCCCTTCCCTTGATAAAACAGTGCTCCCATCCGATGCATAAATAACGTTTGCTGAGGCCAAAAATTTTCTCTTCTTTTTCAGGTACATGCAATAATTCCCTTCCCCGTCTATGGTATAATATAGATTTCCCGTAGTCTATAGATTTTCGCTTGATAAATATTTTTCCCCTCCGGTAGTACATATATAACTTTTGTTAAAGGCTAAAAGTATTCTCCCTGCAATGTGTGCACCTTTCCTCCCTTCCACGCATCTACGATGTGTGGAGGGTTTTCGTTTCGTTGTCGTCTGCTACGCCGTTGTGGTGATGTGGTAGTATATGCAACACGACAGCCATTTACTTGTACATACACTTCTCACCAGCCCAAGAGAACTATATACAAACCTCTCACCAGACCAAGAGAGGCATTTACTTGTACATAAACCTCTCACCAGACTAAAAGACCTACACACAAATCTCTCACCAAACCAACTGAACTCACACACAACACAAGAGCCTGAGATTATTGAAATACGTGTGCCAGGAATATCTGTACGTCACTCGTTAAGGCAAATTACCTCACACATAATATAATAAAATTCCAAAGCTTATTCATGAAGATAGTTAAGGTAAGAAGTGATGTAATGTACAAAATATTTCGAACAGCAAAAAAAAAATGTGTCAATCAATTACTTCCACTTAGTTGTCCATTTCTTCCTGGTCTTTACAAGGCTCTTGAAATCAAGCCGTTCATAATTATTAACATATTCAGAGATAGGACGAAACTGGGTCACATATGGTAGTAGATGAATGGAAAAGATTCAGTAACTAGGTTCTTAATGCCGAGACATAAAGGGCTTTTAAAATTAAGATTAAACATATTTAGTGACCGGAATATATGTGAATATAGGAAGGCATCTTTATATAGAGAGTGGCACGTGTAGGCCTGATGGCTTCTTGCAGCTTCACTTACTTTTTCATGTCTTTATGTTATTCCCTCGCCACATCGGTTCAACCCTCCATAATATCAAGACACTTATCCTCCATTTTTCGATGACACTTTTGATCATTGTGTCTGGACTGGCACCTCATTGGGATTTTCTTTTACTTTTTTTTTATTTTGCTCTTTCTGTTGCTCTTGGCCAGTGCACCTGTAACATAAAATATAGCAATAATAAAGTACTAACTCCAATTCAATTTGTAGACGTAAAACTCACTGGACATCGCAACATCACTTCCTGAGGCAACTGAACACGACACGCGCGCCGCACCCCATCACCCGCCGAGCCGCAGTGACGTACGAGGGGAAATATATCACCACAGAGGCCACGCTGGTCGGAAATTCGCCTCCCACAAGCAAAATTCCGCAAACCCATCCACCGCCGCCCGCCGCCTCCCTCCAGTGTAGGGAAATCTCTAATAAAACTTGCCGGCCCATTTAATTAAAGAAGAATTTCACCCAATAATTCCAAACTGACCCCAAGCCCTCAGCGGTCGTCAGTGCGCCCTTTTCCTCTTGTCCGTCTGTCTGTGTGTGTGTGTGTGTGTGTGTGTGTGTGTGTGTATGCGTGAGTGGTTGTATGGTGGAGAGGCGGAAGGGTGAGTGTATGGTGGGATGTGGGTGTATGTGTGTGTGAGGAGGAGGAAGGGATGGGGGAGGAGAAAAGAACAACAACGACAACAACAACAATAAACACCAACAACAACAACAACAACAACAACAACAACAACAACAACAACAACAACAACAACAACAACAACAACAACAACAACAACAGCAGCAGCAGCAGCAGCAACAACAGCAACAGCAACCAACCAACCAACCAACCAAACAAACAAACAAACAAACAAACAAACAACCACTCACCCACCCACTTAAACAAACAAACAAACAAACAAACGAACAAAAGAAAAAGATTAACAACAAAAAATAATAATACACGTACACACGTCCACATTCGATACCATTCCACTTAAACAAAGCAAGTAAACAAAATAAAGCAAGTAAACGAAACAAACGAAACAAACAAACAAACAAACAAGCAAGCAAGCAAATCTTCACAGTGTCATTGATCTCACACACTAATTTCCCAAAGGCATCACGTTCTTTTCTGCGTTTTTTTTTTTTTGTTTCCTTTCCTTTACTGTCGTATTTCTCCATCACGGGACACACACACACACACACACACACACACACACACACACACACACACACACGCACACATACACACACACACACGAGGGAGAGAGAGAGAGAGAGAGAGAGAGAGAGAGAGAGAGAGAGAGAGAGAGAGAGAGAGACTCTTTGTGACAAGTTACACTCTCTAATCCAGAATAAAAAGTTAATAAATAGAAAAAAAATGTTGCTCAGTAAAGGTGAAGGCTTCTCTCTCTCTCTCTCTCTCTCACTCTCTCTCTCTCTCTCTCTCTCTCTCTCTCTCTCTCTCTCTCTCTCTCTCTCTCTCTCTCCCTAACATTTGTCCTCCCTCCGCGTGCGTAAATTCCTCATACAAATATCTACGAGCAATATTCATTTAGCGCTTATGTAAAGGAATTTTTTGTGTCACTTCCTCCTCTTGCTTCGTGTGACGCGTATTTCACTGCAATGTCTTCGTGTCCTCCTGTGATGCATTCTGTTGCATTTGTTTTCTTTGATACTCCTCCTACCATTTGGCTAACTGAGTTTGTGAATTAGTCAGAGAGAGAGAGAGAGAGAGAGAGAGAGAGAGAGAGAGAGAGAGAGAGAGTGTGTGTGTGTGTGTCTCTCTCTCTCTCTCTCTCTCTCTCTCTCTCTCTCTCTCTCTCTCTCTCTCTCTCTCTCTCTCTCTCTCTCTCTCTCTCTCTCTCTCTCTCTCTCACACACACACACACACACACACACACACACACACACACACACACACACACACAAAGGACTTCTGTGGAAACTCGTGATTCACTAAAAGCTCTAATGAGTCTTTGCTAAAAGTCATGTATGAAATTACATGAGTTGAAACTTTTTAAGCTGCCGTGCGCAACTCAACTCTTTCATGGCATTACCATTATGCTCGCCTCTAAAGCATACAGCGCTTTAAATGCGTGTATCTGCAAAGTATGCCAGCGTGTTCTCTTTCTTTTTAATCATACTAATGAATACGAAAGATTATTATTAGTGGGCAGCGTTTCAGACAACCCGACGAACATCTTTTTTTGCGAGTGTGTGTGACGGAAACGAGAAAAGAATATTAGCTTTGTTTTATACCGCTATCGTTTTCACTTTTTAGTAATTATTTTTAATGAGTACGAAGGGCAACTATCTGTGGACCACTCTCCAAAGTACTCGATAAACTTTTTAGATAGGAAAAAAACATTTACTTTGTTTTGCATCGCTGATTTTGTTCATCCTTCTTTAATCATACTAAAGATTTTCATTCATGGACAGCTTTTCGAAGTACTCGATAAACGTTTCTTGGTAGAGAGGATCCTTTGTATCGTTGAGTACTATTGCAAAGGCAGCGAGGAGAAACACACGTCGCACTCTTTCTATAGGCGTCAGCTCCCAGTGCACCACTTCATCCATGCAGATCATGTATAATCACGTAGTATTGACTCTTAACATACCACAATATCGTTCAGTTCAGCGCTTTCCTTCAGCCTTAACACCTCAGATATACTGGCAATGTCCAAATAAGATCTTACAACAGAAATTACAATTGACAGATTTGAGGGAGATTGGAGGAGTCACTATTGAGGGAAAACACACAGCAGAGTACAGATGAATACGACCAACACTATATATATACAGAGTTTCCTGTCGCCTCTTAATTAATACTTTGGGCTCTCGTGAGGACATTTTTCAATGGCTACAAAGATGAGAAACGTGTTCTTATGGGTCTTTTGGGTGTTTTCTCTCACTGACGATCCATAATCCATCCTAAACGATCAATAGAGTTATAAAAAACACTGTAACCTCCACTAAAGGTTTTTAAAAGTTGTCAAGATAAAGTGCTAAGACTTTTAAAAAGACGAACCTTTGTTTGGCTCGGCCCTTGTACAGCAGCAGGCGCCCATCGCTCCCTCCCTCCTCCACCGCTTTTCCTCGTCTTGACATTTCACTAATCCTCTAGAACTCATAATGATTCACTGCCCTTCAAAAAAATGGCCTTAGCAGCATAATTACTTTACACAATGAAGAATGTTGATCCTCTTTAAAGAACAGGGTAAAAAAAATGGTTAGTAATTGCCTGGATATTGTAGCGAGTAATTAAGGGGCAATTAATAATAATCATACTTGCGCAACTTCCCGTATTTCATTCCGTGTACTATCGAGGTTCAGGCTCCTTCATTGTGTATCTTGCCATCAGGGTCTCTTGTTTGCATGTATCTGTTGCTTTTCCGCGTGTGTTCGTTTTTTCATTATATAACCATCACCCTAATTTAGCCCAAACTATTAAAAAGAGCAATGGTTTCTGTTACTGCATTATCATAAGACAGTGCTATTAAATTCACCTATCAAAGTGTCGACAAGGTTAAGAAAAAAAAAAAAAAGACGTTCCGAGAGAAATATTGCTGAAGAATCTGCCAGTAGAACGTAAGAAAATAAGGGAACTGCAAGAAGTCATCTGGACTACACGTGCGACACTTACCTATGAAGGAAAAAAAAAAATGTCAGATGCTGAAAGTGTCTAAGCGAGGAGGAGATGCAGACGTAAGAGGGAAAATTTTGCCATCGGAAAAATATAAGCAAAAAACAAAAAAAAAAAAACTGCAGTGAAAAAATTACGATGACTTTCCCTTTTGATCGCGTCACGCTTATGTCAGCAGCTCTCTGGAAATCCTACAGCAAATATCCTTCATTCATATTAATTCCTTGTTTATGATGAGCATGGGAGAGGATGGCAGAGGAAGAGGAGAAATACAAAGAAATACAAAGGAAATTCAAACAGTAACAGACTCTGTTGTCTTTAATAAACCGTTTCGGTAACTATTCTACGCTATTAGTAAGAAAGACAAGATAGTTCAGAGGAGGAGGAGAAGGAGGAGGAGGAGGAAGAGATGGTGGTGGTAAAGAAGGAGGAGAAACGGATGGCAGTAATGCATGAGAAGAAAGATAAGGACGAGGAGAAAGTGACTTTAGAGAAGGAGAAGGAGAAGAAGCAATGAGAGTAGAGAAAAAAATAGAAGAGGAGGACGAGGAGGACGAGGAGAAAGAAGGAGAAGAACAAGAACATGAACAAGAAAAAGAGGAGGAGGGGGAGGGGCTGAGGAAGGTAAGGGTACGTACATTAGTAACGAGAGGGGGGTTCCTGTCCGTCCGATGGTCTCATTCTACGAGACGTTTCTCAAAGGACTCCCACGTACTTAGCTAGCCAAACTTCTAACTAACAATCATTAATCACTTCCTTGCCAGACTGACTTAGTTATCAAACTCACTCACTCACTCACTCACTCGCTCGCTCGCTTTCCTCTTGACTGATTGAATGGCTGACTAATGAGATGACTTACTTAGAGCTACGGTACGTACCTTTTCCTAACCTTTTACTAATATTAACCTTATATTTTTCTTACTTTTTTTTTCTCCGCCCGTCATTTTTTTTCGATTTCGCAATGAGTTTTTATTGATATTTTATTTATTTTTTTTTTTTAGACCTTGGCATGAATCTCTGTTTTTTCCTTTTATTGAGAGAGTTTTTTTTCGCATTTCTTTCCTTATTTCATTTTTTTTTCTAAGATTTATCGAAGGATACAAACTGATCATTGATTAACTGTGCTCAGTTTTGCTACTTCAACGTCATAAAACATAGTACTGCCTACTTTTTAACTCTCTCTCTCTCTCTCTCTCTCTCTCTCTCTCTCTCTCTCTCTCTCTCTCTCTCTCTCTCTCTCTCTCTCTCTCTCTTTCTCCATAAAAGGAATAATAAAAAACTTAATCATCTATTTACACTCGTATAAATATACCAAGAGAGAGAGAGAGAGAGAGAGAGAGAGAGAGAGAGAGACGGAGTGACCTCGTAATAGTGAAGCTCACTGGACGGCTGACTGATTGACTGATCGACTGACTGACTAATTCAAACACCACAACAAAGTAATCATCTCACGCTGCACATTACAATATCAAAACACACAACACACAAAAATAGATTAATGGTGAAAATTAAGATATGAAACTAAAAAAACCATGGACAAAGAGACGAGGACAGAGACCTGACACTTATCTTCACATCTTGTCCCTCTCTCTCCCTACCCTACTGTGATATACCCAACCATACCCTAACCCAAACCAAACCAAACAAACGTACCCCAATCCCTGTTCTCTTTATAAATTATACCCTAAGCTCTTTGCTCTAAGTCTAACCTTACGCACCCTCGCAGCTGGTAGACGGGGTAGTGGAGTGGTCCTCAAGATTAGAAGTCCGCAGCGTCACTCCCGAAGACTACACCACCTACACGTGCACGGCCACCAACGCTCTGGGAAAACACACGTCAACACTCACCCTCACCCCGCCAGTCCCGCCCGCCACTCCCAGACACCTTGCCGTGAGTTTAAGTGGATTTTTTAGGGGTTTCTTTCTTGTTTTTGGCTTTCTTATTTTCTTTTCTTCTTTTTTTTTTCTTTCTTTTTTGTTGTTGGTAGATTTTTTTTTAGCAAGTGTTTTTTTCTTTTTCCCTATTCTTTTCTCTTTTTCTTCGTCTTACTATTTTTCTTATTCTTTCTCTCTATTCTCATCTTCTTCCTCCTGTTGTCTCTCCTTGTTATTACTTGTATTGTTGTTGTTATCAGTAGCAGTATTAGCAGAGGAAGTAGTAGTAGTAGTAGTAGTAGTAGTAGTAGTAGTAGTGGTAGTAGTAGTGGTAGTAGTAGTAGTAGTAGTAGTAGTAGTAGTAGTGGCAGCAGCAGTAATATATTTCTTCATTTACGATACTTCCTCCTACATTTCTCCTTCCTCTCTACCTTTTCCCTTTTCTTCTTCACCTTCCTCCTCCTCCTCCTCCTCATGCAGCTCTTGACAATAAACATCACTGCCATTAATTAATTAAGAGTAGCCATGTGTCTCCCTCTTTCATCTTGGCTTGGCTGATGACTCTTGTTGCTAATAATCGTCATTTCAGGAGAGCGGCGCCGGTCTCTCTTTTAAAGGCGCGTTGACCAGCAAGTATTACTCAGCACAACTACGTACTTGAATACTGCACGCGCTTTCTCTGCAATACGTGTTGCATGACATTTCAGCGTTTTTTTTTTTAACGATATATTTACGCAATGCCCTTCATTCTGTCATATAATCTTAACCCTAATTCGTTCTGTGGAATCAACTAAATCTCCTCAGTTGTTTCTATGGTAACTTACGTAGCTTTCTGTTTTTCGTTTCCTTTCTTTCTTTTATTTTTTTACTGTTCCTCCTTCTTATAGGGCGGTGTGTCTTTGTTTTTATATCGTTCCATGTCTCTCGGTTTCAATCAGGTGGTTTACTTTATCATACAGTTAGTGTCAACAGCTCTACTGAGTTTTGTTTTTTTTTCAGTTTCTTCATGTTCTCTTGTGTCCCTCCTATTTCTATTCTTACTATTCCTATTCCTAATTTTGCTCCTTCTTCTCTCCTCCGTCGTCCTCCTCCTCCTCCTCCTCCTCTTCTCCTCCTCCTCCTCCTCCTCCTCCTCCTCTACTTCTTCCTTCCATTCTTACTGCTTATCTTTTCATTCTCTAAAACCACCTCCCCCTCGTCCTTGTCTTTCTTCTCATGCATTACTACCATCCAGTCCTCCTCCTCCTTCACCACCACCATCTCCACTTCCTCCTCCTCCTCCTCCTCCTCCTCCTGTTCCCTCTCTTCTTCCTCCTATCCTAACACCACCTCCTCCTTAATCTCCTCACCACCACTTCCACCACCACTAACACCACCTCCTCCTCCTCCTCCTCCTCCTCCTGGTGTTCTTGTTGCTGCTAAGAGGGTATTTACATTGCTCCGCCAGGTAGCCAATGTGACCACGGGGGAGGTGTTGCTGGTGTGGCGGCCAGACCTCAGCCGCAGCACCCCGGCCGGCTACCTGGTCAACGTGTGGCGAAGCAGCGAGACGGGCGTACAGGTGAGGCAAAGGTGGTTCATTGTCAATAGTCTGATAGCTACATCACACATGTTTCCATTGGTCGGGTAACAGCACACACTTTCATTGTGTCTCCTGTTTTCTTCATTCCTGAATCTGTTAACTGTTCAAAACCGAGCATTTGTTAGGTTTTTGTAAGATCGTCAGCGGTTCTGAGGACTTAAGACTGAAAGAAAATGCGGAACAGTGAAGGTGAATGCAGAAGGTTACGTGATTTCTGACCGTGATTGTACGAGAGATGGTTTGTGTTTGTGATATGCAGGGAGATTTAATATAGTCGTAAATACGAGTATACTGGCATTCCTGGTCCTTTGTTTATCGTGTCACCTGAGTGTCCATCCTCCGGCAGGTCCTGAACGTGTCTGGCAGCGAGAGGACGAGCACGCTGGTAGGGGACCTCTCGTCGGGCACCGTCTACTCCTTCACCGTGCAGGCGTTCAACCCTCAGGGCGTGTCAAGGCCGTCCGTGCCTCCACTCACCGCCACCACGCTGGGTACGCCTCACCTTAAGTCTGTCACTCACTGCGGTGGCTTCATGCTGCGGTGTTCGGTTCACTGCCTATGGGTTGTGAGTTCGATCTGGCTCATGGCAATTCCCCGGTGGGAAAGGTCTCGCTGTCTTGTTACCATAAACGATGTTGAGTTGCAGCGCCGCAACTCAATTGTGCCCACTTCAACTCTTTACCTCTTATACTGCATCTCACTCTACATCCTCCATCGTCTCCCTCCGGCAGGAGTGGCGGAGAGTGCCAGCAGCAGCAGCAGCAGCAGCAGCGGCAGCGGTGAGGGCGGAGGTGCAAACGGATCACGAGTGCCGCGCCTCATCCTGCTCATCATGACGCTGGCAGGGACGGCGCTGCTCGCCCTCAATATCGCCATTATTGCCTGCTTTGTCCGGCGCCGAGCAGCGCACAACAACCGTGGGGTGTCCGGTGAGTCTGTGCTCAGACGCCTGGGCTTTTGAAAGGGAAAGGAAGGGTTTGTTGTGGAGATATGCCACGTGCTGTCAGTTGTCTTCTTTTTTACGTAACAATATTCTGCAGTTCATTCTGTCAGCGGCTCTCAACTTGAGTTTCACTTTCATAAGATGATATGTACACAGAAGGGTGAATACACTCTTAGATCCACTTGTCTTTATCTTATGTTGATTAGAAACACATTGTACCCATAATGGTACATACTGACAACATTCCACTCCAGCGTCTGGCCACAACACAGCACATAATCACTTATTCTGTGCCTCCTGCATTTTCACATTTCCTCTAGTAAAACTTAACCGTCTCATCGCAGACCAAGATTACATGAACTTCATTTTCTTTGCTGACGAGAACTGAAACCATTGTCAAGGCTTAATAGTAAAGTTTTTTTTTTTTTTTTTTTGTATGTAATTGTGAAGCGGTCGGTCTTCATAGTAGTTTTCTTTCTGTGATCACATGATTGATCTCACTTCTTCCTGCCACAGCCTCCTCCAGCAAAACCACAACGCTGGAGGTGTTCTCGCCCGCCACCACGCCCGGCACCACGCAGGGCGACGAGTTGCCCATCACCTCCACCAAGGGCCTCACCGCCATCACTAGGCAGGTAGGTCACCACGCAATACACCGCACTGACCACTCACTTCCACGGCCCCTCCCCCTGCCGCCCGATGCCTCCCTCAGTGGTACAAAGGTTCTCACTGAGTATGACCAACTTAAAAGCCAGAGTCTAGCCCCTCTCTCTCTCTCTCTCTCTCTCTCTCTCTCTCTCTCTCTCTCTCTCTCTCTCTCTCTCTCTCTCTCTCTCGCAAAAGGCACATTAATTAACTCCATATTACGTATATTTACTAATAATAACAACTCGAAACATTAAGACAACTCCTACATAAAGGTGCCTTTCCTTGTATCCTTCACGACTCATCACTACTGAAGTGATACCAAGGGTTATCACATGTTCCTTTCTTCTTCGCGCAGTGCGTGGAGGGACAACCAAGCCTAGGAGACACGGAGCAGACTAGCCTCTTTCATAGTAACGACCACGGCGGACCTCTCGCCGCCCCACTGGACCCAGGCCTCTCTGCCACCGCCCCCAGGCCAGGGTATAGAAACGGCAGCAGGAGTCACCAGAACGGCGGACTGTATATGCAGAAGTACCGCGAAGACACCCCGTATTACTACTCGCCGCTGCCACAGAACCATAGCGTGTCTGGGGAGGAGGGCGTGATGGCACGGCCAGGCAACCCCCCAGACGTGTGCCCCACCACCTCGGACTCCCGGGGCACCCTCACACGCCGTTCCCATCGTTCCCACCCCGAGGGGCAGAGCCAGCGGCAGCAGCAGCAAGCACCGAAGCAGCAGCAGCAGCAGCAGCAGCAGCAGCAGCAGCAACAACAACAACAAAAGCAGCAGCTAAAGCAACAGCAGGTGTCAGACATGTACCCCATGGAGCCGCTGTCAGCCCCCACCGGAGGGTACTTCCACGCCGTCACTGACAATCCGCGGCGACACTCTGTGGACGAGAAGCGACGTCCAGGAACCCAGCCAAGCCACCACCATCACTACCATCACCATCACCCGGAGCAGCAACTGCTACAGAACCGCGGCTCGCCCAGGACATCGGAGGGGCACGAAGGCAGCCGCCGCCAGCACCACCTCCACAACCTGGATCAGTTCAACGCGTACAGCCAGAACCACCGTGAAATCACAGCAGCAAACACAGGTCAGATGGTCTTTCTCTTTGATGTTTTCCCTCGACACTCATAAAATGTCTGCGTTAAATTAAGGTCAATAGCATTACACACTCCACACTGACCGTTCACGCTCACTGAACAGAAAACTTAATGAAGGTGTTTTCGCAGGCGTGGCGGGGAGCTACGCTACTCTTGGCCCGCGGCGCCTACATCACCAGCAACAGCAACAGCACGCAGCGGCAACGCAGTTCTCCACGCTGCAGCGTCCACTCTCCAAGGCCACGCCGGGCCCTCACAACGGCCACAGGGACCATCACCACCACCACGACCAGCGGACATCAGAGGGCACTGACGGGGCTGGGACGACGCAGGACGACAGTGGGTCATCAGGGTACGGCGGCAGTCCTCGCCAAGAAGTAGGTGGAACCTCCGGAGGTGGTGCGGGGGCGCTGGCCTGTCCCCAACCCGCCGACGCAGCCTCCACCTCTGCCACCACCTCGACGCTCAGTAGAACTCGGTCTTCCAGTGACCACTCCAAGAAAGGGAAGGGCGACTTGCCCGAGCCGAGGGAAGGCGTTGGGCAGGGCAAGTGAAAGCCGTGTCAGCCTGTCAGCTGATCTGCGATAAGACAACAAAATTCAAGGTGAACACTGCCGCTGTATGTGCTTGATGCTCCTTTTGTCGGTGACATGTACACAGCCTCATACACACACACACACACACACACACACACACACACACACACACACACACACACCAGGTAAACGTATCGCACCACCCTGTATCTCCATACCTACATCACTTTTACACACAACGCAATACCACACCAGCAAACACTCAAACTCTCTCACACAAACAAAAACAGCCTTATATCACAACTTTCTCCTAGTCTTCCCCAACACAGTCGCCAGCGTCATGTAGTTCAATCAAACATCATAGTGAAGACCTAATGACTTTCTGCTTGAAATTCCCTTGCATTCACCATACTGCCTCCTCACCCTTCCTTCCCTAGGCCGGGCTGAGAGTTGGGAGGCCCATCACTCTCAAACCCTCACGGACTTCCCCACTGCATCGCCGCCTCCTCCTACTTTTCCTACTCCTGCTGCCGCTGTTGCTGCTGCTGCTGCTCCTACTGCCGCCGCCGCCGCCGCTGCTGCTGCTACCGCTCCTCCACCACGAATCAACGATCATCCACCTGCGATATGTTCTGTCTCCCGCGAGCACGGATGAGATGAAGTGCAGGACGCGTAATTCGAGGACACTGGTCAAGACAGACCAAGAGAGAGAGGCGAATGTTTGTGTTTTGTATCAGTCATCCAAGGGCGGGAGTCCGTGTGGGCCTCGCCGTACATACATAGCTTTAAGGCAACGTCAAAAGAGCTTCTTGATTGCTGTTCCCATACCACCAGTCACCCTCTCGCCCGCCGCCCTGACTCCTCCTCCCCCTCCTCCTCCTCCTCCTCCTCCTCCTCCTCCTCCTCCTCCTCCTCCTCTTCATCCTCTACAATCTACATCCCAATCCCGTCTGCCTCGCCCTCCTCCCTCCCTACTCCCTCCTGTTGAACATGTGTCGTGAAATGTTCATATTTTTGTAAATGTGTGTGTGTTAGTGGTAGGTTGTGTGTGTTAGCGTTAGGGTGTGTGTGTGTGTGTGTGTGTGTGTGTGTGTGTGTGTGTTTGTGGGTGGGTGGGTGGGTGGATACCTAACATGTCTTTTCCTCCTCCTCCTCCTCCTCCTCCTCCTCCTCCTCCTCCTCTTTCTCTTCATCCTCATACTTATCCCCTTCTTCCCCCCCTCTTACCTTTTTCCATCTCACCCTGCTCCTCATCCTCCTCTTCCTCCTTACCAAACTACTACTAGCAACTAAAAGCCTCGGAGGAACGTGTGTGTGTGTGTGTGTGTGTGTGTGTGTGTGTGTGTGTGTGTGTGTGTGTGTGTCTGTGTGTGTGTGTGTGTTGCGCGGCAGGCAGCATCACGGTCCTGGGAGTGACTCAGTGTACTACTCTAGACCTCCCGTAGCACCTCCATGACGCTCATTTACACCGAAAATCTGTTTAATCGTAGGACAGTAAATTTTTGGAACTAAACGATACCTGTGTTTCCTTGGCGCTCCTCCATTTTTTTCCTTACTGATCTACGTACGAGTCTTGTACCCAATTATTCATCGGTGAGTTTCTTTACAATATTCTTCAATGCCTAATACGACAGCTGTGTTTGTTTGGCGCTCCTCCACTCATACAGATCTAAACATTAGTCTTGTTTGAATTATTCCTCAGTGAGTTCTCTTGTCCTCAATAGCTGATGCCCCCAATACCTGATGCGCCCCAATACCCAATACCTGAACTTGCGTTACACCACAGACATCAACCTACACTGTGTCTTTAAACATATGGACTCAAGATCCCGTGCAGTTCAAGGATTTTTTTTCCTTTGCTGTGCCTCGAAAAATCAATGCTATCCAATGATTCAGAAATGTGAAATATCGAGAAATTTTAAGTATGCAGTAAAATTTGCAGTCAATACATGAGAAGAAGAAATTCAGAAGCAAACAAGAGAATTTTATGTAGGGAGTGAAATTTTCGGTCAGACCTAAAATTAAAACAGGAATCTCTTCACTAATACATTTCTAGTAATATTTAAAAGGCAACACATTTATTTCCAAACATATGCAAGAAAAAAATTAAAGGCAAAACAGTTCACTTACTTAATAACAAGACGCACACATGTCATTTGAATACAACACAGACTCTCTTCCCAAACAACCCAACAAATCTGTCATAGTACAAAGACAGCACAAGCTCTGGACGGGAGGATGATTTACTTCTCAGTCATTGAGGTCCCGACTGGAGGAAAATGGATCAGAAATGTGTATCACCCACAAAACTACTACACTACTTTGAGCTTATGGGCGTCAGTAAATCTCTTTGGCCAAGCCTAGAAAAAAAAAATCTGAAACAGAAGTATCAGCAATAAGACTACAAGGAGATGCCTAGACGGCAGTAAGTTTCTTGGGTACATTTAAGGAAAATCAGCCGCAATGTACTTTCACATGTACCGTCACTGGCAAGGGTGCGTTGAGCACCAGTCAACGACAATTAACCTAACAAAACTAACGAAAAGATCAGACATTTTAAGGACAAATAGCAATGAAATCCTGCAATACCACATCATTACAGATTACATAAAGTACGGCTGAAGGAGTAACGTCAGTAGACACACATTTCAGCGTCTAAATAAGTAAGTACTATATTCCGAAACAGTTCTGCGCCGCACCATCACCACATACAAAAGGCTCTAGTTAGAGTTAAATGGATTTTTAAGGAGTATTTTTATGTGTCTAGTAACAGATTAAAAAGACTTCTAGTCTTGAGAACTCAGCTACTCATATCTGTGGCCTTCGAAAATAATCGTAGTCAGAGAACAGACCGTTTATGAATACAGGACTCAACTTTTACAAGCTGTAGTGGAAGTTTTTTGGTGTTTTCAAGACTGCTTTCGGAATTCAGTAAAAGTTTACAGCGACTGTATCAGCGGGAAAAAGAACACCCATGAGAGCTCAACTAATCATGTCCGTGGCCAGTGAAAATTATGCCTCGTAAGAATGGGGCTGAATTTTGTTAAATGAAGACGAATATAAAGCGATCCGAGTAGTTTCGGTACAGTTGGCAAGCCTGGCTGTTTGAAGCGTTCCGAAGGGTGCGTCGCGTATCATGCTGTGTTTCGAGCCACTGACTCGTGAATCACAAACAGTAGATGACACGTTAAACAGTACTATACCATACTTCGTCCATTCAGTGAAAATCATTCGTTTCATTTTAGTAAGGGTACTGTTTATGTGTTACTGTACTTGTGTGTGTGTGTGTGTGTGTGTGTGTGTGTGTGTCCAGTGCTGCAGTCATATAATACACAGCAGTTAAGTACCTCACGAAAAAGGCAGCAATAAGACTTTACATGCTTTCTCGGCTCTTACTTCTCCCAGCCTTAGAAAGCAAACTGTCACCTCGGCACGTCCTGTCATTTCAGTTATTGTTGACTACTGCCTGGACACTGGCATTGTTAATAGTACAAGTATTTCTAAGGAGGTTTTCACAAATACATAAATCATAGAACTCTGAAAGGAGAGAGAGAGAGAGAGAGAGAGAGAGAGAGAGAGAGAGAGAGAGAGAGAGAGAGACCTACCTTAAGAAATAACATTCCTGCTCTCTGCTGTCGTTACATCACGTCCTCCACTTTTCCACGCCTACCCATCCTTCACCAGTCACTCCCCAGCTGCTAGGAGAGGCTGCTGGATCCATGTTTATTGTACGGCACACACTAACACACACACACACACACACACAGGGCAAAAGGTTTACTTCAACGCGCAGGCGGCGCAGCTCAGGTCAGGTGACCGGTGAGCCTTTTTAACGGCGCTTAATTTTTTTTACTGTCCTTTACTTAGTCGTTTGTTGTGATTTACTCCGTTATCAATCTTGTCTCTCACTTTTCCGCAGTCTTTACAGAGACCTTGGGGATTATGAAAATAACATTGGAGTACTAATTTCCAGACAATGAATGTTTATTTCTTTCCAAAATATGACGCAGGCCATACCAGCATTAAGATAAGTACTGAAACACTGCAGCAGAGAATAAATTATTCGAATTTGTGGAAGAAGGAGAATTCAACAGGCCAGGACACTGAACCCTTGGTCGGAAAAGGATACGTCGGGACTATAGCGACCGTCAGGCCCCAGTATCATTTTGGGATCACTACATGGCACACTTCAGGATGAGACCAACCACCACCATAGATTATGTACAGAAAAAATCATGAAAACCACAAAATCAAACTTTAACTGAATTTTTCTGTTATCCTGTTATAATTAACACATACGAAGCCATTCTCCTACAGACCCTCCAGAATTTATTTATCCGTAATACTTCCTGCGGCGAGTATTGGCCACGCATAAAATACAAGGAAGAGTACTAAGGTTAGGGCAAAGACTAAGCGTGCGTACCGCAGAATCCGGGCAGCCCGTGTTGACTGGAGCTGAGTAACACCAGGCACTGACCAGGCAGGGCGAAGCTTTCCGTTGCCTTTTCGATATTGAATGCTGAAATGATTGTCGGGACTCTTGCTCGTGCATAAATGAGTAGCGATGATGAGGCCGAGGAACGCTATTGAAAAGATGTACCAGATATCCATGTGTGTGTTGTAAGGAATAGTGGGCAGCGTGTCAAGCGAATCTGTGTAGAGAGCCACCAGCACCAACAGGGAGGTGAGGCTCATGGTACCCCTGTCGCTGAAAGACTCGGCAGGGAGGAACAAAGTGCCGTAGCCAATGATGAGGAGGCTGGCGGAGGGCAGGAAGGTGTCCCACAGGTACTTCTGGTAGCGCCGCTGCAGCACCAGTGTCATGCTTGCCGTGTTGCCGTCTTTGCCCAGCACGAGCGTCATATTGTTGAGCAGGTATTCCTCCAGTACTAGCCCATCCTTGTACACTGCACGTGACGACCTGTTGAACCTCATGCCCTGCGCGTGGATGTTTACCACGGTAATATTGAAGCTGCACACCTGCACGTCCCAGGGGAACAGAAGCAGGTTAAAGTTGCACCGAACAACTGGCTGAAGTTGAACCGCCTTTCGCAGGGAGTTCTCTCGCCCCTCAAACACCGTGTCTGCAGAGCCAAAGACAACCAATTCAGTACTGGAGCATGACACCACTGGCATACCAGACGATATTACCATGAGTTACTGTCATAATTTCATCACACATTACTGAGCATTAATGTTAAAAAAAATACAGCCTTTTTCAAGATATTAATCATCACCCATTCGCAACAAATGTTCAACAAGTGAATTAGCAACAAGTTGCCGTAATTACAACACCCATGCATCAGTCCTTGTATTCTGAAATTATTAAACTTCCTGCAATAGACCATTTTGAAGCATTTACGTAAATGGATCGACTACCTGCTATATATAAAAGTGCGAAAAATCGTACCTAACGCAACATTCGCCCTAAAGCGTTCATGCAGAGCCTCTCTCTGCCTCGCCCTATGTGATTATATATATATATATATATATATATATATATATATATATATATATATATATATATATATATATATATATATATATATATATATATATATATATATATATATATATAATATATATACTGTTATTCCCGCAACACTGTCTCCTGCCCTCGCTACCATGCCGCCCCTACCTCTACTAGCCGCCTGCCTCACTTAGCTTAGCACTCCACTTTCAAAATGGAAAGGTTTACACATAGTAACAACAAAAACAACAACAACAACAACAGCAACAACAACAACAACAACAACAACAACAACAACAAATAACAACAACAACAACAACAACAACAACAACAACAACAATAACAACAACAACAACAACAACAGCAGCAGCAGCAGCAGCAATAATAATAATAATAATAATAATAATAATAATAATAATAATAATATAGGTAGGTATATTTCATACAGCGACTGCCACGTGTAAGCCTGGTCGCTTCTTGCAGCTTCCCTTATTTCTTATGTTCTTAAGTTCCTAATAATGATAATAATAATAATAATAATAATAATAATTATTATTATTATTATTATTATTATTATTATTATTATTATTATTATCATTATTATTATTATAGTAGTCGTAGTAGTAGTAGTAGTAGTAATAGTAGTAATAGTAGTAGTAGTAGTAGTAGTAGTAGTAGTAGTAGTAGTAGTAGTAGTAGTAGTAGTAGTAGTAGTAGTAATGGTATATAGTAGTAGTAGTAGTAGTAACAACAATAACAACAACATCAACATCAACAATAACAATAATGCCCACCCAGTATGAAGTTTCATAACTACTATCTATGTACACAGTACTTTCATATAATGTAAACGTTTAATGGCATTCACCGTCCCCCTTGATGACGCCGTCAGCTTGGCGCACCACCATCACCGAGGACTTCTGGTTCGCAAAACTGTAAGTAGGCGCCACCGCCAGGCTGGGCTGCCACAGGGGACACTCGCCCTCCTTGGTGGACACGATGTTGGTGCGGTGAATGGGGCGCAGGTTGCGGTACGTCACATGAGGGTCGTACCAACTCAGTTCTAACGACAGGTCCAAGACGAGCGTCATCCCTACCAGGTTGACTTCGATGACGTCCAGAAAGACATTGACATCAATAGTGAGGGAAGGGGAGGGCGGCAGGCTCTGAAGGTAACCGGTGGGCACCAACACGATGTCACAGTTCCGCTCGTCGCTCCAGTCTTCGCAGTCACTCACCAGGTCACAACGGTGGCTCATCTTGACACAGGAGCCATCGTCGCACGTGAAGTGGTCTGGGGAGCAGGTGCTCAGGGTCAGATTTTCTTCTCTAACTCCGGCCCTTTCATCGAGGTACAAATACCACGAGTGACGGCCGACGGGGAGGTCCTTAGAGACGAGAACTGCCAGCGTCTTGTTTGTCTTCTCGTCACCAAGAACCCACTGGTCCGAGTTGTATTCGATGGTGAGACGTTGGAGGCCTCTGAAGGAAAGATACTCTGATATTGTCTGATATAGAATAAAAGCGTTGGAGTGTTTACTGGGCAGTCTGTTCAACTTGATCCCTCGTAAATAAAAGATTGGTGTTTTCTTTGGTAGAAATCCAGCAAAGCAGTTGTCATTTTCGGCGTCGTCAGTGATCCATAGATTATTGCCGACTTGCACACCTCCACGTGAGCTTTCATAAGTTCGCTTGCGGCGCTCCAAGTTAAAGCCTAGCCGCTCTCCCGTTTTCGTGTCCTGCCAGTATTTGGAGGTGAAGTTGAAATAAGCACGTATCCAGACGCTGTGTCCCTGCATGGCATCGTTGAGGCAGTTATCGCCATAGAGCAGCATCTTGTCTTGAAGCTGGTCGGCGTCAGTCTGGTCACGGGGAAGGTAAGGGTCGAGTCCCAAGATCTCAAGAGTTTCGGTAGCCTTCTTGTACGTAGATCGTATGTTGAAGAAGATAATGGGGTCTGGGACAGCTTGACATGGGTCATTGGTGGTAGTATGATATCGACCCATGGGGCGCCAGGGTGCGTGGCTCCAGCTCACCCAGTCCCCTTCCTGCCCACCGGCTGCCTCGCACGACTCCAGGTGTTGGATATTTTGGGACGTGAGAGCTCGACGCCAAATGTTCATCTCCGTAACGCTGCCCCGGAACGACTGGCCGGCGCTGTAGCCTCCCATCAGAAGGTCCTGGTCTTGTCCCATGACCAGAGCCCCGTCAGGGAGAAGGCAAGGCTCCCTCCTCCAAGGCCAGGAGTGGAGACTAATGCCGTCTAGATATATGGTGTGGTTTTGACCCCGAACTCCAACAAGACACGCCCTCCGCCACCTTCCCAGTACATACAGGTCCTCCACCTCCACTGTGGTAGCCTTGTAGTTGTACGTCACCGAGAGCTCAGTGGAGGTGACAGCTGCGGACAAACCACAAGTGCCCGTTATTTTCAAGGAGTCGTTAAATTATTTTATGGCCAATAAACATTTATTTATCTATCTACCTATCTATTTATCCATCTATTTGTCTTTTAGCAGGAAGTAACGCACAAAAATTAGATCATACTGCACCGGATTCATGTGTGTGTGTGTATGTTTGTGTGTTTCTTATTATGCAATAAATGTATGCTGAACAATTGTCAGACTGTTTGGGGCTCACCAAGCACCACCATATTGGACTGCGTGTCGTTAACGGCGTAGCTAAACACGGTGCCACGGATGGTGAAGGAAGACACGGCAAAGGCAACACAGAAGGTGTACTCGGCCAGCGTGCCCTCTCCGCAAACCTCGTCACAGCCGCTCTTGCCACACCGTGATCCGCTTCTAACTAAAAAAAAAATAAATAAATAAATAAATAAAATAAAAATAATAAAATCGGGTTTTCTAGAAATTCTCAGCGTTCAGTTTTATTTTACTTGCCTTTACCAGGCTCTTTTAAATTTCCCTATTGACTCGGCATTAAAAACATGATTATTGAGTCTATTCCAGTCATCTAGTACTCTGTTTGAGAACCATTTCCCCCCTTTCTCTCTCTCTCTCTCTCTCTCTCTCTCAGGCTTGAACCCGTTTTGTCTCGTTCTGATCACCAACCCTAATCCCCATTACTAACCCTAAATGTCATTGTTTCTACTGTCATGCAACTGATTTCAGCAATGAGGATGATGAATTTGATAATCTGAATCATGGTGCATGCTACACCTTCAAGCTAGCGAACAGAGATGGTGATCTTGGAAGGGAATAAGAAGTAAAAACCTTGAATGTTTGGAAGTGCACCTTGTGTGGTAGATTCCTGCATAACTGTCTCGTTCGTGTTATTGTGCTTGGACTCAGCGGGTAGGGTGGCTGGGTAGAGAACCACGCACGTGTAATCGTCATCTGGACCAGTTTCCTGCAGCTTGTACACCACACCGCCATCACCTGTCCCTGCACGGAATGAGAGAAAGGCCAGTATTCGGAGAAAGAGGTTCTCTCACCCCTATTGTTTTCAAAGGCCACAGAGGAGATTAGCCGAATCTCAAGTGTTTCTCCTGTTAATACTGTAGATTTGTAATTAGAAACAAAAAAAAAACACCATTGGGTGTCTGATGTGCCAATGTGTGTCATGATCACTGTGTTACCTGGTCCCCTGAGTCTTGCGAGAGAAATACCTCACATCTCCACCACCCCCACACGGAACCCACAGTGAGTACAGATAACACAGCCACCCGTTGCTTTGGACACAGACGGTAAAGGAGACAGCGATGGGATGGGATTTGCAACAATATAATATATATAGATGATGAGTATGCATTTACTAATCCAATGACAAGTTTTCGAAAGAACCCATATAATTAAGAGCTAGACAGCAGAGATCATAATGTGGAGAGACATGAACTCTCCCTTATTGCTCCACAATCATGAGTGTAAGCACGGGCTAACTTAGACCCTGTCCCTGATGAGGCTGTGATTTATAAAGGTGGCAGGTACATGGAACAAGTGTGTGCATCAGTGTGAATAGGGTGGAGATGCTGATGGTGCACGGTAACAGTGATGGGCCATGGTTGAGAGGACAATATTCCTCTCATTGAAGCAACTGTAAGAGATCAAACTCGCACCTTTCAGCCATAACTCCTTCACCTTAGCGAGGATCCACACTATCCACCAATTCAATCACAAGTTTCTTTCATGAATTATGTGGAAAGAGGGGATAAATAACAAGTGCCGTGTAAGGAGATCGAACTCGCAACATTTCAGCTATGGAATGTTGCGATCCACACTATTTCCCAATGCAATAACAAAGTTCTCTGATAAATAATGTGGAAAAAAGTGGATAAAATTTAATAACATGCCCCATCACCATATTGTCGCCTTCTCGGTTGGCCATAAGTTAGCCCGTGCTTCTCACTCTGACTGGGGAACACTAGAGTGGAGAGCCTTACCGATCACCCAGCCAGCCAGAACCAAATAAGCGCCCAAGATCACCATGGTCACACCGCCACCTCTACTCTCCTGCAGCAACCCGCACTCACCCAAGACTGTGGAGTGTGTTCTCAGTTAGGTGTTCAAGGCTGCCCCGGTGTACTGTGTACTTGTCTAATTATTGAAGTGAATAAATTAGTGTTACATTGATTAGTTATCGAGCAGGAAGGATTTTTCCCCTAATAAATGCCCCATCTGGTAGTGAGAGAGAGAGAGAGAGAGAGAGAGAGAGAGAGAGAGAGAGAGAGAGAGAGAGAGAGAGAGAGAGAGAGAGAGAGAGAGAGAGAGAGAGAGAGAGAGAGAGAGAGAGAGAGAGAGAGAGAGAGAATTTTGCTTTGCCAGGTGTGAGAGGACCACATCCTGTTATTAAATCACAGATATTGAGTATTCCTACTGAAACCATAAGAAATATTATATGTCCAAACATTTTATATCTAGATTAAGATGCCTCTGTATATTTAATCATCCGTTTAACTCTGCCAGACTTGCACCCTTCATTGGGACGCTGTTCTCCAGGCCACAAGGTTTGTACTGTAATATTCTGTACCGTGTTACATCCCACACCACCAACACTCCGTGCCCAAGTGTTCATCATATTCATCACTTCCAGTGGATAACAAACATAAGAGGGGGAGTTTTCAAAAATATTGTTGGCTGTTCAAACAACATTGTATGCAGTTAATTAATTATCGCTTTTACTTTCATTGCTTTCATCTTTCCCTTTGCCATTTCTTTTCCTTTCCCACTTGCATAATTGCACCTGTGCATAAGTAATACATGCATACCTTGGTAGCTAAAAGTACATGTTCACCATGGGTCCTTTGTTTCCCTCATCTTCCCTTTATTTATGATCGCTGATAGACAGAAATTCCTTATGTGTCCAAGACATTATCCATATTCATAATAGGATTTTATCCTCAATGCAACACATGGTACTGGTTATATAATTACCACACCAATGATAATCAACACATGTTTATTTCATGTTTAGCTAGCCACTAACAATCTGATGCATGATTTCTGGCTCCTGCAACAAATGTCTGTGCTATGAAAGCAATGAAAGCTGACCAAAATCATCATATTCTAATGTATCTCATCTGAAAACTAAATACTTCAATAACTTCAACATTAGCTTAAATTTATACACATATACATTACCACCTACACTTACATACGTGAATCCAATCTTTGTATCAAAAAGTTTCCAAAAGTCATATAGAAAATTTTTACAAAACAAGTACACAAAGTGTTGCCTTTGAGGGCATTGTGGAGTACACACAAGTGTACAGTATTGGTGGTAGCACAGAGCAGATTGCTTCCCTCGTCATAGCATGTCAGCCTACATGCTGCAAGTAACATAGAGCTACACAACTGCCCAAAGGTTAAAACCACATAACAGTAGACACCAAAAATATATTTGAAAGATCCTTGAGGGATCTGGAAAAAAGAGGTATGAATGTGAGAGGTACAAAGTTAATGGCTATCAATATAATTTCATCTTTAAAAATCTGGCAAAATGTTCAGATTTTATGGACCATGTAAAAAATTATGAGTTGTTTTAATAAGAGCTTATGTGTAAATTCAAATAGTGGAGAGAAACTACAGCTAGCTTAATGAGTTTTAAACCATCTTGCAAAGATTTGCAAGCACCATTCAAGTAACTATATAACATCAGTAGACCTTTAAATGCACTCCATAAACAACAAACCTTGAAAATCAAGTCAGCATAAAGTACATCAGTGTATTACATCACAATCTACAAAGAGGAGCAAGTGTAATTATGCTTTGCCAAAAATATTTTCAACATTTACAAAAAAACTAGCAATGTTTTTACTTTGCAGTATACAAGATATTATGGTCATATATATATGTTACACCGTATTTGTGGCTCACTTTTCCAGGAACAGATCTGTTCATAACAAGTGAGAGTCTGTATTGATAAACAGTTACATGGCATCTTATACTCTGCTCTCAACTTGTTACAAAAACACTTGTCATTAGCATTTCAAATTTTCAGACACTTGTATTATTCTCACAAATTCATCAGAAATGTTGCTAATCCACTTTGCTTAAAACCATTTGTTAAGTCTGTTCTCCTGTGTTATGGTAATGAAGCAGCTGGTATTATAGTTTTGCAGGTCTTCAAATGTCACCTGCCACTCAGTATCCAGTTCAGCCTTAGACCCACCCTTAGAGATTAGTAAGTAAAATGACTATATACTTAGCAAAAGACATCTAGAGAAGGTAAGTATGATAATCAGGATGATGTAGAGAACCCATCCCCTTGACAACTGTGAGTAACATCCTGCCATGGCCTCACACATCAAGGACAAGAGTTGAACATCATTATAAAGTACCACTTACCCTGCCTCCTCTCTCAGCCTTAACATTTCCTTTAGGATATAACTTATCAACATCTCATTCATGTTTTTTTTTCTTTTTTTCTCAATACACTGAAAAATTATCATATGTGGTTTCTTTTCACTGGCAATGCAAAGTCAACTTCTGATAAGATATTCTCACTACCATAAACTATTAATACTTGAAAACATGTGCCATATTTTAGTACAAACTTGTTTGCTGTTAAATACTGAAATGTTTTGGGCAAGACCAGCACACTTTATAGTGACACCAATTCAAATAGGTTTATACACTTGTGAGAAAAATAGAAAGAGTTGTGGCAGTATGGGAATTGACAATTTCAGCTCCCATTGCTTTGTGGTGCAAACACACTGGCTGGTTGGTTAACCTTACAAGCTGCTGCTCCCGGCAAAAAAGTAGTGGGATCAGTAATGGCACATGGCTATAAGGCTGCTTTGTGGGCCCACCGGCTGGGACTTTTCATGTATATTGCCTCTGGGGAACACAATGATGCTGGAATTACAAGTTCACATTTCCAATTCTACAGCTCAAAGTAACAACAGAGTGGGCAGCAGCAGTAACAGGCTCAACTAGAAGACAACTAGGAACAAATTCTAACCAATTCATCAATATTAAAAGCTTTAACAGCTGAAATACCCAATATTAAAAGCTTTAACAGGTAAAATACCCATTACTGTCTTCAAAAGTCCTGTGTACAAACATCATACTTACAAATCAATTCAAAAAGAAAAATAATAACAACAATAAAATAAATGAGAATTCATTCATTATATAATCAAATATAAAGTAAAAGAATAAATCTGGTACATGCCTATCTGAGAACTGGTTGTCAGCAGATGGCAAGTGACCCAAACTGAGCCTTGAACTGCATTGTAAAGCCACACCATTCACCTTAGCCTCAACCTTTGCAATACTAAATGTTACTTGGTTGCCTCTGTAAATCATAAGTTCTAGTACACATTTATAAGTCACTTCGGCTTCAGACAATTTACTTGATACTTTCCATCTAATGCATATAATGTACCAACTCCACTCATTCCTTATACAGTGTTAGCAAAGAGGTTGAATGCAATCATAATGGATAAAAAATAAACACACACGTTACGCATACCCACTTCTTGGTCCAATGAAACAAAATAGTGTTTTCTGTCACATAACAAAAAAAATTCCTACTGTTGGTAAAAACGTGTTGCTTTACAAACTGACAAGAACCTCCCTGACAGTACTTAGTTACGTCTACCACATTGACAAATAAATGACCATGGTTGTGAAACATGATGTCAGGAAAAGTGTGATGAGATGAAACAGTAAAGATATCCTTCCTTGACAGTGTATGAAGTTAATTAAAGAAGAATGGAGGGCCAAAGTACAGGCATGGTCAGAAGTTGCATAACCTTCTGAACTTATTTTCACTGCATTTTGCATTTCCATTCAATCCAAACCAAGTCCTGTGATCTGTTAAAAATTTATCAATATCAATATCAAGGATATTTTCAGCAAATCAGAATTTATATTGAAAGAAATGGCAAATCATGAGGGAAGTGAATACAGGTTACTCTGCTTCTGACCACAAGAGTACAAGAGAAGTGTATGAAGTGATAAGACTGGAAGGACAGGCTTAGAGAAGTCAATAACAGATACCCTGAGATGGTAAGGACATATCCAGAATGGATGCAGACACAGAGGTCAAGAAAATATTCACATGCATGAAACAAAATCCTCACTAAGTGCTTAAATAAAACAGTACATAAGGGAAGAGATGTATGGACAATGAGATATGCCACGAGTGAAAAAGAGAGCACTGCAAGTAGTGCCATGGCAATCACCATGAGGTCTCCCTACAGAAGGAGCAAGATGCCAAAGATAATGATGGTGACAACAATGCTCATTAGTAATTTTAAAACATAACAAGCTTTTTAAGCTACCGTTACACTTTAACATTTAAATTTTAACTGACAACATTGCTTACTTATGACCATTTCTTTTTACTTTTCAACCACAACAAAGGATTTCGACAACTTGAGAAATACATATTAGCAATCTATCATTCCTACAAAAAGTATAAACAGAAAAATCTTCATAATAGAAAGAAAGAAATGTTGGAAAATCAGAGAGCATCTGATGAAACACTACTGACTTTCCCTCCAACTGCAATTATTGATAGAGTCACTTACATTGTTTATCTCACATTACATTTGCACCAATATGTCTGTGCTCACTCAACTCATCAAAACCTTGAGATATTTTACTCATTTCATAACTACCAAGAAACATGAAGGAAATGTACACCAACATTGAGAACTTATGATAAACACTCATAGAAAGCAAATCAAGCAATATGGAGACAAAAAAAAACATACATTAAGAGGAAGAAGTCATTTTATACATACATGTGTTAGGATGATGACTTATGTGTGGAATAATAACCCCAATTTCACCATTTCATGTTTTTAGGTTGTTCAATAATATAATTTCAGGCTTAATAATACATTTATAATTACCAGCCTATCATTATTCACAAGTAATAACATTATTGTAAATTTTCTTCACTTAAACAATTTGTTGATTATTGTGTGTAATAAAATTAGTCATGAACAACTGAGATTCCCAAACTTCGCTATTTGTAATAAGTAGAGAATCCTACTATAAAATCAATAAAAGTATACAAAACAGCAGTGTAGCTACCATTAAAATATTCATTTAATATACATAAATATACAGCTGCAAAACAAGCATATTTCCTTGTACAAAAACACTATGATGTCTTCTTCATTATATATATATATATATATATATATATATATATATATATATATATATATATATATATATATATATATATATATATATATATATATATATATATAGGCAGAGCATTCAGCATCCAAAACACCATCTTTCTGAATCTTGGTTGATGATGCAAGGAATTTCAGTTAAAAAAAAAAAGACTACTGCAAGATCTCATAATTGAGTCATTACTTCAATACTACTGAGCAATTTCAGTAATTGAAATAGAAAATACGAAGATGCAGCTTTTAAAAACTTAATATGCTGCAAAAGCCATTTCTGTACAATCAGGGTCAGATATCTGTTCACATGCTGCAGTCATTCTCACCATCTTTAACATTTCCCCTTAATCTTAAGTCCTCTAATTTAATGGCAGTCTCCTTATCAAACCTGACTATTGATAAATCCTATACAGATCGAGAAACTTGGGAGTGAAGGAAGATGCAAAACACAGTGGGAGTTTGGTAAGTTACCCATCTGACCATGACTGCACCCAATACCATCTCCAATCATAATCCAAAGAGCTATCTAACCTCTCGAAGCATTGTACAGTATCTGCACTCAATGTTTGGCTGCTAGACTGGCCCACTCATCTACTAATATTTGTAAACCCATTTCCAGCCTAACTCCTTAAAACTTACTTTTTACTAACTTAACCCACACCAGATTTCAATCTCTTATTTCCTGAAAGAATTTTACCCATATCACCATAGTTAAATAATCTGTTACCTATTCAAAGACAAATCAGGCTACCTGCACCATTCATTCTTCTTTCTAGGAAATGCAAAGTAGTGTTTTAATCTATCTTTTTTTACCATATCAATATTCATTGTCACTATAATAAATACAAAAGCTCGAATAATTAAAATCTGGGCTGACTAGAGCCATCATATATTATCAAGATAACCTCAGTGCTGGTTTTTTTTATTTGGATTTCTACCAATTAATCCTAATCCTGCACTAGGTGAATTTGATTTCTAGCAATAACTGTTTACTAGATCATAGGTCAAAATTTACAAACATAGCAAATTATCTTTTTTGTAATTTTTCATGAGACTGGTTAATTTATAATGATTTTATACATTAAATATAACACATTTTTTAATAAACTGCAATGGTCACTCCTCTAACCACTAATACAGTCTGCCAAGATCACCCTCCAGTAGTTTAGCATCAAAACAGGATCTGATTGGGTTCAAAACACTGGACCTACAACTGTCTATGTGGCACTATTGTTATTATTGTTGTTTATATAAAGCAAATATGAAACTCAAACAAAAGGACAAACATGGATACATAAGAACTACCATGAAAATCATCTAGAAACAGAACACGAAAGACTTGAAAGGAACAGCGAGATGAATGTGTGGTGTGTTAATGTTGCACAACAACTGTGACAGTGCCTGTAGTTAGTGATGCAAGCAACACAAACCTTTATCAGACTGGAAGAGGAAGAGAAAACTTTAGTTAAGAGGTTCAGAATCAGTAATTTTACAAAAAAGCTGAGGGATCTCTTAACACAAGATAGTCATGAATAAGACTTTCGTGACTTAGCAGAGGTGAGCTACAGTTGCTTCATGTCATTTCTTGTGAGACTTCTTGTGACACGAAACCATTTGGTTAGCTAATAGTCTATAAGTCTATAGTCAAGATTTAGAGAACTGGTAAATGATAAAGGAAATGGTACTATTACAAAAAAGGCAAGAAACACCTAGTCAGTGAAATTAACAAAATACATCTAATACTTCGGTTATGAAATACAGCCAAATACAACTGATGCATGCAAAAGGTTAGATAAAAACTGAAATGCAGAGTAGTGACAACATGTGCATTCACTGCTAGTCATTTAAGTAAATCATGCATTATACCACAAAGCCTTTTCAATGCATCTATATTCTTTCTGTTAGTCATCCACTTTATACCATTTGTATCTTCAGCAACTTGATGCAATATGAAACAGTTTAGACCACTATGATTCATGGGAACTCAATTATTCAGGTGAGAGGCCACGGCAGGAAAATCTTTAATTGCACCTGTCCATGCATCTCACCCTTGCACATCCCACACCTCTCACTCTCTCATCCTCACACTCACACACTCCACCACTAAACTCACACTCTACAAAGGTTCATCCTCTCATATGCTAAGTATCTACTTCACTACTAAATACTTTTCTTTTCAAGTTGTAGACAATATGAAATACTACTAAAGATTACCATAACAATGTCTTAAATAATTTTCACATAACTACTTTTTTTTTCTGGAAAATATAGATATATGTGTATATTACATGAGTAACCAGCAGATACATAATATAGAAGTAAGCACAATTTCTTCAACAAAATAAATAACTTTCTGTACATACATGTTTTCTAAGTGTGATGAAATTTATGCCAACCCTGGCCCTGAAAACTGAATAGTGGTGGGTGTTGTTAAAAACACATAAATCTGCCTGTGACATTCTCAGTTCACAGAAGAATACTGGAGAAGAGATGGGCAAAATAGGGAAAAATATTATTATTGCAGGACAAGCAAATATGGCAAGCATATAACCTATCATTTTTTGATACTTAAGATTTATTGTTATGTTGCCATTGCCTAACTAAAGTACACAATTATGGCAAAGCTATCATAACAAATTAAATATATCAATATGTTTCCTTAATATTCACTTTAATATCCCAGACATGAAAACCAAGTGACTTTATACACTCAATGTACATGTTAATTAGACTAGGGAGGAGAGGAACTTTTTTTTCCATCTTTTCTCATAATGAATAACAATCACAAAGCCACCCACACACTTTCACTGCCCAGGAGAAGAGTACTGCTCCATCACTGGCCCAGTGGGAAGGGGTACCACCTGGTCCACTGCTTGCCACTCTCAGAGGATCACACACTGAAATAACAAATGTACAGTTTTATCTACATAAAGAGGTTTCTCCATATTCATGCATGATTGAATGCATGTGTGGGCAATGAATCTTTTCTCACCAAATGTATCACTATTTTGTTGTAGTGGGTCAGCCAAACTGCACACTCTCTAACCCAGCTGAAAAAATACTGTAGTCATATTTCCTGTGCATCATAAAAGTAGACCAAAGGGGGGAGGGGGGGTAGGAAAGGGAACCAGGAACCCCCACAAAGAGACAAGACTTGACATCCTGCCTGGTCTACTTGTCTGTGAAAGAAATCTATCTATTTATCTCTCTAACATTTAAGTTTGCTCCCAAAGATAAAGCACAGCAGGAAATGGCCTCACCTCTTCTCTTATAAACACTTCTTCCTTCAAGCATTCCACTGCTACCAGCAGCTTGTTCACACAGGTACTCCTGTACTTTACATTTCCACTCCTTTTTGAATGCCCAGACTTAACCTTGTTTCTCACCACTTTTAATTCCTAGCTCACAGAAAACATATACAATCTCTAATGATTGTGATGGACAATTAAAATAGGTTTGTAAATAATACATTTTTGCTATTTTGTGAGTACAAGAGAAAACAATTCAGAAACAAAAAATTCTTACCTCCTTCTTCTTCTTGTCCTCTTGTGGCTGAGGGTTGTGCTGCGGGATGGGTGTGGGCACAGATGGAGGGACTGTGGTGGCCTGGCGGGACGGTTGAACTTCAGCTTCTGCCTCGGCTGCTAACCTGTTTTCTTCTTCTTGCAGCTTCTTTGCCATCTCTTCACTGCAAGGTTATAAGAATGAAGCTTAACCAGCATGCACACGCGCACGTGCGCGCGCTCACACACACATACACACACACACACACACACACACACACACACACACACACACAAACAGTAATGTTATCGGATTGAAGCAATGTAATTCAACTAAGGATAATCAACAGCAATGAGATATAAACAAGAATTTCACCTTCTGCCCTCTTTCCCATGCTCTTCCTCATGGCTTAATTTTGTAACAACTAAATATCAATGTTGAGAATACAAGGAGTGACCCATGAGTGCAAGTATGCTATGGTAATGATAACCTTAGTACAAATGGAAGGTACAGAGGGGATTTTTATAACACTATGCATCCTCAGCAATGTTTCAAGTATATAGCAGAACCTCAGTTCATGAACTTAATCCATTCTGGGCCTTGGTTTGCAATCCAAATTGTTTGCGAACCAAAAAAATTTTTTCCATTGAAATTAATGAAAATATGATTAATATGTTTCAGCCACAGAAATATGGTATTTTACTTTTTTTTTTTTTTGTGATGAAGAATATAAAATGAAACTGAAATACACATCCTTAATTACTCTTTCAATATGATGATTCATACATAAGCAACATAATTACATTCTGTTTTAGTTGTTGTTGAGTGATCCTGCATTCTCTTTTGGCTTTTAGCTAAAGAATCCATATATTGTCCTTGAGGTTCTACTGCTCCTCCCACCAATCACATAAATGAGCTACACCATGCCCCACCTTCTATCCAGATGAGGAAGTCTCATTGGCAAAGCTAACATATCAGTTTCCCCCCTATGGTCTCTCCCTTGTTCTCCATATCCCCCTATCCTTCCTTCTCTTGATCCCATACCCCTCTACCAGGGGAGGGAGGCTATATGGGGGGTACAGTTCCCCTCTTCCTGGTTCATTACTTGCCCTTTTAAAACCCTCCATCCCCTCACTCTTCCCTACATCTCTCTCTCTCTCTCTCTCTCTCTCTCTCTCTCTCTCTCTCTCTCTCTCTCTCTCTCTCTCTCTTTGTGTGTGTGTGTGCGTGTGTGTGTGTGTATGCTGATGCAGATGGGAAGGTCATCTTACCAGTGTCGAATGTCAATACAGATCGACACTCAATTACTGATGAATGCAGGTAGTGGACACATGTCTATTACATTTTTTTAGAGAGAGAGAGAGAGAGAGAGAGAGAGAGAGAGAGAGAGAGAGAGAGAGAGAGAGAGAGAGAGAGAGAGAGAGAGAGAGAGAGAGAGAGAGAGAGAGAGAGAGAGAGAGAGAGAGAGAGAGAGAGAGAGAGAGAGAGAGAGAGAGAGAGTTACAGTATATTATAATATTAGAAATTGGATGGGTTACCACTCGTGGGCTGATGAATGCTACACAAATGCCATTCTTGTGTTTGGCAATAATTTCCTTCTTTACTTCAATAGTAATACGTTTAGGCTTCCTACTGCTATGATCACTAACACTTTTTTCCTTCTTAGGTGGCATAATGGAGGTTTAAATAGCAAAAAAGGGAAAAAAAATAATGTTTTTCAACAGAGCAATCTCAAACAAATAACTGAGCACAAGGTTTCATGGATTGTGTGTAATGTGTGTTCGTACCCCAAAGCATCATTTGTAAACCAAGCTAAAATTTCTTCACAAAACTAGATAGAGAACCAATTTGTTTGTGATGTGGGGCATTCGTGAACCAAGGTTTTACTGTACTTCACCTAGCCCTGAAGTATACATAGCATATATATTTGGCACTATCAATCAAAATGGATCCACAGTCTCAAGAATTTTATCCCAACTACTTATAAAAGGCTTGAATGGAAATTATTGTGGCCTTTAAAAGTGTTTTCATGATTTGAATGGTAGTTTAATGAAAATTCTGCATCATTAATGGGAAAAAAAAAGATAAACCAACCACATCCCACAAATAGTGCCCACATGGTGCAATGCCTAATATGTCTAGTTATGAACTGTAAGCCACAGTTTAAATCTGGATTAGGCAATTGCCACACACATAGCTGTACATCCTTCCTTTGAGTTGGTCAATAAACCTGAGGAAGGTAAACTATGGAAACCTAGATTTTACAGTGGCCATGTGTTCCCAGATATGGGATACTATCTACCACAGGTTCAAAGACCAATGATAGCAGAGGCAAGTGTCAAGGCCACACACACCTACAGCATAGGCCCCTAACTTTGCATCAAGAGGAGAATAGATGAGCAACTAACACAGAGGAGTGAAGATGATAGATGAAGATACATAGACAGACTCAGACTGTAAATACATAGAGATAAATAGGTAGGTAGATAGAAAGATGAGAATGATATTACATTATTGGTGAAGTTCCTGGTGGAAGGTAACATTTACATGATGAAACAATGTATTAGCCCTCATTCAAATAAAATATAAGAAATTAATCAGCTTATGACAGTCATGAACACACCAAGTTTGATATCACTTCTAACAGCCTTGCACATCAATCACAACACAATAGCTGCCAGGTTACCACATCTATGCTGTTCAATAATGGCTTTCACAGATCAACTTACAATTCAAACTGCAACACTACAGGTTCTGGGTAAACTAGCAGCATGCCAAAAGACCACACACACACACAAAAAAAAAATAAATAAATAAAAAAAATAATAATAATAAAATAAATAAATAAATAAATAAATAAACAAAAAAAATAACACAGCTGAGTGGCACAAAGTTGCATAATAGAAGAGGGTACAGGAGACACAACTATAAAAATGCAATCATCACATATAACTTCAAGTGTTGTATGCAGAGATCTCAAAGAGCAGCACTCACTCTGACATATTATGTAGGCCAAGGGAATCCTTAAGACGCTCAAAGTTTTGCTGTTGGCGCTGTTGCTCATCTACTTCCCGCTGGAGCATTGCTGCCAATTGTTGACTGAGAAGAAATATCATTGCAATGTGATGGAGACTAGTGGCAGTAATATCAAGTCATCTCAAAAGTTTAATAATACGTCAGTGACTATGTGAAACAAATTTCATTTATGCTTAAATAACAAATCAGGATTTACTGTCTGAATACTGGAGAACAAGGTAGTAACTTTTTCTTTTCCCATAACTGCATGTTTGATATAAATCTTGGTGTAGGTTAAAATATTTCTTAACATTTAAGCTTGCCAATACATTTGCAGTGTTAAATGCACAGAAGAACAGTGATGGATATTTAACTATTTTTCAACTGACTTCATGCCCCTTTCAGGAAGAAATTAGGATATGAATATGTCAAATATACAAATTTCCCCATCCAATCTATCATTCATTAGTTGAATCAATATATTCTAGAGCAGTAACTTAAGCCAACATATCTATCAAAAAGTTTTCTCTTATTAATTCAAATAATTTGCAATTCGGAAGTCAAATTATAGACATCAAGAAAATGTTCCTATTAACTTGAGAAAAAAAAAAAAAAAAAATATATATATATATATATATATATAAAACATGAAAGTATAATGGTCACAAGTGATCCTGGGCTGCTAAACAAGAATGCTGGTGAAGCAGAGCATTGTGGAAAAGAACAAAAAGAAAAGGAAATAGAAGAAACCCAACACAAAAAGATGATCTCAAATACTGCTGTAGACAGCAAGTCAGATCAAGGGAAAGAAAATAGCAAGAAAAATGCATCAAATCAGTTTCTAAATGAAAGGATTTGCATCCTAGACCTATTAGCTTCAGCCCAGCACCCCAACATCCACCAACACAGAGCTACACGATAGCAGAAACAATGTATGAGGAACAGTTATAATGCTGGAAACTGGAATGTTACATCTAAAGTCTATACTAATGAAAGCCTAATACTGGTAACCAATTTGATAAATACTGGAAAATTGTTTTCAGAGTAAACTTTAGAGAAATACCCAAGTTAAAAGTACAAAGTAACAGTTTATATTCCAAAATTCCTCAAGGAGCTTTCAGAATTTTCATTTCCTGACATATAGAAGAATCAACAGCAAAATGTACTGCAAACTTACTCAGAATTAATTTGTTGTTGAAGAGTCATGTTCTGAAGGTCACTGGATGATGGAGATGGTTCAGGAGCAGGTGGGATGGTCTCAAAGTTCCCATTAACAAACTCAGAGAAGGTGGCATCCACATCATTCAGAGTTTCCCACACCATGTTTTCATGTAGGAATCCTTGGTCAGTGAGGAGTTGATAAAGCTGGTCCTGGAATTTCAAGCACAAGAATATTATTAGAGTGCAGTATAATGCTATCCTGTTGTATGCACAAAGACAAAAGTTTCAAATAAGAATAATTACTTCATGGTATTTCTTGCAAAACATACTTCCATGCCATGAGCATGATATTCAGTTAAAAAAATCTGTTAGTGAAATGTGATTCAACATTATGAAATCACTCACAGAACCTACATACCCCTCTTTTATATATGGTAGAAAAGTGGTTGTTGCGAAAGAGAACTGCTATTTCTTCACGACGCAAGGCAGATCCCAGTTCAAAGAGACCATGGATGGTGAGCTGAGATCCACTATTAGCCATAAATTCTTCACACAACATGGCTGTCCAAGTAAAAAAAGTTATTTTAATAATATCAATAAGTAATCAAGGCTCATAAATATTTTAAGGGGACTGATGTTGTAGGGTTAAAGGGAGGTTCCCTAAACAAGCAGTCATGTCTTGCCTCACTGAGGAAATTAAAAAAGCAAACAGGGCATTCCCTGTTCCCTAACTCTGTCCATTTTAGATGCTTTTCACAATGCATAAAGAATTAACACAGTATTCTTCCACACTGGCCAGAGTACATAACCTGGCTACTCCCATACCACAGAGATGAAAAAATAAAGTAAAATAAAATAAAAAAAAATAAAATAAAATAAATAAATAAATAAAAAATATATAAATAAATAAATAACAATAATATAATAATAATAATAATAATAATAACAATAATAATAATAATAATAATAATAATAATAATAATAACAATAAATAATAATAATAATAATAATAATAACAATAATAATAATAATAATAATAATAACAATAATAATAATAATAATAATAATAATAATGATTTATCTTTCTGTCCATCCATTTATATACCAGGCCAGCAATCCTACACAGGATGGCTACACCCTCACCACACACTCATACACGTCATTCACACTCTTAGTTCCGTTGGAAACTGTTGGAAAGAGCCTTGTGAACAATCCTACTACACCCAAGGAGCTTATGCAAAGCATAGCTGGCCACATAATTGTAAAGCAAGACATAATAATTGACAATAATAACATAACTAATAAAAGAACATACTGATAACAGAACCAATACCTTTTACAAGGAGGTCATTGTTGTTGTTCTTAATAGCCTCTTCTCTCCAGGCAAATATGTTGTTGGTGAGTTGGTTGTAGGAGAGGTGCTTGATGATGGCAGCTGCCTCACTGGAGGGGTCCACCACCCACCCATGATAGAGCATTATGCCCAGCAGGTCAAACACGCACAGTTCACCAGTGAATTCAAAGTCTCGCACCCTAAGAATAGAGGGGTATGTCATAAATTAATGTACTGAAAAACTGACTTGAGAAGGAAGCCAAATTTTGGTCAACCTGCAGCAACTAAAATATTGCAAACTCAAGTATTCCATCACGATTATTTTTATGTCATGCTCCACACACCATCTCTAAAATTTCTTTGGTCTTCCCATTGATCCGAGCATCAAAGTTTGAGGTAGCTAGAAGGAAACCAAGGGGAAAACCAATGAAGACCTGGAGACAGTGTGGAGAGGAAGACATAAGGATGACCAGAGAAGTAATAATCTATAAATATAACAAGTGAAGGACTCTTAACCCATCCAATCCTAGAAGTAAAAATAAGAAGGCTAAATTAAATGATGATGATAACAAGTTTTACCAGAATATTATTAAATAACAAATTAAAAATAATTTAGAAAACTTACCCTGAAAACTTAACATTAACATCTAAGCCAGTAAGTAGCTTATGGAGAATACTGATTGCATCTTCTGTGTTCTGCTCTACATGACGCCTCATGTCTGACGGGAGTGAGTTCCTTGGCTGGTCAAATAGGGCATTCCCAACTACCAGCACCAAGTCTCCTCCCGTGATCTCTGTTCTGTCAGCTGGTAACGTGATCTGGCCCTGGGAAAATAAGTATCATTACAGTATCACAGGAGAGACTTATAAATCTGCTCAATCCCATCAGGAATAATGATATTAAAAATTATGTGAATGATAATTGGAACATCCATACAAGTTGATCATCTTTAATTAGGTTCGCAAAAATGTATTCATTGTTGTACCAACATTTTCTTAATAATTATAAATATCCATTACAGCTGCACACTTTCCCCAAGTATCATGTATGCATGTCAGAGGCAGCAATTTATAAGACAGAGGAAAGCAATTTCATGCCAAATCTTCCTCTTTATAATGTTTAACTTTTAGAATATTCATGAATCAGATCCCGACAGGCCAGGCCTACCAATGGTTAGGTCCTCTACATCAGGGGCACATTAGCTCCTGCTTACCTTGAGAATCATTACATTAACAATGGCAATAAGTGGACACGGGCCATTATTATTTTGTGTTATAATGGGCACTTCAATATCCTGCCACTTGATCTTCTTGATCTTGTGCACCACATCTGAGGGATCCACTGCATGTGTTTCTGGGCTGTGTGCAGCAGAGCTTGAGGCAACACACTGGGCTGCCACGTCTGGAGGCTGTGGTCTCTTGGATTGGGCACCTTGGTCTGGGGTTCCCTCCACATCCGGCAGAATCCCCATAGAAGGCAGTGCTGATTCACCCTCAGATCTCCAACTAATACCTCCACTACTCTCACTTGCTATTGCACCACCATTTTCACTACTTGTGTTATACTGATCACTTGATATAGTTTTATTGTCACTGTTTTCAGTTAAAGAATTAGAATTTTTACTTTTATTTTCAATATCAGAATTCTCTGACAAAATATCTGATATTCCAGTAGAAATCTGCTTAACATTACTTTCCTCTACACTTGGCAAGGTTGTTGAGTTTCTCTCTGGGTCTTCCATGTGTAACGTAGTTGTGCTGTGTGGATCTTTTGAAGGCACTTTAGGGTTCACACTTTCTGAGTCATGGGTACCCACTGAACTGGATACATTAGGCAACCGCGGCTCCTCAGACAAATCACTTTCCTTTCTGTTCATTGCTTCTGGCATTGTTTCTGCCATAGCTAATTCATTCTCTGATCCTGCATCCACTCCAGCTCCCATTTCACTTGCACCTTTCCCTGAAAATAGAAGATAATTATTCAAAGAAAGAAATGAACACATCTAATACTTCCCCCAACTTGGACTTGAATTCTGAAGGACTTGCACAAAAAAATTTCTTGGCAGACAAATTCTATGTTGCTCATACTAGTTCAAGATACACCCTTCACATACATTTGAATGCAGAAGAGTTGTCATATTTGAAAGGTTACAAAAAAAAAAAAAAAAACACCATATAAAAATTACTAACAACGTCCATTCAGAGAACGATTTATAAGGAATTCTCCTAAGACAGACAGGGACAGCTACTCATACCTAAGACACAGTTTTTACAAAAGGCAACAATCAATCGAAAACAGAAAAGTCTCCCTGAAGAGATTTCACCTCATACCCATATACAAGACAAGTGCAACTTAAAGTCACTAAGAAAGTTAACAATTTTTATCAAAAGCAACTTGATGATCATCATTTGTTTGACACCACAGCTGTCAGGCAAATAGCTCAGTTGGGATGCCAATGTTTCTATACCTATAGTGAAGGGGAGTGAAAGAAATTAATCTTTGCCCCAAAACTACTAGGAATGCATAGCCATCAGGGCCTGTGTGATATTATCATGCTGCTGTGATAATAGGAAGGATACCTTTCTAATAAGTTGATATTGGGTGTTCATCATATTAGCAGACCTAAATTTACCTTGAACTACTTGGTCTGCTGTTGTGTTAATTGTATCTTCTGTTAGCCTACTGGCAGACAACCTTTGCAGAGATATTCACACTATCACACTCTGTGATTAACTGCTCCAACTACTTATCAATGATAATGTAGTATATTTCACTGCAACAAGGGAGTAAAACATGTTTTATCTTATCACAGCTCCAAATCTTCCTGATTGCAATAATTTTACCGGACACCTTTTTTCTATCGATAGAGCAGCAGCCTTACGTAATCATCACAGATTTTCTATGGCACAATGGAGTTTACATCACAACTGGATAGGTTAAGTTAAATTACATACGTTCCTTGCAACCTGAACAATTTTTCACTTGTTAGTAAAGCTGACAGCTTCACAGCTTGCAACCTCGATGGTTCCACAAATTAGTATGGTTGGGAGAATTCAGAGGCTGCAATATGTATGATTCCACAGGTGAACATGCCATGCAGAATGTCACAACTAGCTAAATGGAAGATTCCCCACTCCCTAGCTCCATTACCACAGGCCTCATCATGGTGGGTTGGTAAAACATGGGGATTTATTGCCATGGCCAAAGTGTGGCAATTAAGGGCACTCTTGTTAGCTGTAGTTTCCTGGCTTGGCAAAAATTCCCTTTAGTTTTACACTTTTATTTACTTACCTGTATTCTTTATTTCTCAGAAATAAAATTGTCATGTAAACAGAATTTCATCAAAGCCTTGCTAAATGTCACATCACTCAGAATTGTAACGATCTCATGACCCTGATCCATATGAAAATTTGACATTTGAAGTAGCAGATCTTCATGTGATCTGTCATAAATGCATCTGACTTTCTTAAACAGTACATACCAATCACTCCACCTAAAAGATGCAATCTTTTTTTTTCTGGAATAACCTTGATGATTTTTCTCCTTTCAGTATTTGTTTGAGAAATGAAATTATGATCTGGTGAAAAATTCATATAAGTAATACTTTAACATTTTTCCATGAAAATAACGCCACATCTATAGGAAAAGCACCCAAATTTGTCCTGAGAAAACTTGTCCACATCTCTATTAAAAAAAAAAAAAAAAAAAAGTCAACATATCCTGAAAAGCCAGTGACTATATATATATATATATATATATATATATATATATATATATATATATATATATATATATATATATATATATATATATATATATATATATATATATATATATATATATATATATATATATAAAGGTATTGAGGTTGTTGATACAGATTCATCAGGTCATGTATATTACAGATGCATATGTTCTTATTCTTAATAAGAGGATTGAAGTATCATGAACTTTCCTTGGTCCTTCTTTCTATGACTTGTCCTAGTTCTCTTTTTGACTGGTTTGTGGTGCACCAGTCAGTCAGTTAGCACTCTATACAAATATTGAGAAACGGTTCTCCCGACAAGATGATATTGAGACCCTCATCATGACACGCAATCAGTGTAAACTGTAAGGTATACCCACAAGGTACAGCAGTCATCAAGCATCCCTTCCCATTCTCACATCTACTTAAGACACACCATTGAAACAGTAAAGACATAGCACATTACACTAATAAACAACTAACACCTAAACACCGATGGCATACACTACAAGACATTCAAACTGAAGCAAAATATTACTTTTTTTTTTTTTCCAGAATAGGTCACGGGTCAGTAAGTGAATGAGTGAGGCCTGTATTCATGCACAAATGAGCGCTTTATCTCGACTTCCTTCACCAGCCTGCAGTGGAAGTTATCTGACATTATACATGGCGTATGCACGGTTCTAATGACGACTTGACAAGGAATTTGCATCACCAATGGGAAAACTCCCTGACTAATCACCTCTGGCCTTTGAAAAATAACTCATGAGAGAACAAAGCGCTAAGGAATACGGCCCAAACTCATCCTCATTTGTGACTCGGAGGGTTTCTACGTACATGAGCAAACTGTAAGGCACTTACCAGGTGGATCCATGGTTAGTGCAGCATGTGTGAGGGGGCGGCCGCCTGTCCCTCCTCGGTAGTAACTGGCGACGGACGCGCACCATCTGTAGTAAACAAACAGGTGCGCCACTCAATGCTAGCGGCACCTTGAGTAACCAAAGTCCCAGAGTAACCCACAGTAAGACTGTTCTGAAACACTCTGGCCTTTCACCACGACTATTTTCTGAGGCCACAGAAATGATCAGCCGAGTTCTCAAGAGTGTTTCTTCTTTTCATAATATAGAAATATTGTTGATGTCACTAAAATAATAAAAAACACATTTGAAATCTCGTCTCACTTCAATTGGAGGCTTTTGAAAGCAGCAGAGATACGGCGCAGAAGTGTTTTAAGAACACAGTCCCCTTACTCATTGAGAACTTGATGTCTTACCTTGGTGAGGATCTTTCTCTCATCAATCACTGCTGCATCTTCCAACCATCCAAACCCTACTAGAAAAACAAAACTATTGAAGTGGTTGGATGCAAAAAGGGAAAAGCAGGAAGAAAATCTAAAGCTATCATTCATCTAATTTTCGCCTCATTTTCCACCTTTGTCCACTTTATTGCATCTATGCCCATTTATCTTCCTTAACTTTTGTTACGTATTTCCAGACTTGATATGGCAGCAATATTCAAGTAGTCAACAACCCTTTCAGTATCTCATATCTTGGCTCATCTCCCTCTTACTATACATTGCCCCATTACTTTTCTACCTTCCTTCATATCCATTATGACGCATTTCCATAGGTATGGTATGATAGCTGCCTGCTAGTAGTTCAATAACTCTACGTCAGTTCAAATGCTCCCTCAAACCACTTTACTTACTGCGCTTCTCTCTCTCTCTCTCTCTCTCTCTCTCTCTCTCTCTCTCTCTCTCATCGACTTTTTTTTAGCCTTTATTCTTTTCTTGTTATTACGCATTTGCGATTTAGAGAAGGGTTACGTATGGGTTATTCTCTCTAATCTCACTTCTTTATACTCCCTGCCACGCCCCACCTGCCCTGCATCTTCCCCTCGACTTTTTTTCTTTTTTTTCAGTGTTATTATCACTTTACCTCTCTTGCTCTTACTTTCTATATAAAAGATACGTGTTACTGTATCTACTTCACACGATATCTTTGTTAATAATACATTGCCGGTCGAGAAAGAAACATGACATGACTCGAGTCTACTATAGCTTATGCTTTACTGTTCAGTTGTATTAATTTCGTTAGATTTACTCATTGTGTACAGAGCATGCACATGGCTGATGAATTTATCGTACTATAGGGATTGATAAAAAATTGTTAATCGGTGTCACATGACAAGTCAAAGTGTTTGGTAAAATCGCCCTCTGCATTTGATATTGTGGAGAGAGAGAGAGAGAGAGAGAGAGAGAGAGAAGCAAGGTAATGATAATGAAAAGATCAAAGGATAAGAGAAATGTAGCATAGAAACTTGAGGAGAGTGAGTTGCAACAGATGCATGAATACAATTATTTAGAGATGTGGATGTGCCCAAAGCCCAAAGAATGAAAAGATTAGAATGGTGGATCAGCGGGTAGGTCGACTGGGAAGAGCAGCAAGGATGAGAACGAAAAGTGTGGAAGTGTGGGGTGTCCCAGGTATTATTAATGGTATGGATGTTATCCCAAGGAACGAGAGCAAATTAGATAAGTTTAAAGTAGGGTAAAATACGTAAAGTAACAATGATGGGACAATGTACCAAGGTATGCAGCAATATAAGCTCAAGGTGATATGATATAGAGTACATTTAGAGAAAAGTATATGAAAGCAACCCTAAGGTAGAAAGCTAGATTGGAGGATGCAAGATTATTGAGAAAAGTTTACCTGTGGACTGTAATAGCAAGTGGGTGACGGAGTGTGTCAAGCTGGAGCAGAGTGGTATAGTAGTTGGGCGTCGACCATTTGGAGGGAAACAGTTTGTGTGCGACTGGAGGATCATTTGTAGAAAGAGGAGTTAGAGTGCGATGTGAGGAAAAGTGAGATAGAATGAGTAGTGAAGTGAGTGGGACTTAATAAATGGAAGAATGACAGAATAAATGAGGACCCTGGAATGGTACAAAGGCAAAGTGCCTCCAGTGTATGGTAAATTTCTTACCGTTTGGGGGAAGCCTGGGTGATTTTTTTTTTTTCTAAACGAGAGCACAGTGTATGGTAGGGGTGGGCAAACCGAGTGTATTGTTTACACTCTGAAACCTGAAACCGAGTAAATCGAGTACTAAATTATTATTTTTCTTTAGGACAATAGAAAATATTTGGTGAATGATAAGCTTATCAATATAATACTAGTGGAGCTACAGGGTTGCTAAAGATGATAATTATTCAAATCTGTGTCACAGGTCAGATGTACATTACGTATTTCATAAGGATATAGTGTGTGTGTGTGTGTGTGTGACGCATTTCCATAGGTATGGTATGATAGCTGCCTGCTAGTAGTTCAATAACTCTACGTCAGTTCAAATGCTCCCTCAAACCACTTTGCTTACTGTGCTTCTCTCTCTCTCTCTCTCTCTCTCTCTCTCTCTCTCTCTCTCTCTCTCTCATCGACTTTCTTTAGCCTTTATTCTTTTCTTGTTATTACGCATTTGCGATTTAGAGAAGGGTTACGTATGGGTTATTCTCTCTAATCTCACTTCTTTATATATATATATATATATATATATATATATATATATATATATATATATATATATATATATATATATATATATATATATATACACACACACACACACACACACACACACACACATACACAGTGGGACCTCGGTTACCGAACGCCTCCCCTTTCGAACAAAATTTTTAATTCGTTATTGTTTCGATTGCTGTACCATAATTCGGTTCTAGAACAAAGTTACTTGATTTCAAATATTAAGACATAGCAAAGGCTGCCATTTATTACTAATTTATAGTTTCTATAAATATTTACTTCATTTTTATATATTTGGAGGAGAAACAGCATAAGACAGTAATTCAATCTTCAAAATATGATAAATGTGATCCCGTTAAAAAGTCTTGATGTAAAGAAACAAATTGCAGCGCTCAGGATAAATCCTGAGACACCTGTGGCTCTCTTGATGACCACCAACGCCATTACTACTGCACAATTGCATTTTTCCAGCAGCAACTTAATTTTGGCGGTAAGTGGGTTGGTTTCCTCCTGTCCCTCTGTAAGGCTCCCCTCACTAGATCAGTAACAAAGAGAATACCTGCATGGTCTAAACAGTATCTTCTAATGAATTCTGTGTCACTAAGTTCATTCAGTACATCCTTTTTGGATAAATAAATTGTGGGCTGATGTTGTGAAGCAGCCTTGGCTATGGAAGGGTCTGTCATAAGCCACTAGGACAGGTAGACTGGTGTCTAGGAACGGATTAATCCATTTTACATTGATTCCTATGGGGAAGATAGTTTCGGTTTTTTAACATTTCGAATTCTGAACAGCATTTGGGAACATATTAAGTTCGAAAACCGAGGTTCCACTGTGTGTGTGTGTGTGTGTGTGTGTGTGTGTGTGTGTGTGTGTGTGTGTATTTACCTAGTTGTGGTTTACAGTAGGGGAGTAATCTCGTAGTATCCCGTTTCTATATCTATCCAGTTTGGTCTTAAAAGTGTGGTCAGTTATGGCATTCACAACGTTTTCACCGAGTTCATTCCATTTGTTTGCACTTCTGTGAGGAAAACTATACTTTTTGAGGTCTCTTCTACAGTTAACTTTCTTCAACTTCTTACTGTGTCCCCTTGTACTCTGTATGTCTACATTTGTAAAACATTCTTTCTCCACATTTTCCTTACCATTTATCATTCTATAGATGTTTATTAAATCCCCTCTCTCTCTCTCCTATTTTCAAGGGTAGGAATTTCCAACATTCTTAATCTCTCTTCATGGGTCAACTTACTCAACTCCGGAACCATCTTATTGACTGCTCTTTGTACTCTTTCTAATTTTATAATATTCCTCTTTATATGAGAACACACCACTGCCACATATTCCAATCTTGGTCTTATCATGGATATCAACAACTTTTTTTTATCATTCCTTCATCTAAATATGAGAATGCCATTCTTATTCTTTTTTAACAAATTCATCATCTCTCCAGTAATTTTATCAATGTATCAGTCTGGAGTCAAATTTTCAGTAACTGTTACTCCCAAATCCACTTCCTCTTTTGATTTCTGTAACTTAACACCATCCATTTCATAATGATATTGTATTCTTTTCTTACTCTTTCCAAACTCCATCTATTTACATTTACTTAAATTGAATTCCATTTGACAAGATTTACTCCATCTATTTTCCTTATTTAAATCATATTGCTGTACCATACAGTCATTTACATTTTTTACCCTTCTCATCAGCTTAGCATCATCTGCAAATAAGTTCATATAACTGTCTAATTCTTCATTTATGTCACTCACACATATTACAAACATTATCGGTCCCAACACTGACCCCTGTGGGACACCACTAGTTATTTTCAGCCAAGATGGATTCTGGTCTTGTATTACTGTTCTCATCTCTCTATCATCCATATAATCCTCCATCCACTCCAGCAGTCTTCCTCCAATATTTCCATAATTTTTTATCTTCCATAGCAATCTTCAGAGTGGTACTTTGTCAAATGCTTTCTTCAAGTCTAAGCAGACACTATCCACCCATCCATCTCTCTCCTGCACAGTATCGATTACCCTTTAATAAAAGGACAAGTAAAAGGAATAGTAAGTTCATGGAGCATGATCTTTCCCTCCTAAATCCAAATTGACAATTTACCAAAACTTATCTCTTTCCAAGTGTTCCATCCATCTTTCCTTTATTAATCTTTTGCATAGTTTTCCTACAACACTAGTCAAGGACATTGGTCTATAATTTAGTAGGTTTTCCTTATTTCCTCCTTTGAATATTGGTGTAATATTTGCTCTCTTCCAATCTTTTGGTACTCTTCCCTGTAATAGTGATGTCACCACTAGACTGAATTTTATCAGCCAGTTGTTCTCTACATTCCTTCAATATCCAGTTTGATACTCCATCTGGACCAGTTGCTTTATTTATATCAAGTTCTTCCATCATCTTAAGTATTTGCTCATAACTGACTGAGACTGTACTTAGTATATTCCTCACCAACATATCCCTTCTAGCATCAGACTCCCCTTCCACAGTAAATACCGATCTAAAACTATTGTTTATAACCTCCGCCATGCCCTGTGTATCCTCATAGATTTTTCCTTCAACTTTCAATCTTGATACACCTTCCTTCTTCATCTTCCCATTAATATGTCTGAAGAACAGTGTGTGTGTGTGTGTGTGTGTGTGTGTGCATTTTATATATATATATATATATATATATATATATATATATATATATATATATATATATATATATATATATATATATATATATATATATATATATATATATATATATATATATATATATATATATGGCAGTTGAAGAGTCAATAAACAAGGACAGGGAGGTCCTGCTGGACTCAATGGCATAGTGTTGCAGTTTGTGACTTCTTGGTGTAGCACACACTGTGAAGCACACACCAGCTGGGCAGCACTAATCTCTCACAATTAAAAGGTGGCCCAAAAGTCACAGTGGGATTTTAATTTTTAATAAGTGCCATATTGTTACAAATGTATGTACAAATTTTAATACAATATAGACAAGATAATGGAAATTAATTTGTATTACTCCATCTTGATCAATACATATGCATTACATATGAAAAATTACATTTTTTAAGTGGTGTCCATTAATAGCTTCAGACGTGTGCTAATTGCAAAATGTGTTCTATGACAGCTTATAGGGTTTCACGGTCCAGTTCCCTGATTTCCTTAGTGATATTCAATTGCTCCTGGATTTCTGGTTTGTTGACAACTTGAGGTACCCCCACAAACAGTCAGGCCTGGGAGTAACTAGACAATCAGCAAGCTTTGCAAGCTGTAAATCTAGCTGTAAGGGAAAGAGCCTCCACATGGCCTCCTGCCCAGCAATAGGCTTTAACTTCTGGAATAGCCCTAGAAATTAAAGCCTGACGAACACTTTCCCTCTTTTATCTCAATCATCACAGTGGTCTGAATGAGCTTTCAGTATTGGTGATGTCTGCAAACCATGCAACCATAACACTTTCAGCTATGAATGAGGACAGAAGCCTGACATTCCCCCCATGTCACCAACTACAAGAGGTAAAGAGTGCATGAGAGGGCCCTGCAGTCTCCGCTGCCCAGGGAAATGTCTGTTGGGACCCCAAGGAGACAGCAAGGTTGGTAGTCTTTGAGTCTGAGCATGAGGGTCAAAGGAACATCAATATGCTCATCAGGACTATTGTGTTTCCCCACCAGTCTCTCGAGGCTATCACAGGACTGAGCGGTACAAGGCTCTCATCCATTAGTCCGTCCAGCAACCTTCCTTGTCCTCAGTTGCCTCGCCTCCTCCACTTGGTCCCACAAGGCCTGCCACACCACTGGCAATGGGAGCAACATCCACCCCTGCCAGTAGTGAGTGTGAACCACTTCCCAAGGGAAGTGTGCAGCAGAAGCTGCTTGAGGTGTCCATTTCCCTCGAGTAAATGTGCCAAGTGATGAGAAAAATTTAGAGAACATATGGTGTCCAGCCAAAGTGTATAAGCCACCCCAAGTGTGCCGGGGGTTGGCCCTGATGCAACCAACAAGATAAAGCAGTGGCAATATCGTACCATCCAAAGGTCATGTGGCAAGGACCATAGCTGCACAGTACGCGACATCCTATCAGATCTACCAGTTGGTGCTAGTGCTGTGCCCCCAGGAACCAACACCTTATGGACCGGCCTTTTTGGAAGACCTTTCCCCTATAGAAAGATCACCAAGACTGATGAGGCCTGTTCTGGACAGTTTGGATCCCATTACATCTGATGAAGTGGTGAAGTTCCTCAACACCACAAAGACTGCCACTTCCCTAGGCACCTGATGGGGAAGACCCTTTGGGATATGAAAGGCCTTAGAGTTGAAAAGCTCCAATGGGTTTTCAGCTCCCTTTTTCACCTTAAGGATCTCCCATCAAGTTGGGCTGCAGGAAAGACAATCTTTATTCCCAAGGTGGCTGACCTTACTAACTCAGGGCAATTCTGGCCAATTATGATCACCAGTCAGCTACTTCAGCTATAACACAAGAATACTGCAATCCGACTTATGATGGCCACCCTCCTACCCTGCAAACAAAAGGGTTTTGTCCCAGAAGAGAGTGTGGCTGCTAATTTGCTTCTTGCACAGCAACTGATGAAGAATGCGAAGGAATATACCAACTTTTTTTGGCCTTCAATTACTTTAAAAAGGTGTTTGACTCATTGGATCACCCCTTGCTCTTTGCTGCTACCAAGCATTAGGGCTTCCCACCAGCACTCACTGAGTTCCTTGGCAACCTGTATTAAAAAGTTACCAACATCATCAGTTAACATCACAAGAGTTCTACAAGGTGATCCACTTTCACCATACCTCTTTAATGTCACCTTAGACTGGATCCTCCAGTCTCTCCTGAGGGGTGTTGTTGTACACCTCTTGAGAGAAACCATCAATAATGTGGTATACACCAATGATGTGGCGCTAGCAGTTTCCATACCTGGTGGCCTCCAAGCCATGGATGCACTGGTGGCCAGGGCAGCCAGGGTGGGGCTGCAACTCAGCCATCAAAAGTGCACCCTATTAACATCAGCAACAAGAAGAGGAAGAGATGGCCCCAAGACACCAACATCTTCACCACTGGCAGGGAGCCTCTCCTTATACTTAGTCCTGGACAAACATATGAATACCTAGGACTTGTGGTTGGGCCAGCCTTGAGCTGTACTGAACCCAGTTGGGCCCTCAATGCCCTGGTCTGAGACCTAGGTCTCCTACATAGAACCCCTTTGAAACCATGGCAGAAGCTATGATTTGAAGAATGTGCTAATACCCAGACACCAATGCCAATGGGTGCTGGGGAAGATTGCCAATGTCACTTTGAGGAGGTTCAACATCAAAGTGAGGAAATTTCTGAAAAAGACACTACATCTGTCTAAAGACATGGCCAGTGCAGCATTTTACACCAAGATCTGCAAAAGGGAATTGGGAGTGCCTCAATTTACAACTCTGGTGCCTGCACTTGAGAGGTATCCTAGACAAAGGTTGGCAAGTATCACTGTGGCCCACTCCCAACCCCTGCTACCACCTCTAAGGAGACATGTGAGGCTGCACACAAGACTAATGGAGACTAGCTCTATGCTGCAGTCAATGATAAAGGACTGTCTGGGGCAACCACCACTCCTTCAATCCATAATTGGGTCAAAGACAGGATCCTCTTAATGAAAGGACATATGTATGTCAACAACCTTAAGATGTCTCCATCAACTGTGACTTGTGATGTGGGAGGCCAGAATCCATCAGCCACATCCTCCAGTCCTGCCTGATGGTGGCTCCAGAAAGGACAAGACAAGACTATAACCTTATGCTCCTTATCCAACTGGAGAAGAGGGACCAGACCACCCTTCACAAGTCAACAATAAGAACTTTGGCAAGAGTGCAGCACCCTGATGTCATTCTGCGGGGAACCCAATAGATTTTGATTTTGTAACGTCACTTTGTAAACAAACCTCTACACGTGGCAGGAAGTGAGACCATGGCCCACAAGTGAATACAAATGGCTCTAGTTTCCAAGGTCAATGGAATATTCTGCATACTTCTTTAAGCTTTTTGTGCCTGACAGGGCTTTTTATAAGAAAAAGATGAAAAATTCATTTGTTAATGTAGATCTGAATGCAATAACCAGACAAATTATGTTCAAATACAGTGTCACTCCCTCCCATTACATATCCAGACATCTGCAACTATCTGGTTTTCTCACCAAACCCAGACTATAATTATGAGACCATGAAACCCCACAAGAGTCTTCAGGGCCACAACTACTTCACAAGTAGTTGGGTGAAGGAAGTAGCTGTTGCTGTGAGTGATCACTGTCAACCTGTGATTGTCAGAGCCAGGGTAAGTACTATGTTGCAAGTATTTCAGTATTCATAATCATACATACTGTTCATCACATTCTACTTATTATCATATGCATGTACCACATGTAATGTTACTGTTGCTGGACACCATTCAGATTTTTTTTTTTTTACCCATGAATGGTAGTGCTTCTTATCAGTAAGGTTAGGTTTGTCTAGCTTCAAATAAGTTTAGTTCCTTTAGGTATACTGAGAACATATGTTGAGAGGATGAAACTGCCACATTCATGAAAAACTATGGTTCTTACTGTCTCCCAGTCAGCAAATTTCAGTATTTATCCCATGGAGATCCATTCTGTCCTTCGTTGATTTTTTTTCATTACCGTTACAATTCTATAGCTAGGCAGAAATAACATTCACTGAAAATGCTAAGTAGAAGTGTAATTAGCTCCTGCAAAGACATCCTGACTATTAATACTAACCTAACCTTCTTGACAACCTTGATCTTTTCCTAATCTCTAATCCTTCTGCTTATTCTGTTACCTTATTGTCAGAGTAGGGGATTCACCAGAAAAAGCAAGCATGACCCAGGGATTGAACCCAGGACCTTCCACTTGCGGGGCGGACATTGTTACTGCTGTTACATTATTACACCATGGTCACCTCTTGATGACAATCCTCACACCTATCTTCTCTGTTGGACTCCTCCAATCCCAATCTCATATCTGTATCTTATCCTATTGCTCCAATCCCTCCTCAGGATCTGCCAAAGCAGAGGTGCCTCTGGCATTTTGCCTCTGCTAATTGGGGGGACCTGAGGAGGTATTATGCTGATTTTCCTTGGAATGACGACTGCTTCCATGTCAGAGACCCATCTCTGTGTGCTGAGCACATAACAGAGGTGATAGTGTCTGGCATGGAGGTGTACATTCCTCATTCTTTCTCTCAACCTAAATCTTCCAAACTTTTAACACAGCCTGTTCTCGTGCTATACATGAGAGAGGTAGCCCATAAAGGGTACTTGAGCCTTCCATCACCTGAATCTCACGCACTTTATATTTCTGCCTGGAATCATGCCAAGTCTGTTCTGCAACTAGCTAAAAACTCCTTCATTAATAGAAAATGTCAAAATCTTTCAAGTTCTAACTCCCATTGTGACTTATGGCACCTAGCTCAAAACATCTTAATAACTTTGCTTCTTCATCTTTCCCTCCTTTATTTCAACATGATGGTACCACTGCTATCTCATCTATTTCTAAAGTTAAACTCTTTGCTCAAACCTTTGCTAAAAATTCTACCTTGCATAATTCAGGGCTTGTTCCTCCCTCTACTGCACCCTCTCATTACTTCATGTTACCCATTAAAATCCTTTACAGTGATGTTTTCCATGCCCTCGCTGCCCTAAACCCTTGGAAGACTCATGGACCTGAAGGAGTCCCTCCTATTGTTCTCTGAAACTGTGCCTCCATGCTTGCATCTTGCCTAGTCAAACTCTTTCAATTTTGTCTGTCTACATCTACCTTTCCTTCTTGCTGGAAGTTTGCCTTCATTCAGCCTGTTCCTTAAAAGGGTGACTGTTCTAATCCCTCAAACTACCATCCTATTGCTTTATTTTCCTGCCTATCTAAAGTTTTTGAATCTCTCAACAGGAAGATTCTTAAACATCTATCACTTCACAACCTTCTGTCTGATCGCCAATATGGATTCCATCAAGGGCGCTCTACTGATGATCTGGCTTTTCCTTATTGAGTCTCTTTTAGAGATTTTGGTGAAACTTTTGTTGTTGCCGTAGACATATCAAAAGCTTTTCATAGAGTCTGGCACAAAGCTTTGATTTTCACACTATCCTCCTACGACTTCTATCCTTCTCTCTGTAACTTCATCTCAAGTTTCCTTTCTGACTGTTCTATTGCTGCTGTGGTAGACAGTCACTATTCTCCTAAATCTACTCGTATTAACAGTGGTGTTCCTCAGGGTTCTCTCCTGTCACCCACACTCTTCCTATCATTCATCAATGATTTAAACCAAACTTCTTGTCCTATCCACTCCTACGCTAATTATACCACCCTGCACTTTTCCAGGTCTTTTTGTAGATGTCCAACCCTTCAGGAAATAAACAGTTCTGGCAGGGAAGCCACAGAATGCCTGACTTCTGATCTCTCTAAAATTTCTGATTGGGTCAGAGCAAACTTACGAGTAGTATTGTTCAATGTCTCAAAAACTCAATTCCTCCATCTATCATCTATCTATCATCACAACCTTCCAGACAACTATCCCCTCTTCTTCAGTGACACTCAACTGTTCCCCTTTTCTACACTGAACATCCTCAGTTTGTCCTTTACTTATAATCTAAATTGGAAACTTCCATCTCATCTCTAGCTAAAGCAGCTTCTATGAAATTAGGCAGTGAGTCGTCTTTGCCAGTTTTTCTCACCCCTCCCCAGTTGCTGACTCTATACAGGAGCCTTATTCGTCCATGTATGAAGTATGCTTCACATGTATGGGAGTTTCCACTCATACCGCTATTTTAGACAGGGTGGAATCAAAAGCTCTTCGTCTTACTAATTCTTGTCCTCTAACTGACTGCCTTCAGCCTCTTTCTTATCACTGCAATGTTGCATCTCTTGCTCTCTTCTATTGCTATTTTCATGCTAATTGCTCTTCTGATTTTGCTAACTGCATGCCTCACTTCCTCCTGTGGCCTTGCTGCACAAGACTTTCTTCTTTCTCTCATCTCTATTCTGTCCACCTCTCTAATGCAAGGGTTAACTGGTTTTCTCAATCACTCATCCCTTTCTTTGGTAAAACTCTGGAACTCCCTGCCTGCTTCTGTATTTCTTCCTAAAACTTGAACTCTTTCAAGAGGGAGGTTTCAATACACTTATCCTGCAATTTTCAATTGAGAGACATCTTGTCTCTTGAGAGACATCTCTTTTGGGACTGGCACCTCATTGGGATTTTTTTTTTTCCTCTTTTTGGTTCCCTTGGTCAGTAACCCTCTATTGTAATAAAAAAATAATAATAATAACCCCACAATGGAAACAAGGGTAAAATAAACCAGTTCATTAACTAAATAACTAGAAAAAGCATATAGTGCACCAGAAATTCCTTGGTTGGAAGAAAGTAAAAATAATCCCTTGCAAGCAGAGTTCATTTGCAACATTAAATCAATAACGTGATGATGACTAAAACTATGTTTTCTAATTAATTTTAATATGGTTTTAGCAAATGACCTCTTTGTTCATGTTAGGAATCTGATTTTCTTAATTCTTTCCCAACCCTCACCAAAGGTATAGATTTGTGAGAGAAAATTATCAGAATAAACACCTATAAACAAATAAAAAATCATTATAAAAAGAAGACTCAGGAAACTTACATCTAACTTAACCTTATCATAAACCCTCCTTGTATTTCATCTCATTATAAAAAAAAATTTAGGAAACTTATACCTAACCTAATGTAATCATAAACCCTCCTTATATTATATTTCATTTAATGTTAATACACCTTACTGTAAAGATACACTATTTCTGATTCCAATTTCATTAATATCCAGTGATAATGTAAATAAGTGGAATACGATATACACACTTTGAAATTAACTTTTACATATTGTGCAGTCGTTTATTCTTGAAACACATCGTCATTGCAGGCAATCCACTCTGTCACTAGGGATACCAGATACAAAGTCCATGATCATTGTGGCTTAGGATGGTAGGATATTAGCAGCACACTGCAAATGTAAAGCTGGACAAGTTATCAGTGCTTAGTATATTTCCTTTTATCAACACAAAACTTGCAAATGAGCTCATGCTGCTCTTTCACTGCACCACAGTGGCCATCATACTATGTGCTTGCCACAAGTAACTTGATTTAGTGTCACTTGAATAACAAGTTCCACAGAATGGTGCCCTAGCTCTAAAAAAGAAGAAAAAATAACATAAAATAAAATAAATAAATAAATAAATAAATAAATAAATAAATAAATAAATATATATATATATATATATATATATATATATATATATATATATATATATATATATATATATATATATATATATATATATATATATATATATATATATATATATATATATAATAAAAAAATAATAACAATAATAGTAATTCATAGCATTATTAAGATAACATTCAATCATTCACACCACAAACTTCATGTAGGGTCTACCAGGGTCAAACAGGTAATTTTTTCAGTTCTTTTGCTGTTAAACAAAAACTACTTTCAAATTTTAAACTTGTACATACATTAGAACATTATGTACATAGGCTATGATTGGACAAATTTTAAGTTTGTAAAAAATTAAGAAAAATAGTGTCCTGTATGACCCTAAGGCATTGCAGAACAGAATACCATAAACTTATTGTAAATAAAGTTAAGTATAAGTGAACCACAGAGCTTTTTTAGGAGAACTGGTCACAATACATATTTTACACCACAAAGCCACAGGTTACAGCTGGCATGCACACAGAGAGCAGAGGAGTCTAGCCTAGCAGGGAGGCTGTTAAAAACTCTTGTTAGGCTCCTGAGTGAATGGACTATACCCACTTGGTTTGGGACAGCAGAGAGTTAATGTGTAGAATTCTTCCAAAAAAGTATTATCGATGGTTATTTTTTATTTGACAGGTGGGACCTGCTCTCATGTTGCAACAATACTCTTCCATGTGGAAGCAACATTCTGCATCAGGGGTCTGCAAACACCTACACAAGTCAAAGCATACTGGCTTATCCTGAAGGTTTTGGGGAAGCTACCATATGGAGAAGTATCATCAACAAATTTTTCTTCAGCAAGTAGGAGAAAAAGAGTGCTGGATGATACCATAAGACAATAAGCTCCACTAAATGTATCAGTAATGCTGACATTTGTAAGCCACCAAAGATGAAGAGAAAAAAAATTTATGCAAAGCCTTTTTGACAAAAATGCTGTCTGCAATGTCTCTTGAGCCCCCTTTCAATGAGGTATTTATTCCATCTGCAATTTCCTTAGCAAAAGATCTTCCACTTCCTCCCACCAAACTTAAAGACACCAATTTAGTAAGTAGTGGTAGCCTCCATAAACTACAAGCAGCAGCCCGGAAAGTGAAGGTGAGCATAACCAAGGATCAGGCAGTTTTGGAATGTGCAACATGGGCACAAGCAAAGTCACAAATAGGGTGACATCCAGATGGTGTCCGATTTGGCGCAGGCAACACCTTGGTTAATGCCCATAGACTTAAAGTGCTGCACTATAAAATCACCAACACACACACACACACACACACACATTTTTGGATAAACATGACAGAGGGCGGCACCCCAAAGGAAAGGGCATCTTTTGAAGGTTTCATTGGAGAAGAAAGAGAACTGAATTATAGGTTGCAGTGTAGAAAGATTTTGTATATGGAGGAAATGATTGACAATTTATTGGAGAGAGTAAAATCATTAGAGGCACACCAGAAGGAGACAGGTATGGGGTTGGTGATTGTTACTGTATGTAAAGCGTATGTACCTCACGTCATTATTCCTCGGCATTTATAAGTGAAATGTTCAATAGTTTTCTATTTGCATGAAAACGTGTAATATGTGTAAGTATCAGTATTCAATGCTATATTAAGCACCGAAGCCGATGCTCACTTGTTAATAGTGTGGGGTTAACCTGCTAGTCGCCTGCGGGCATCACTCACGGCCAAGTCGCGCTCAGACAAAGACGGGCAGGATGGTGACCAAGGTAAATACTTTAATTTTGTTGTTAAAACTGATTGTCATAGTGCCAAGTTAATTGCATGTATTGTTAATGAATATTGTAATATGTTGAAAGTGTTTAATATCCGTGTATAATGTTATTTTGTAAGAAATTGAGACCGAGAACTTGTTCGCAGTTCTTACGGTCATGCCTACCTCATCAATAAACGTATCAGGGAGAACTGCCTTTCCTCGACCCTACGATGATGGGTGTGATCAGTAAAACAGATCACCTGAGAGCCAATTGATGCCCAGCCAGTGCGGCTACAGTAAGAACTCGACCTACAAGCAAGAAATTGGCTCCATGTGAAACCGTAGCAAGAGTGAGTCACAGGACGAGGGGACGCTGACGTAAGCCTATAGCTTGACCTCTGAGGCCCCGGGGTCAGTTCTACCCTTGACGACAACCACTCCCTTCTACCCATTGTGCCTCGCCACCATTTTGTAGAACCCATGGTCACAGGCAAGAAAGTATAATATTATGTATGTGCACTGAATTGAGTAGCCTAAGTGAAAATTACCCACAATTAGCTAGTATTAAGAGTGGTCATTTTAATTGCTCTTTCAGTGTCTCAGTATTGACACAATTAAGTTGTTAGATATGTCTGATACTGAGGAAATTAATGCCGTAGATGGCCTTAGGGAAGGCGAGGGTGAGCAAGTGGACAAGGATCAAACTTGTATTGAAGAAGTTAGTGTCAGGGAGCGAGTGCTGACCGACAAAGGAAGAGAATATCAAGTCAGTGTAACCAAAGGAAGAGCAGAGTCCTGTAAGCGTAAATGGAGCAGTGTTACCAGCAAGATTAAGAAAGGATTAAAAATTGTAATTAGCCCCTTTGAATTAGAGCCCATGTCAAGTGAAGTAATAGAGGCATTTCATCAGTATTATGTGGAGTACACAAAACTGGTGGAACTAGAGCCAGAAAAGTCAGAGGAGCTAAATGAAGAGCTGGAACACAATCAACAAGTTCACCATGAAATATTAGAAAGTATAGAATGTAAAAGAAAGGAGTTAAAGAATGACAGAGGATCAATTTGTTCTAGCAAACGGTCTAGACATTCTAGAGTCTCATCTACTTCATCACGTTCATCAGCACAGAGAAAGCAAGAAGCAGCAGCAAAGGTAGCCAGACTTAGAAAGGAAATGGAATATCATGATAGTTTAGCAGAGGCAGAAGTTAGGTTAGCTAGAGACCAGGCAATGTTTGCAAAGAAAAAGAAAGAGAGAGATTTAGCAGTTGCTAGTGCAGAACTTAATGCTCTTAGCTTAGTTGAAGAAGAAGTAAAAATGCTTCCAGGTAATGATGAAAGTGTAGAGAAGCAAAGTTATCTTCAACAATACATAGAGTCACAAAATGAAATGAAAGCACAAGCAATTGCAAATCAACAAAGTGACAATGCCATGCCTCACAAATATGTTACATTCCATGACCCACAGGAACCTTCTTCTTGCAATAGAGATAATGAATTGATGACAAATGAAGTACATGGACAAATATTTAGTGAACCTCAGGTAATAAATCTCAATCCTACAGCTCAAAGTCTTGTACCAAGCTCTCGTAGACACACTCATAATGTCAACATGCCTAATAATGTGAGACAGAATCATCAATCCTTTTCCCATCCTGGGGGAACCTTTGCAATCAATATACCTGATCCCAAGTGGAGCCTTCCTCCAATAGAGCCTAACACTTTTGATGGAGAACCCATGGAATTTCCAAGTTGGTTGAAAAACTTTGAAACTTATGTAGAGTCTAAAACTTCTATTGGTAAAGAGAGACTTGCCTACTTAGACAGGTATACAACTGGTGAGGCAAAGGATGCCATTAAAATGTTAATGCACTTTAACTCTGATGCTGACTATGTGCAAGCAAAGAAAATTCTTAGTGATAGATTTGGAAACAAAAGCATCATAGCTGATGCTTACACAAAAAAGTTAATGAATTGGCTACCAATCTCTCCACATAATGGTCCAGCATTAACAGCATTCTCAGATTTTTTGAAGTGCTGTTTAGCTGCAATGAAACACACCTCTTATTTGTCATTTCTGAATGACCCTAGAGAGCAGAGAAAGGTGCTAGCAAAACTCCCTGAACATATTGTTCATGACTGGAGAAAGCAAGCGATGATATATCTTGATACTAACAGTAATGACAACACTTCTAGTAGCAATGAAGAGCACCACCCACCCTTTGAAATGTTATGTGAATTTGTCCAGAAAGAAGCAAAGGGAGCAAGCAATCCATTTCTTTCCTGGAATTCAGTAAGTAGGGAAGTAAATGACTGGATCAAAACTCACACAAGGGCAACCAATTGGAAACCAAGGGACTCAAACATCATGACAAAGAATAGAGGGAGTAGAACTTTCATGGCTAAAGCAATTGAGGAAAAACCAATGTGGTCATTCTAAAGTAAAGTAAATGTACAAGCCAACAAACAGTATCCCAAGGACCAGTATCCCAAGGAAAGGAAAGGACGATTCTGTCAATACTGTACAAAGGATCATGATTTAGATGATTGCAAGGAATTTGCCAAACTTGATGGTAATACTAGGTACAAATTTGCTAAAGAAAAATGGTTATGTACAGGGTGTCTAAAAATGGGTCACAAAGGAAAGGATTGTAGAAGAAGGAAAGTATGTAAAGTATGTCAGAGATACCATCCCACAGCTCTTCACAATGATGACATGACAAGAACTGAGAGCCAAAGGGTGCCAGCACAAGCAACTCAGCCTAAAGATGATAAACCCACATTAGTAGCAAATAAGGTCAAAGTTACAGAATCAGTGACACATGACATGCACACCATGATAGTTCCTGTATGGTTACATCATGTTAGTAATGAAGAGAATAAAGTTTTAGTGTATGCCCTGCTGGATGAGCAGTCTGATGCTTCATTCATCAAGGAAAGCACTCTGAATAAATTGGGAGTTAGTGGACCATCAGTGTCACTCAATATCCACACAATAAGTGGAAAACAAATCACTGATTCTATCAAAATTCATGGACTTAAAGTAAAAGGTTATAATGAAGAAGTGGAAATATCAATCCCTTCAGCATATTCAACAGAAAACATTTCAGCTGGATGGAGTCAGATACCAAGGCCCGAGACTGCTTGTGACTGGCCCCACTTAAAGGCAATCTCTGACAAACTAATGAAATATGACCCAAACATTGACATAGGACTCCTCATTGGTCTTGATTGTGCAGAAGTTTCTTAATTCTGTGACCTGGCAACTCACCAAGACCTACCAAGCCTCAAAACAGGAAGGAGATAAGAACAATCTCCAGGAGTGAGCCCATTACACCGGGAAGCAGATGAGCCTCATAAGGGAAGAGAAATGGTTACAGTGCATGGCAAGCCTCGATCACAACACTAACATGACCCACATGGAAAAGAATCAATCAGGTCCGTGGCAAGCACACACGCCTGTCCTAACCCTGTAGGGAGGGCAGAGCAGCTGATGTGGGAATATCATGACAGATCAGTTACTGTCAACCTACCTGACCAATTATGTGAGGAAAAGGCAGGACTGGACTCTGGGAGCGCAGTCATTGTCACAGCTGCCACCCTCCTTATTGATGACACAGATCACAGGATAATGAGGGAGAAACTACTCAACATGAAGAGGCTAGGTAAGGACACAGCTCCAGGTGATGACAGCATCACATACTCCATGCTCAACCACGTGTGTAACTGTTACTGTACATAAAGCGTATGTACCTCACGTCATTATTCCTCAGTAATCATAAGTGAAATGTTCAACAATTTTCTGTTTGCATGAAGACATGTAATATGTGTAAATATCAGTATTTAATGCTACATAAGCACCGAATCCAATGCTCACTTGTTAGTTGAGTGTGGTTAACCTGCTGGTCACCTGTGGGCGTCACTCACGGCCAAATCGCGCTCAAAGATGGGCAGGATGGTGACCGAGGTAAATACTTTAATTTTGTAGCAAAAACTGATTGTCATAGTGCCAAGTTGACTGCATGTATTGTTAATGAATACTATAATATGTTGAAAGTGTTTAATATCAATGTATAATGTTATTTTGTAAGAAATTAAGACTGAGAACTTATTCGCAGTTCTTACGGTCATGCTTACCTCATCATAAATGTCAAGAGAGAGAACTGCCTTTCCTCGATCCTACGATGATGGGTGTAATCAGTAAAACAGATCACCTGAGAGCTAATGAAGACTGCTGGTGAGGCTACAGTAACATTGCTGGTGATCCACTACTTCTGCTGTTCAACAAGTCCTTCACCCAGGGGATGCTGTCGCAGGAATGAACAGCTCACATCATGTCCATACCGAAACCCCACAAAGCTGATAAATACAGGCCAATCAGCCTCATCCCCACTATAAGCAAAATGCTCGAGTGGATTCTCTTCAATTGCCTCCTGTTCAAGAAGGGCAAGCTTGCTCTAGGAGTGACTGGTACAACGCGAAAGCAAAAACACAGAGAAGGCATGCGACAAGGCACAGCTGCTAGACATACTGGAGCAGCTGACCGAGCTTGGAGTTAAGGGCAAACTTCTGTGGATATAGCACTACCTCATTGACAGATGGGTCTGCGTTGTGTTCCACGGTAATGCGTCAAGTTACTACATGCTGGGAAATGGGACGCCACAGTTGGGAATAATAAGTCCCATGCTATTCAATGTATTAATGAATGTCCTAGCTACACTTCCCTACCCTGATGGCACTCAACATATAGAATACGCAGATGACATAGTCTTGCAAACCACCGACAAGAACTCCATCACTACTGTACAAGAATATTTGGACTATCTAACAACTAAATGCATTGATATTAGCTTCACTGTCTCCTCCAAGATGAAAGTGATGGCGAGACCTGCCACACTCCACTGACCAGACTCCAACTCCAGGGTGAAGCCACTAATGGGGTGGCCACGCTTCGCTATCTCGGCGTTATCGTGGCCAGGAATGGTAGCAACAAGGTCGAAGTGCAGCACCTAAGGAAGAAGTGCCTCTCACCTGTAACAGAGTCATCAGGGCGCTGTCGTGGCGAGGCATGGGGCATCAGGTGCCGTGCTTCTCTGTGCCTACAAAACCCTTGTGCACTCCCTAGTCGATAATGCCAACCTAGTCATTACCATGACAAGCAGCAACACCAAAGCCCTGGAGACCATACAAAATGACGCCCTGAGGACAGTCCTCAGCGCTACTAAGTAGACGAAAACAGAAAATCTGCCAGTTGAAACACACATGCCAGCTCTGGTAGAGTGAGTCAAATACATGGAGGCAACACTCACAATTAAAACAGCCATGACAAGTGACCATCTGGATCATGTCCTCACAGCCCTCCATCGCCATGAGGCGGAACAGAGAAGATAGAAGTGGGTCATCCAAGCAGCAAGCAGCAAGCAGTCTCCACGACCTTGACATCCCATGGGAAGTGGCTACAGCCGGCCGCTGTACCCCGCCATGGAAGCCCCACCCCCTTCAAAGCCTCGATGTTTCCTCCAGGGCTCATGAAGCAGGACAGCTTGACGGCTGAACTGCGACAACAAGGCCTTCAGACCATCCATAACGCATCGGACCCACACGCAGTCGAGTATTATATTGATGGCTCAGCAGAGTGAGCAGACCAGCATGAGAGACTATGTGAGGTGGTGGTTGTATGCTGAGCCAGGAGGAGTTGGGAATGTGAGATAACTTTAGCCTCTTCTCCCGAGGTTAATACTTACATGTAAGATAGAATTAGGGTTGCAGAATATCATGAAATATATATATATATATATATATATATATATATATATATATATATATATATATATATATATATATATATATATATATATATATATATATCGGAGAGCTAATGAAGACCTGCCGGTGCAACTACAGTAAGAACTCGATCCCACAAGTAAGAACTCACCCCACAAGCAAGAAATTGGCTCCACGTGAGACCGTAGCAAGAGTGAGTCACGGGACAAGAAGATGCTGACGTAAACCTATATATAAGTTGACCTCTGAAGCCCCGGGGTCAGTTCTACCATTGACGACAACCACTCTCTTCTACCCACAGTGCCTCGCCACCATTTTGTAGAACCCATGGTCACAGGCAAGAAAGTATAAGAGTATGTATGTGCACTGAATTGAGTAGCCTAAATGAATGAAAATTACCCACAATTAGCTAGTATGAGTGGTAATTTTAATTGCTCTTTCAGTGTCTCAGTATTGACACAATTAAGTTGTTATATATGTCTGATACTGAGAAATTAATGCCGTAGATGGCCTTAGGGAAGTTGAGGATGAGCAAGTGGACAAGGGTCAAGCTTATTATGAAGTTAGTCTCAGGGGACGAGTGCTGACCAACAAAAGAAGGGAATATCAAGTCAGTGTAACCAAAGGAAGAGCAGAGTCCTATACTTGTAAATGAAGCAGTCTTACCAGCAAAATTAAGAAAAGACTAAACGTTGTAATTAGCCCCTTTGAATTAGAGCCCATGTCAAATGAAGCAAAAGAGGCATTTCATCAGTATTATGTGGAATACACAAAACTGGTGGAGCTAGAGCCAGAAAGGTCAGAGGAGCTAAATGAAGAGCTGGAACACAATCAATGAGTTCACCATGAAATATTAGAAAATATAGAATGTAAAAGAAAAGAGTTAAAGAATGACAAAGGATCAATTTGTTCTAGCAAACAGTCTAGACATTCTAGAGTCTCATCTACTTCATCACATTCATCATCACAAAGAAAGCAAGAAGCAGCAGCAAAGGTAGCCAGACTTAGAAAGGAAATGGAATATCATGATAGTTTAGCAGAAGCAGAAGTTATGTTAGCTAAGACAAAAGCTATGTTAGCTAGAGACCAGGTAATGTTCTCAAAGAAAAAGAAAGAGATTTAGCAGTTGCTAGTGCAGAACTTAATGTTCTTAAATTAGTTGAAGAAGAAGAAAAAATGCTTCCAAGTGATGATGAAAGTGTAGAGAAGCAAGGTTATCTTCAGCAATACATAGAGTCACAAAATGAAATGAAAACACAAGCAATTGCAAATCAAAGTGACAATGCCATGCCTCACAAATATGTTACATTCCATGACCTACAGGAACCTACCTCCTGCGATAGCGATAATGAAATGATGACAAATGAAGTAGATGGACAAATAGTTAGTGAACCTCAAGCAATTAATTTTTGCAATTAACATACCTGATCCCAAGTGGAGCCTCCCTCCAACAGAACCTAACATTTTTGGTGGAGAACCCATGGAGTTTCCAAGCTGGATGAAAAACTTTGAAACTTACATAGAATCTAGAACTTCTATTAGCAGAGAGAGATTTGCCTACTTGAACAAGTATACAACTAGTGAGGCAAAGGATGCTATTAAAATGTTAATGCACTTTAACTCTGATGCTGACTATGGGCAAGCAAATCTTAGGGAGAGATTTGGAAACAAAGATATCATAGCTGATGCTTACCCAAAAAAATTAATGAATTGGCTACCAGTCTTTCAGCTTAACGGTCCAGCATTAACAGCATTCTCAGATTTTTTTAAATACTGTCTAGCTGCAATGAAACACACTTCTTATTTGTCATTTCAGAACGACCCTAGAGAGCAGAGAAAGGTGCTAGCAAAACTCCTAGATCATATTGTTCATGACTGGAGAAAGCAAGTAATGACATATCTTGATACTAACAGTAACAGCAGCACTCTTAGTAGTGATGAAAAGCACCACTCACCCTTTGAAATTTTATGTAAATTTATCCAGAAAGAAACATAAGGAGCAAGCAATCCGTTTGCTTCCTGGGATTCAGTAAATTGGGAAGTAAATGATCGGATCAAAACTCAAACAAAAGCAGCCAATTGGAAACCAAGGGAATCAAATACCATGACAAAAGATAGAGGGAGTAAAACTTTCATGGATAAATCAATTGAAGAAAAACCAATGTGCTCATTCCAAATTAAAGTAAATGTACAAGCCAACAAATAGTATCCCAAGGAGCAGGAAATGAAAGGACAGTTCTGTCACTACTGTACAAAGGATCATGATTTAGATGATTGCAAGGAATTTGCCAAACTTGACGGTAATACCAGGTACACATTTGCTAAAGAAAGATGGTTATGTACAGGGTGTTTAAAAATGGGTCACAAGGAAAAAGATTGTAGAAGAAGGAAAGTATGTCAGAGATACCATCCCACAGCTCTTCACAATGATGAAATGACAAGGATTGAGAGCTAAAGGGTGCCAGAACAAGCAACTCGGCCTAAAAGTGATAAACCCACAACAGTAGTAGCAAATAAAGTCAAAGTGTCTGAGATGACATGCACACCATGATAGTTCCTGTATGGTTACATCATGTTAGTAATGAAGAGAATAAAGTTTTAGTGTATGCCCTGCTGGATGAGCAGTCTGATGCTTCATTCATCAAGGAAAGCACTCTGAATAAACTGGAAGATAGCAGGCCATTAGTGTCACATAATATTCACACAATAAGTGAAAAACAAACCACTGATTCTACCAAAATTCATGGACTTAAAGTGAGAGGTTATAATGAAGAAGTGGAAATACTAATCCCTTCAGCATATTCAACAGGAAACATTTTAGCTAGATGGAGTCAGATACCAAGACCTGAGAGTGCTTGCGACTGGCCCCACTTGAAGGCAATCTCTGACAAACTAATGAAATATGATCCAAATGTTGACATAGAACTCCTCATTGGTCTTGATTGCGCAGAAGCCATTATGGCAGAAGACCAAATAGCAGGTGATAGTAAGAAGCATCCCTATGCTCATAGGGCAGAGCTAGGTTGGGGGATCATTGGTAGAATCTCTCCTCATAAAAGTCCAGTGGAGGATCCAGTGGTAGTCTACAGAACAGAATACAAGAAGTAGAAATCAATCAAGAAAAGAGGGTTAATTTCTTAGTGGTTCCTTCTAAAACCAAAGAGATGATTAATCCTTCTCAAGTGAGAAATATGTTTGAACTTGACTTCAGTGATAGAAAGTCAGCTGACACTCCATTATCATATGAAGATAAAAGGTTTATGAGTAAGATGAAAGGAGTACATCAGCTGAAGGATGGGCATTATGAGTTGCCCCTTCCTCTTATAGATGATGATGTCAAGCTTCCAAACAACAAACTATTAGCAGAGCAGAGACTCAAGTAGTTAAGAGCTAAACTTGAGAAGGATAATCAACACAAAGGTGATTACCAAAGGTTATACAGAGGTTGTACTGACAAAGGATCTAGTTATGAATGATGGTAAGGTCTGGTACATTCCACATCATGGAGTCTATCATTCGAGGAAATCAAAGAAGTTGAGAGTTGTATCTGACTTTAGTGCAAACTACAGGAACCAGTCAGTAAACAGTTACCTATTACAAGGCCCAGACCATACCAACAAACTTGTTGGAGTGTTGTGTAGGTTTAGGCAAGAAAGCATTGCACTTGTATGTGATATAGAAGCAATGTACCATCAAGTGAAGGTCAACCCATAACATAGAGACATGTTAAGATTCCTTTGGTGGAAAAATGGTGACCTTAATGATGAGATAGCTGAATACAGAATGACAGCTCACCTGTTTGGGGCTACATCATCTCCAAGTGTAGGTAACTTTGCACTTAAGAAAGCTGCAGATGACTATGGGTGTGGATCTGATGCAGCCAAGTTTGTAAGAAATAACTTTTATGTTGATGATGGTTTGAAGTCAGTAGCTACAATGGATGAAGCTGTCACTCTTATTCAGCAGAGCAAAAAATTATGTTACAAGGGAGGTTTTAACATTCATAAGTTCTTGTCAAACAAAGATGTATTAGCTGCAACTTCTCCTCACAAGAGAGCAGATGGAGTTAAAAGTTTGGATTTTAGTAAGAATGAAGACACACTTTGGGAGTTGAGTGGTGCACAGAATCTGACACATTTCAATTTAGAATAAAGCTGAAAGACAAGCCACTCACCAGGAGAGGCATTCTGTCAACAGTGAGCTCTATATGATCCATTAAGTCTAGTGTCACCTCTCATACTGATTGGAAAGCAAATTTACAAGAATTGTGTAAGAATGCAATTTAATAGAATAATGAGGTGCCAGAGTATGTCAAACCTCAATGGATGAAATGGAAAGATGAGCTGCACAAACTAGACCAGCTAAAGGTACCTAGATGTTACAAACCTGATGACTTTGGGGAAGTAGAAAAGGTTGAACTCCATCACTTTTCAGATGCCTTTTTTTTTTTTTATGTAGGAAGGACACTGGCCAAAGGCAAAAAAAAATCCAATAGAAAAAATGCCCACTGAAATGCCAGTCCCATAAAAGGGTCAAAGCAGTAATCAAAAACTGATGAATAAGTGTCTTGAAACCTCCCTCTTGAAGGAATTCAAGTCATAGGAAGGTCGAAATACAGAAGCAGGCAGGGAGTTCCAGAGTTTACCTGAGAAAGAGATGAATGATTGAGAATACTGGTTAACTCTTGTGTTAGAGAGGTGGACAGAATAGGAGTGAGAGAAAGAAGAAAGTCTTGTGCAGGGCCGCGGGAGGAGAAGAGGCATGCAGTTAGCAAGATCAGAAGAGCAGTTAGCATGAAAATAGCGGTAGAAGACAGCTAGAGATGCAACATTGCGGCGGTGAGAGATAGGCTGAAGACAGTCAGTTAGAGGAGAGGAGTTGATGAGACGAAAAGCTTTTGATTCCACCCTGTCTAGAAGAGCATTATGAATGGAACCCCCACCAGACATGTGAAGCATACTCCATACATGGACGGATAAGGCCCTTGTACAGAGTTAGCAGCTGGGGGGTGAGAAAAACTGATGGAGACATCTCAGAACACCTAACTTCATAGAAGCTGTTTTAGCTAGAGATGAGATGTGAAATTTCCAGTTCAGATTATAAGTAAAGGACAGACCGAGGATGTTCAGTGTAGAAGAGGGGGACAGTTGAGTGTCATTGAAGAAGAGGGGATAGTTGTCTGGAAGGTTGTGTCGAGTTGAATTGATTTTTTGGGGCAGTGAACAATACCAAGTTTGCTCTGCCCCAATCAGAAATTTTAGAAAGATCAGAAGTCAAGCGTTCTGTGGCTTCCCTACATGAAATGTTTATCTCCTGAAGGGTTGGACGTCTATGAAAAGATGTGGAAAAGTGCAGGGTGGTATCATCAGTGTAGGAGTGGATAGGACAACAAGTTTGGTTTAGATCATTAATGAATAATAAGAAGAGAGTGGGTGACAGGACAGAACCCTGAGGAACACCACTGTTAATAGATTTAGGAGAAGAACAAGGACCGTCTACCACAGCAGCAATAGAATGGTCAGAAAGGAAACTTGAGATGAAGTTACAGAGAGAAGAATAGAAGCCGTAGGAGGATAGTTTGGAAATCAAAGCTTTGTGCTAGACTCTATCAAAAGCTATTGATAGTCGTAGACAGATGGTGGAAAACTCGGAAGATTCAAGAGCGTGGGCACGAGAGTAGTTAAGTCATTGCGCACATAAACGCAGTATCCAGGTTTGGATCGAAAATGAGGATAGAGAAAGTAGGAGGGAACAGAAAAGGGGCTACTGTCAGTTGCCTCAGACACCTGAGTTTCAGTGAGGAAAAGAAGATGAGGTTTAGAAGAGGAGAGGTGGTGTTCTACAGATTGAAAATTAGATCTTAGACCACAAATGTTGCAGAAGTTAATGAAGAAAGAGTTGAGGGTGGGTGTCAAGACACTTAGGGTCGTTGACAGAAAGGCAGTCCGACCTGGGGACATTTATGGTCTCCTCCCCAGATGGGGACTCCGAGGCTGGTGTAGGATTTGCCATGATGATTTTAAATTTTTTGAGTGAAGGGTGCGTGTGTTATTAGGTGCTTGTAGTTTTGTGTGGAGAAAGAGAGTTGTCTTTAGAGGGCAGGCTCTGACTGCCCTCTAAACGTTCAGTGAGGTCACAGCTGGGTTTAATGATAAGTTCACAGCATCCCCTGAACAATGTTTTAGACCTCACTGGGAGTAATTATCGTTTTGGCAGGTGTCTACTGTCTTCTCCTGTGAGGAGTATTTTGGACAGACAACAAAGTAGTCCTTGGTTACATTGCAAGTGAAGCAGAGATTCCATGTATATGTTGCAAATAGAGTAGAAACAAACAGAGATCACACTTCACCAGATCAATGGAAATTTGTAGAGACACAGTATAACCCCGTAGATCTAGGGGCATGACAGCAGATGAATTGTATAATAGCAGGATCTGGTGGAATGGCCCAGAATTCCTTTGGTGACATAGTCCAATGGATAGCCATTCTCAGTAAAAGGTCATAAATGAAAATGACCCTGAAGTGAAGAAAGTTGTATGCTATGCTGTAGGCACACAATAGCCCACAGATATAATAGAAAGACTTGAATATTTTTCTGATTGGTTTAAAGCAAAGAGGGCAGTTGCTGTATGCCTTAAGCTTCTGAAGAGTTTCAAAAGAAAAGGTGATGGCAGTACTAAAGTAAAAGGAGACACATATGAGCCGGTAAATGTAGTGGAAGTGTCAGAAGCTGAAAATGAAATTATAAAACAACTGCAAGCAAAGGCATTCCAGAAGGAGATAAATGTGCTGAAATCAACTGCTAATGATAATTCTTTAAATAAAGGGGACAATGGCAAAGAAGCAAAAGAATGTAATCTCGACAACCAGGGAAGATGCACAAAGGCTAAAAGGACCATCATAGAGAGGCCAATACATAGTCTAGTATTGCTGTTAGAAGGTGATGCACAATAATAGACTGGAGCATCCCCGCCAAGGAGCCAGTGTTACAAAACACATTATGTGCTAATCCTAGTTTTTAAGGATTGATTGTTTGATTGACTGATACATTTATTGTTGCATTAATAATGAAATACAACAATGGAGGAGGACAGATCTTGCCACCCATTCCCTGGGCAAAGACTTAAGGGTAGAGTATCAAAAATACAAAAATAGATAGTATACATTACAAGAATATAAGTAAATAAATAAATACGGATATTGCACACCTTATTGCATCAATATCCTACAGTCTGGGAGCAAATGTAGGATATTCCTTGACTATATCCCTGAGAGTGGCTGAGTCTAAGAAATGGTCAATGAGGGTATACAAGTCATGTTGACCTTGCAGCCTAAATTTAGCAATGAGAGGACATTCCATGACATAATGACTCAGAGTGTCCCCTTGGTGCAGCACACAGCACACAGCACATGCCAGGAGAAGCACTGACTTCCCAAAAGTATTTATAGCCTAATCTGAGCTTCATTGCCAAACTGTCATGTGATGCAGTGTGTCTCCCATAGGTGTAAGCACAGCTCTGGGAGACAAGTACATAGTGAAGACTACTGCCATTGCCCCTAAGGCAATAAAGCTCCAACTGATCACTAATGCTACTATGTACAAAGTCTTTGATGGTACTCTTAACATAGCCCAGAGTGTATTCAGTGCCAGGGTCCACTGTGTCATTCTGAAGGGCACATTGAGCAAGGCGGTAAAAATGGCACAGGTAAAAATGGCACGGTAAAAATGGCACGGGTAAAAATGGCACAAGGGAAGAAGTAGGAAAAAATGGCACAAATATATATTGAAGTTTAAATGTTGAGAAAATATGTTTCTAGAGTTTCTTAAATTCTCGAGTGAGTTTTGAATGAGTGTTTCATGAATTTGTCTCGAAGCAAGCTCATTGTTTACTTTCCGCATTTCTCACTACACAGCCACAGACAAGTTGTAGCAGCAGTCAAGTACACATCTCAGATCTCAGTGGCTCTACCAAATTTCCCACCATGGAAATTATACAGAGCAATAAAGGAAAAGAGAAGATCTGCTTCCAAGGGTACATGTATACAAAACAGATTACAAGATCAACTACTATCAGATGGAGATGTGTTAAAAGAACATCTTTTGTAAAGGCACTATGACCACTAGCCTTAATATGACTGATCCTGTGCCAGCAAATGAACACAACCACGCTCCTGATTATGCTGCCATCTCAGCCACAAAATGTATCACCAACATGAAGAGAAAAGCAGCCGAAACAGAAGATAAACCTAGTCAAATATACAGCAATAACCTGCATGACTTATCAGCTGAAACAAAGGCCGTACTACTAAGTGAAGACATCATAAAGAGAACTTTACGTAACCAAAGATCAAAACTCTATCCACCAGTACCAGAAAGCCTTAAGGATCTGAAACTTACTGGGGTATGGACAACTACTGCAGCTCCAGAGCCAAAGCCATTCCTGTTTTTCGACAATGGCCCAGACACTGAAAAACGTATCATTGCTTTCGGTTCTGATGAATCACTGCGTCTACTTGCTTCTGCTGATACATGGCTGATGGACGGCAATTATGCAATGGCTCCACAAGGTTTTCTACAGCTTTATGTGATAAGAGTTCCAATCGGCAATACTGCAGTGTCTACTACTTTTGCTTGTCTGCAGAGCAAAACACAAGATACATATGAAATACTGCTACAAGCAGTGATGGATCACTGTCATGAGATTGAACTCTACCCAGACCCAACAACCATAATTGTTGACTTCGAGCAGGCGGTCATCCAAGCCATCAGTAATGTTTTTGGGCCGGAAACACACACAGAAGGTTGCTTCTACCACCTAACTCAAAGTACCTGGCGGAAAATACAGAACCTTGGCCTGACCAACCACTACAAAGAGAGTGAGGACTTTCGTCAATTCTGTGGACAGATTGACTCACTGGCATTTATACCAGTTGAAGATGTTCCAGCGGGAATGCAGCTACTGAAGGATAGATGTACTGAAGATGCAGCTCCCCTCTTGGAGTACTTTGACCAAACCTATGTTTCTGGTACATATGTTCAGAGAAGACGCAACCAGCAGCCAGAAATTCCAGCAGTTAACCTTCGGCGCATTCCAGCAAGATTTCCTCCTGAACTTTGGAACGTACACAACGCTACCATGAATGACTGTCCCAGGACCAACAACCTGTGTGAAGGCTGGAACAAATTCTACCATCTTGTTGGCTACCAGCACCCATCTATCTGGAAACTTATACGAGTGCTTCAACAGGAAGAGGCAGCTGTGAGTGCAGTTATTGCAAGAGACTCAGTTGGTGAACCACCCAAAAAGAAAACAAAAAGGGTATATGTTAATCTACAACAACGACTGAAGAACTTATGCAAAGATTACACAGAAGGAAGGAAAACCCTTGATCAAATGTTATGTGGACTTGGTCACAACATAAGATTTTAAGCTTTCATATCATGCCTGAACAATGTTTCTATATGACCTTTACGTTTTAATGTATATCAATAAATTTTTTTAATTGTGCCATTTTTTCCTACTTTTTCCCTTGTGCCATTTTTACCCGTGCCATTTTTACACGTGCCATTTTTACCGTGACATTTTTACCTGTGCCATTTTTACCTAAACTCAAGCTGGATACCCACGAGAGGGTATCCAGGTGAAGTGGACCATGGCACCAGCACCTTCCAGGGCGTGGATGAGATCAAGACATTTATTAACTAGATCACAGTCCATGGGGGAGGTAGACTGGAGAGCATACAGTGCAGCCTGACGGTCAACAAAGAATACTTCCTTATGGAGAGGCGCCACAATATGGAGCACCTCCAGAACAGCATACAGTTCTGCCCTAGTGGAGGACATGTGTACAGGGAGCTGCCTGGAAACTTCAGTGTCAGTGTGGTGATTGGCAGAAATGTAGTTGTGGATGAACAGCCCACATCCGGACCTGCTGCCATTGACTGATCCATCACAATAAACATGAATAGCCTGAACGTGGGGATACTTGGACAATTTAGTCATGAACATGTTTTGTAGCACATGAGGGGGCCAGTCCCTCTTGGGGCTGATGCACTGAGTGAATATCAACACTGACACGGTGAAGGTTCCAAACGGGTTGGAGCGGTGACATAACAATGTTAATACAGGCCTCGGCTATACCTACACTTGTAAGAACTCCCAAGATCTTCCTGAGGTATGGAGTTGTGGGAGTCCAACGATCATGATACAGGGCAGTCAGTGATCCCTTCAGAGATGCCTGTGCATAGCATCCGACCAACAGTACAACAAGTAATTTCCTGTATCCTACACATAATACTCGCTAGGTGCAGTTTAACTCTGAGGACCTCAATCCGAGCAGTCCTTGGGCATCCCAAAATTATTCTCAAGGCTTCATTTTGAACAAGCTCCAGGGGACGGAGCTGGGTGGCACTAAACTGTATTAAAAAAGGGGCTGCGTAGTCAATGAGGGACCGTATGACAGATATATAGAACATCCTTAGGACTGGAATGCCAGCCCCCAGGCCCCTGTTTGCTAGCAGCCGAAGTGGCGCTAGCTGTGGCAGACAGGTCTCGAACATAGTGTAGAGCGTGGAGGGACTTCCTGAAACTCAGCTGTACACCCAGGTACTTGTGTATATGAACTCTAGTGATGGGAACATTATTTGAGGTGGGCGGTCGAGAGACCTTCCCTTTGGCTAGAAATTTGGTTATACATTCATTAATTACAAGTCCCATTTGAACACACAATGCTGCTAGTTGTGACAGAGCTAACTGGAGAATTTTTAAGGTACATACTAATGTTAATTTAAGGTAAATTGTTGCACAATTTAGGGGAGCCATGTTACTGTACGTAGAGAGCATGTACCTCATGTCATTATTCCTCGGTAATCATAAGTGAAATGTTCAATAGTTTTCTGTTTGCATGAAGACGTGTAATATGTGTAAGTATCAGTATTCAATGCTATATGAAGCACCAAAGCCGATGCTCACTTGTTAGTAGAGCGTAGTTAACCCGCTGGTCGCCTCTGGGCGTCACTCAAGGCCAAGTCGCGCTCAGACAAAGATAGGCAGGAAGGTGACCGAGATAAATGCTTGAATTTTGTAGAAAAAACTGATTGTCATAGCGCCAAGTTGAATGCATGTATTGTTAATGAATACTGTAATATGTTGAAAATGTTTAATATCAGTGTATAATGTTATTTTATAAGAAACTGAGACTGAGAACTTGTTTGCAGTTCTTATGGTCATGCTTACCTCATCAATAAATGTCAGAGAGAAAGAACTGCCTTTCCTCGACCTTACGATGATGGGTGTGATCAGTAAAACAGATCACCTGAGAGCTAATGAAGACCTGTCGGTGTGACTACATTATATATTGTCGAGGAAGTTAGGATCGTTAGGGTAGGATAGATTAGGTTAGGACTATGGAGCAGTGAGTTACATGCATAGATTTTTTTTTCTATGTAAGATTATTATCTTCATTTATGCATTTTTTCTGTTGTGTTTGTTTCTCGAATATTTTTGTAGTGGAAGTTAAGAACGTTACAGTAGGATAGATTAGGACTGTGGAAAGTTGGAAACGTTAGGAACAATGAATTATAACTAATTTTTTCTAATGTTTACAAGTCAATACTATCCTGTAATTACTAGTTATTGTTAGTTTATTGAGAAGCGACACAAACTGTGCTGTCGTATTTATCATTATAGATAAAAAAAAAAAAAAAGTTGCCATTGAGATCATTTTATTTATTTTTTTTCTTTAATATGATATTTTTTTCCACCAAAATATACCATGGAACTACTCAAATATGTGATTCTTCTCATTGTTTTATTTCAATAGAAATGCATGACAACACACACACACACACACACACACATATATATATATATATATATATATATATATATATATATATATATATATATATATATATATATATATATATATATATATATATATATATATATATATATATATATATATATATATATATATATATATATATATATTCCCTGTGGGAAGTCAAGGATGGATTTCCCTTGATATATTGCTATTTGAGAACACCAGGATTACAATAAATTATCCCAACTCCATTACCAGCAGTGAAGTACTTATACAGGATAACAAAAAGAAGAAATAAATGATATGAAATAAAATAAAATTAAATTAAAATAGATAAATAAATAAATAAAATAAATACGTTTTCTTGCTGAAGTTGATGTGAAACTAGTTAGCGACTTGCATCATACATGTCCACGGCAGCAGTTGTGTCAAGGTTTTCACGCCTTGTCTGTCCAATGATGAGTAAGACCCACAGCGGTACTCTAGTTTTCTTAGCTATGTCAAATGATTTCAGTTACGAATAATTTAATTAACAGTCATGTGAAGATGAAATATATATATATATATATATATATATATATATATATATATATATATATATATATATATATATATATATATATATATATATATATATATATATATATATATATATATATATTTTTTTTTATGATGTAACATATGGATGATTTACGTTACTCCAGGCATCACTCACTTTTATCTACTAACTTCTAATTGACTAATTAGTAGCCGTGAAACAGACTACTGAAATAACGCTGTCTTCAAGTTTTCAACTGCGAACTGGTAAAAAGTGTGTTTTTGAGTTATTTTATGTAAATATCCTGTAGAAACAGCGATTTATTCTTTATTTTTTTTTTTTTACTTTTTTTTGTGGAAAAAAAAAGATCTCTACTTATCAACATTACCATTTTCGACTCTACTGTTAATTTTCTCAATAACTTCAATTCTCCTTTATTTACTCACTTGTGTCTGTTTTTTTTTTCTAGTCTGTGTTTCTTCTAGTCAATTTACTTTACAGATGGAGATTCTGATTTCATTTCGCTTATAATCTCCATCTCTACAACACAGAAAGAATATGGGATACATCGTAAAAAATTAGACATATTTACAAGCCATTATCGCCTAAACATAAAGAGTCCAGGGGGGCTTTGTCCCTCTGAGCCTCCATTAAGGACACTAACCTAATCTAACCATATACTTTCAGAAGTGGAAGGTCCAGGGTGTGGATAATCGACTTCCTCTTCCTCATCCTCAAAGGGTACTGACGCCACCGCGGTTGTTCAGAAATTGATTGATTTCAGCAAAACACCTTGTGATCTTCAGAAATATACACCCACGTCATCTTGCTTATGGAACAGCAAAATACATTTCCAGTATTTAAATCTGCATCCACTGCATTCGGCTGCCATTGTGACGCCCTTGCGGGTTGCTAGCTGAATGCCGTGGCCTCCACGTATAAAGGCCGATTCACACGACCCGTTTTTGTTCCGACAGGCAGGCCGCCAGCTCACCGCCGTCTAACGGCTGTAAATTCACACTGACCGTTCGCGACCCGACCGACAATCACTGCAGACAGTCTGTCGCCAGCACACTAGCACTGGCAGTGTTCCCTCAGATACTGGACGCAGAAGTCATCACGAACAGTGAAGTTAAGAGGTTGACAACACGTGGCCTCCACGTGGTGATTGGCCGCAAATAACTGACATATTGGCCGAAAGTAAACGACGTCACTGACGTTCTAATGCGTCATTAAAAATACAACTCACGTTGGCTGAACGAAAGAGAGGAGCGTTATTCCATACCGGAAACTAGTAACACGCACTACCGACTGAGAGACAGTGGGGGGGGGGAAGGGGGAGTCTGGAAGGAACAGCGACAGGGGCGGGAAGCGAGATGATATCAATAGGGTTTCGGGTGGCGGGCGTCAAGGAGTTCGTGGGCATTGGTTCACGACAGTTTCTTCACAGGACACCTCACTATCCTCTATGATGATGGAACGAGATGTGTGAGGCAGGCCGACTAGCTTCCAGCGTCCTGATCTTTGTTTGTGGCCCGTGTGAGGTTACCATGGCTGACCTATCCTGATAACTGGTCACGGACCTCAAAACTTTGTTTTGTTGCATTCTATTCACTGTTGCCTCCGGGAGTACACACCTTCCTCAGTAGCCACCGAGTCAACGTGATCACCCAAAACACACCAACTTTTCTCTTCCTAGAGAAACAAGTCGTCATAGAGGAGGTTGAAAGAACCGCTTGCTCGTCTCCAGCCCAGCCAGGAGCGACACACTGGTAGATGATGGCACTGCTGCTGAGATTATATATGAAGAGAAACGAATGAAAGGATGAGTGAAGGAAGGAAGGAGTTTATGGTGGTGTGCCAGAGGTAGCAATTTGTGTTGTGGCGAATACTGTTTGTTTTCCCTACTGGAGTTGCCGTTATAAAAGCCAATCACGCGTCATGTGAAGCATTAACATCAACATTACTTTTTCAGTCTTTTCCATGGATTCCTGAATATTCTTTTTATATTATGCTTTTCTTTTTTCTATCCTCAGAATCCTACATTCTTGTTACTTTATTTCATGTAGATATTTTGAGAATGCAAAACATGGAAATGAATATACTCGACTTCATATATATATTTACATAAATCAAGCAAACATCCTACAGAAAAGAGTTTACTATGAACCTAAACATAATAAAGGGCAACAGCTGTAAGTATGGGAATGAATGAGAACTAGAGATACTTGAGAGAAGGAAAAAAATTCATGAGAGGAAGTCGAGGTTCGGGGAAAGTCAACATTACCGGCGGTGTTTTGGTCGTTCAGTCTCAAGCTCCTGGGCAGGATGGTTGGTGTTTGCCGCTGTTTTGGGGAATACTGGGGTCATTTGTTTAGTGCTCTAAAGTGTTTGTGATAATGGGAGTGTCTTCTAGATGTGCGAATTCAAGTCATTTGTGTGAAAACTGGGGTGTGTTGTTAGTTTGGTGAGTGAAGATTCCGTGGTCAGGGTGTGACAAATGAGAGGTGAAGATTAAGGGATCATCTATAAATAAATAAATATATGTAAATAAGATCAAGATAAAGAATATTAGGAAAAAACGTGGATTATATTAAAGTAACATTAACGTTTTCATTTGTGGGTTAGGCTTGGAGTAGTCAGTCCTTAAATATTATTTCCATAATCCCGAAAACGCTCGTGTGATTTTCCGTACATGCCAAGTCAAAGTAAAATAGTTTTGGCGAAGCTTTGCGTTTTTTTATTTTTCACAATTTACCGAATATTCAACCATAATTCACTACATTTATCCCTTCACTGGTAAACTGTGGAATTCCCCTACACCCTTCCGTATTTGTCCCTTTCTACTACTTGAAGTCTGTCAAGAGGGACGTCTCTAGTTATGGTTAATCCTTTTGGGACTGGTATTTCATTTGGTGTGTTTTATGTAGGTAAATTTTATTGCTCTTGGCCAGTGTCCCTCTTACATAAAAAAAAAAAAAGTAAAAAAAAATCTGCAGTATGAGGCTACTCAAAGAAATAGTTGATAATGGGATGCTCTTATATTTCCAGTTCAGAAACCAGTATGACAATGATGTCACCGTGTGGTCCCCCCAGGGGCGCCTCCATCAGGTGAGTGCCAGCAACAGGGCAGTGTCATATCTCAGATCAAATCAGATGATGCCTTTTCAATGGCACCCCATTATCCTTCTAGGTCTGTATTCCCTTTCATGTGTGTGTGTGTGTGATTTTTTTTTAAGACTCCCTTGTAGTTCTTCATCTCCTTTTCTATAATCTCTATTTTCTTATTTACTAAACTGTACATAGTGAAGCACTGCCACTTTTTCCTACACTTCTAACATAAAAACTGAGTACTCAGCATATCTCAAACACAAAAATGATTCCACTCAAACTTGCTGCTGCTTTTGGTGCAGGAGACGAGTCAGGAGCCCTTCAAGAATTGCGACGAAATAGATTTTTGTGTATATCTTGGTAGAAAATGTTTCTCTAATCAAAAATTGCTGAAGTTGCAGATATGTAGGCTTTGTTCCCATAATCTTTTGACTGCTGTGGCTTTGATGGAATGGTTTGGATTAGGTTTAGAATACAATTTTTAAGTATCCTACTGACAGCAAAAGGATTGATTGAATAATTCAGGTCTTTTATTACTTATTGTAAATGACAAAAGTTCTCAGTCAGTTGTTTAATTATGTTATTCTGTGTAAAAATTGTACTTAGTAAGATATAATGGTATTGACATTTGTCCAGGTGGAGTATGCCATGGAGGCTGTGAAGCAGGGCTCAGCTACCGTGGGGTTGAAGAGCTCTACCCACGCTGTGCTGGTGGCTCTCAAGAGAGCCTCATCAGAACTGGCAGCTCATCAGAAGAAAATCAAACCAGTTGATGAACACATTGCAGTATCCATTTCAGGTAAGTTAGGCATGGTACCAGTACTTGAATGAAAAATTTGAGGTACCATATGATTCTTCAGTAGTCCTTGCCTCTGCCATACTGTCATGGTGCTATGACTCAAATTTTGAAGTAAATACCGTTATTGGGAAATAGAAGATACTGCCTATCCTTGTAAGACCAGACTGTTTTCACGAAGGAATCATATGTATGGTTAATATTGAAGACTAAGTTGAGATGAAGAAAGCCATAATTATGATATCAGAACTATGAGGTTTGAAAATGTGAGATAAAGTATGTAGAATGAAAAGGACAGGTTATTAATCCCCTTGCATTCAATTACAGGATTGACTGCAGATGCCCGTGTGCTAATAAGATTCATGCGCACTGAGTGTCGTCATGAACATTTTGCTCACGATCAATCACTTTCTCTCAACAAGTTAATGGAGCGGGTCGGGATGAAAATGCAGGTTGCCACTCAGCGTTATGACAAGAGGCCCTATGGTGTGGGTCTCTTGATAGCTGGATATGATGTAAGTTGAGTACTGTTTGTAGTTTACTGAATTACCCTAGCATGATGCACAATGTACTCAGAAGACTTGAAATGTGGTGTTATAATTAATAATTTCATTAATTGACTGGAGTGGTGGCTAGCATGCGCACCTCACAACCAAAAGTTCCAGAGTTTAAATCACGAGTTAGGTGGACACTAAATGGGGTTCATTTTCATTTTCTTACATAGCATGGGGCAGGTACTGGATGTAAATTGAGAAGTTTACCTTAAAACTGTGTGTGTGTGTGTGTGTGTGTGTGTGTGTGTGTGTGTGTGTGTGTGTGTGTGTGTGTGTGTGTGTGTGTGTGTGTACACATGCATACTTATAAAACAATAGACTATAAATGGTTTGTACCTTATCAAATAGTTAATAAATAGCTGACAAGCAGTGCTGAAAAGAAATGAGAGATTATTAAAACAATTATTACATTATTCAGGAAGATGGGCCCCACATCTATCAGACGTGTCCCTCAGCCAACTACTATGACTGCCGAGCCATGGCCATTGGTGCCCGGTCGCAGAGTGCCCGCACCTACCTGGAGCGCCACCTTGAGGACTTTCCAAATGCAGCACGGGAGGAGCTCATAAGACACGCTCTGCGTGCCCTAAGGGACACACTGCCCAATGACATGGAGCTGACCAATAAGGTAACATGTTAAGCAGTTCTGGGCTCATTCATATTCACCATTAGTATTATAATAATTTTCCTACTTTGAACAGAATCTAGGCTAGTGGAGTTTTTTATTATTTTGATATGTGCTGGAACTTACAGTTTTCCACATGTATTCACAATATATAATTCACAATATATAATTGAACACAGCAGTTTCCCTGAACAAGAAACTGGGCACAAGGAAATATGTTGTGATAAACACCTTACAAAATACTCCATAGGACAAGTGATCTACTTAGGCTCTGTTGTATTCTCCATAATTATAATAATGTAAATTGTATAGTACAAATTGGATTTTACTGTATGATAGTTTGAAGTCACAAGTTTGTATTTCCACAACTAGAACTGCAGCATAGCTGTGGTAGGTGTGGGAGAGAAGCTGAGCATTTATGATGATGAAGATGTCAGCCCCTACCTGGAAGGCTTGGACCAGGAAGAAAGACGTGGTGGAACTGCAGCGGCCCGAGAAGCCCCAGCCTCCACAGCTCCCTCGGCAGGGGAAGAAGGCTCTGCTGCTCCCTCACCACCACCAGCAGCTGGAGACCAGGTCAGTATTTGCTGTTTTAATTCTTTCTCTGGAAATTGTAAAAAAAAATTAACACACAAAGGAAATCTTAGTTTCTATAGAGTCCCAAATAACACTTAAGTATTGATGAAATATTACATGAGGTGTGCTAGGTATCTCACATCTAGATACTACTGATAAAGAAGTAGTCATGCACTGTACTGTATAGATAAAAACTCCAGAAGGAGGCTGTCATATATCTGTAGATACCCAAACTGCATGACCTGCTGTAAACAAGAATATGGTGGACATAAACATCTCAAGATCTGTAAGAGATTGTCCACCTAATAAATTAATCACCAGGTACATCTTGTAAAAGGCTGACTAAAACTGAACCAGGAGGATCCATATTTAAGGAGGATGCAGTAGGCACCTGCCGAAATGATAATTAATCCCAGTGAGGTACAAAGCACTGGATCAGGGGGTGCTGTGAACTTATCATTAAACCCAGCTGTGACCTCACTGAACATTTCCCTTTGTGTCTCACAACACAAGGGGGCAGTCACAGCCTGCCCTCTAAAGACAACTCTCTTCCTCCACACAAAACTTCAAGCACCTAATAACACACACACCCTTCACTCAAAATTTCAAAATTCATGGTGACTCATACACCAGCCTCGGAGTCCCCATTTGGGGAGGACACCACAACTGTCGCCAGGTCAATCTGCCCTTCTGATGATGACCCTAAGTGTCTTGACATCCCCCTCAACTTTTTCTGCAACATTTGCAGTCTAAGATCTAATTTTCAATCTGTAGAACACCACCTCTCCTCTTTAAACCTCATCTTTTCCTCCCTGAAACTCAAGTGTCTGAGGCTGCTGACAGTAGCCCCTTTTCTGTTCCCTCCTACTTTCTCTATCCTCATTTTTGATCAAAGCTGGATGTTACATTCATGTGAGCAATGACTTAACCTGCCCTTGTACCCACGCTCTTGAATCTTCCAAATTTTCCACCATCTGGCTACAACTACAGAGTCGCTCTCAAACTAAATTTATCTGTTCTGTATACCTTTCACCTAACTCCTCTGACTATAAGAAATTCTTTGACTGCTTAACTTCCAAAGTGGAGCATATTCTGAATCTCTTCCCTGTTGCAGAGATCTCCATTCTTGGAGACTTCAATGTTCACCACCAGCTTTGGCTTTCCTCTCCCTTCATTGACCATCCTGGTGAATTAGCCTTCAACTTTGCTAACCTCCACGACCTAGAGGTGCAACACCCTACTCGTATTCCTGACTGTCTTGGAGATACGCCCAACATTCTTGACCTTTTCCTGACCTCTGATCCTTCTGCTTATGCTGTCACCTCTTCTCCATTGGGTTCCTCCGACCATAATCTCATATCTGTATCTTGTCCTATCTGTCCAGTCCCTCCTCAAGATCCCTCTAAGTGAAGGTGCCTCTGGCATTTTGCCTCTGCTAGTTGGGGGGACCTGAGGAGGTATTTTGCTGATTTTCTTTGGAATGACTACTGCTTCCGTGTCAGAGACCCGTCTTTGTGTGCTGAGCGCATAACAAAGGTGATTGTGTCTGGCATGGAGGCGTACATTCCTCACTCTTTTTCTTGACCTAAACCTTCCAAAACTTGGTTTAATGCAGCTTGTTCTCGTTCTATACATGATAAAGAGGTGGCCCACAAAAGGTACTTAAGCCTTCCATCACCAGAATCTCATGCACTTTATATTTCTGCCCGGAACCATGCCAAGTCTGTTCTCCAACTAGCCAAAAACTCATTCATTAACAAAAAGTGTCAAAATCTTTCAAGATCTAACTCCCCTTGTGACTTCTGGCATCTAGCCAAAAATATATCCAATAACTTTGCTTCTTCTTCTTTCCCTCCTTTATTTCAACCAGACGGCATCACTGCTATCACATCTATTTCTAAAGCTGAATTCTTTGCTCAAACCTTTGCTAAAAACTCTACCTTGGACAATTCTGGGCTTGTTCCTCCCTCTCCTCCACCCTCTGACTATTTCATGCTACCTATTAAAATTCTTCCTCCTCGGTCTGTCCTTTACTTACAATCTGAACTGGAAACTTCACATCTCATCTTTAGCTAAAACATCTTCTATGAAGTTAGGTGTTCTGAGATGTCTCCGCCAGTTTTTCTTACACCTCAGCTGCTAACTCTGTACAAGGGCCTTATCCGTCAATGTATGGAGTATGCTTCACATGTTTGGGGGGTGTTCCACTCATACCACTCTTCTAGACAGGGTGGAGTCAAAAGATTTTCGTCTCATCAACTCCTCTCCTCTAACTGACTGTCTTCAGCCTCTCTCTCATCGCCGCAATGTTGCATCTCTAGCTGTCTTCTACCACTATTTTCATGCTAACTGCTCTTCTGATCTTGCTAACTGCATGCCTCCCCTCCTCCCTTGGCCTCACTGCACAAGACTTTCTTCTTTCTCTCACCTCTATTCTGTCCACCTCTCTAATGGAAGAGTTAACTAGTATTCTCAATCATTTATCCCCTTATCTGGTATTCTCTGGAACTCTTTGCCTGGTTCTGTATTTCCATCTTCCTATGACTTGAATTACTTCAAGAGGGAGGTTTCAAGACACTTAACCTTCAATTTTTGACTACTGCTTTGGACCCTTTTCTGGGACTGACATCTCTGGGCTTTTTTTTTTTTTTTTTTTTTTTTATTTATTGGATTTTTATTGCCCTTGGCCAGTGTCCCTCCTATATATATATATATATATATATATATATATATATATATATATATATATATATATATATATATATATATATATATATATATATATATATATATATATTAAGGGCACAAGCATCAGAAAGGTGGAGGGGACAGAGTGCCCTTTAGTGTCTTTTGGGACTTAAAATGACTCCAGGATGGCACTAGGGAAGGATCACAATGAAGACATCAGAACCAGCCATTGGAAAACAGTGCAGTCACACTAGATGACCTGCATACTTTAGCCTTCATGCAAGAAGACTACAACTTGTCCTTTAATGAATCTGCAATGTTTTGAGAAGCAGGAAAGCGGAGTAAGAACCGACTGTCATAGAGAGACTTCTTGGATGCAATGGGATGTCAGACATAGACTGACAGGGATGTTTTTTAAAGTAGAATAAAGAATTAATTCCAGTTGATGGACTTGCTGGTATTCATATTTTAATTATATTTGATGATATTTATGATTATATCTTACTTGATTAATAATTATATGTTATTGGTCCACAGCCAGCACAACAGGTAATGTAATAATAACATTTATATTTTCAAATGTGAATGACTAGATTTTTTAAAGGACTTAACAATGGAAAGCAACTTATTAATCTCAGAAAAGAGGTACAATATTGTCATCATCATTATTTTGAAAGGTTCTTTATAAACTTACAAGTGTTGGCCTTGTTCACTGAGTGGCACAGTCCTCTATCACTGAGGTCTTTCTGGACTACTACATTCCACTTGTTCTAGGATTTACTTCTAAAAACTCCCTCAGTTATGTTTAGATCTTTAATATATGTCACATGGTTTCTGCCATGCTCTTGACACATCTGCAACATCTTGGTCTGCCTCTTCTTATTCCAAACTATGTAATATACTCATCTTCCAAACTTATCCTTAATTCACCATCTATGATACCAGGTTTATTGTTCAGTAATGCATAACACACCCAACTAATCATACCCTTCTCTGTTCTGTATGTTTTGATCTGCACACATATTCCTCCCCTTCACTATCTGGGCTTTGCAATCATACTACACTGCACTCCTTACACTGGCCACTTTTATACATGTTGTTCTTTAGGCCCTTGGCTTTTATTTCCATCTTCCATCATACTCTGCAATTAGCACAAGATTATCCGCATGCAACATGGCACAATTAATGCAATATTAAGGTGTTATATAGTGCCTAGAAAGGTGTTCTAGTCAGAACAAGGAATAATAAAAGTAATGAAGTGCATTGGTACAGAAAGCTAGTGTAAGATTGAAATAGAAAGTCAGTAAATTTACAATGAGTAAAGATTAGTGCACAAAATGAATCACTTTCCATGGAAATATGATCCTAACATCTCAAGGCAAGTCTCAAGAACCATAATTACCTATAAGGGACTAAGGATTGACCTGTGAGGGACACACATTTGCAGACAATTCATATTTCACTTGCACTTGTATGGTAACACATGCATTATCTAGTCAGTCTTCAGCCCCAGCTTATTCATAGCTGATTTAACAACTTTTCTCCCTACATTATCAATGATTTTCTCTTGATAAAAGAAACAAAATCAGAATACTTTGACATTATGATTTATTTTTAGATACTATTTCTTTAGCTTCCTTTAACATAAAAAATCTTTGTCATGTAGAAACAAAATTCTCAATAGAAATGTTTTTGCTGGTTTGTTGTTTTAAAATGTGATTTTAGTAAAAAGTTCCATTATTTTATTGTAACTTTTCTCCTTGCAGGGTGATTCGATGGACACTGATTAAGAGAGGAACTGGAGTATGCATTGAAATTTGGGTTTCTGTGTCCTTTCTAGGTTTGGTATATAGATTTAGAAATGGAAGTTTCCATCATTATTTTTTTATCATTATGATTATATTATTGTATTCATTATTATTATTATTTTTTTTTTATATTATGATTATCATTGTTTTTTATGGAACAAGACATTAAAAAAAAAATGGAATCTTCATTGCAAAGGAAATTTGATGCAAAAACAAGTTAATATTGATGAAACCTAACCATTTCATATGTGCAAAGTATTGTATGCTTGTACTGTTTGGCTAAACAAAGTTACACACTAACTTGTTTTTTTTTTATCTTCCTTGGTTATCAGTCCTTATCAAGAAAACATGTTGATTTTAATAGGACAGGCAACTCTCACAGTAAAGTGAAATGTAATCATGGCAGATGTAGTTAGGATGAAGACTGCAGAATTTAATGGAAATGAGGGATACCAAACAGAAACCTACATGGGCATATATGACAAAAAAGGAATGGAAGAGTCATAGAAATATCTATACTTGTGAAGAAAAGGGCTTGATATTTAAGAGGACAAAAGGAAAGTTAAGAAGAGAAATGCCTGAATTAACATATATTAAGACAGCTTACCCCAGAAGAAATGCAGACGTCTGGAATGGCATAGATGTGATAAAGATAAGTTCCATCAGTTGAAAAAAAAACCCGCATGAACATTGATGTGAAAGCAACATCACACAAGTTTATCCAAGACCTTGTATACTGCAAGTAAGCACACACACACACACACACACACACACACACAAGATTCCAGAGAGTGACCACGTGTTCAAGAGAAAAGCTGTGTGCATGGCATGTAAATTTAGAAGGATTTAAAGTGACTTAAGAAGTATGGAAGAGTGTGTTTATGGACAAAATAACCATAGATACAATGTAGTTTGACTTAGCTCCAGGTAGGGCACAACAGATACAATATTAAGATGTTCTATTGTGCCCAAAAATGTGGTCTAGTCAGAACAAGGGATAATACCAGAGGTAATGAAGTGCAGTGCTTAAAAAAATAAAAAAGTGTATTTGTATAATTAAAATGGCATAGAAAATGAGTAAATTCATAGAAGTAAAGCTCACTGCACATTATGAACAATTTATTTATTTATTTTTTATGAAAGAGGGGCACTGGTCAAGGGCAACAAAAATTTGAATAAAAAAGGAATCACATTTAAATGCCAGTTCCTAGAGCAATGTCAATTAGAATGATCAAGTAGCAGAGGATAAGTGTCTTCAAACCTCTCTCTTGAAAGAGTTCAAGTCATAGGAAGGAGGAAATGCAGAAGCAGGAAGGGAGTTCCAGTTTGCCAGAGAAAGGGATGAATGATTGAGAATACTGGTTAACTCTTGCATTAGAGAGGTAGACAGAATAAGGACGAGAGAAAGAAGAAAGTCTTGTGCAGCTAGGCTGCAGGAGGAGAGAAGGCATGCAGTTAGTAAGATCAGAAGAGCAGTTAGCATGAAAACAGAGATAGAAGATAACAAGAGATGCAACATAGCAGCATTGAGAGAGAGGCTAAAGACAGAGAGGAGTTAATGAGATGAAAAGCTTTAGATTCCACTCTGACTAAAAGGGCATATAAGTGGAAGTCCCTATACATGTGAAGCATACTCCACACATGGACAGATAAGGCCCCTGTACAGAGTTAGCAGTTGTTGCAGGGATGGTGAGAAAAACTGGCGGAGATAACCCAGAACACCTAACTTCATAGAAGCTGTTTTATTTTATTTATTTATTTATTTTTTCTATGTAGGAAGGACACTGGCCAAGGGCAGCAAAAATCCAATAAAAAAATATGCCCACTGAAATGCCAGTCCCATAAAAGGGTCAAAGTAGTGGTCAAAAATTGATGAATAAGTGTCTTGAAACCTCCCTCTTGAAGGAATTCAAGTCATAGGAAGGTGGAAATACAGAAGCAGGCAGGGAGTTCCAGAGTTTACCAGAGAAAGGGATGAATGATTGAGAATACTGGTTAACTCTTGTGTTAGAGAGGTGGACAGAATAGGGGTGAGAGAAAGAAGAAAGTCTTGTGCAGCGAGGCCACAGAAGGAGGGGAGGCATGCAGTTAGCAAGATCAGAAGAGCAGTTAGCATAAAAATAGCAGTAGAGGACAGCTAGATATGCAACATTGCGGCGGTGAGAGAGAGGCTGAAGACAGTCAGTTAGAGGAGAGGAGTTGATGAGACGAAAAGCTTTTGATTCCACCCTGTCTAGAAGAGCAGTATGAGTGGAACCCCCCAGACATGTGAAGCATACTCCATACATGGATGGATAAGGCCCTTGTACAGAGTTAGCAGCTGGGGGGGTGAGAAAAACTGGTGGAGACGTCTCAGAACGCCTAACTTCATAGAAGCTGTTTTAGCTAGAGATGAGATGTGAAGTTTCCAGTTCAGATTATAAGTAAAGGACAGACCGAGGATGTTCAGTGTAGAAGAGGGGGACAGTTGAGTGTCATTGAAGAAGAGGGGATAGTTGTCTGGAAGGTTGTGTCGAGTTGATAGATGGAGGAATTGAGTTTTTGAGGCATTGAACAATACCAAGTTTGCTCTGCCCCAATCAGAAATTTTAGAAAGATCAGAAGTCAAGCATTCTGTGGCTTCCCTGCGTGATATGTTTACCTCCTGAAGGGTTGGATGTCTATGAAAAGACGTGGAAAAGTGCAGGGTGGTATCATCAGCATAGAGATGAGATGCAAAGTTTCCAGTTTAGATGTAAAGGGCAGATCAGAGATGTTCAGTGAAGAAGAGAAGGACAGCTGATTGTCATTCATGAAGAGGGTGTACTTATCTGGAAGGTTGTGTTGAGTTTATAGATGGAGGAGCTGAGTTTTCGACACATTGAACAATACTAAGTTTGCTCTGTCCCAATCAGAAATTTTAGAGGTAAGAAGTCAGGTGTTCTAAGTCACTTTAAAGCCTCCTTAATTTATGTGCCGTGCACATAACTTTTCCCTTAAACACATGGTCACACTCTGCAATCTTGTGCATGTGTGTGTGTGTGTGTATGTGTGTGTGTGTGTGTACCAGGAGGAAACAATAGACACCTGCCAAAATGATAATTACTTCTACTGGATCAGAGGGTGCTGTAAACTTATTAATTACCCAGCTGTGATATCACTGAATGTTTCCCTTTGTGTCTCACAACACAAGGGGGGCAGTCACAGCCTGCCCTCTAAAGGGAAATCTCTTCCTTTACACAAAAATACACAGACACACCTTCACCCAAAATCCTAAATTGAATATGGTAACTCCTGCACCAGCCTTGGAGTCTCTGTCTGGGGAGATGACAACAAAATTAATGTCCTCATGTCGGACTGCTCTTCCGGTATCCAACATAAGTGTATTGACACCCCCTTCAACTTTTTCTTCATTAACTTCTGCAACATTCACATCCTTAGATCTAATTTTCAATCTGTAGAACACCACCTCTCCTCTACAAAGTGCTTTATAGAATGCATGAAATTCAGGTGATGGAAGGCTCAAGTACCATTTGTGGACCACCTCTCTATAATGTATAGTATGAAAACAAGCTGTGTTAAACCAAGGCTTGGAAGGTTAAGGATGAGAGAAAGAGTGAGGAATGTATGCCTCCATGCCAGACATTATCACCTCTGTTATGTGCTCAGCACACAGAGACAGGTCTCCGACAAGGAAGCAGTAGTCATTCCAAGAAAAATCGGAATAATACCTCCTCAGGTCCCCCCCACTGGCAACGCCAAAATGCCAAAGGCACCTCTGCTTTCTGAGGAGGGATACTGAGGAGGGATTGGAGAGATAGGACGAGATACAGATATGAGGTTGTGATTGGAGATGCCCAATGGAGAAGATAGAGTAACAGTATAAACTGAAGGATTAGAGGTTAGGAAAAGGTCAAGAATGTTGGGCATATCTACAAGAAGATAAATTATGAGTAGGGTGTTGCACCAGTTGCTCTAGGTCGTGGAGGATAGCAAAGTTAATCTTAGTTCACCAGGATGGGCAGTGATGGGAGAGGAAACCCAAAGTTGTTGATGAACACTGAAGGACTGAGTTTCCTACACTATCAACACTGCAAATGTTGAGTGGATTATAAGTGAACCACCCTGTGAACCGTCACCATGGTACACAATTATGCTTTCGTCCTGATTGTTAAAATTATTATAAGGAATTCAGATGGTGAGAGGGTGTGTGTAAAATCTGATTCAATATAAACAAAATGATGATGGTGACAACCATACTGCACTAGCTTCACGTGGTGACCAGCAGATACTTAACAGCTGAACAGTGATGAATCTTAGGACAACAGCTAGTTTTGTAAGGGAACAATTACATAAGGACTACCTTCGATAGCCACATATGTCATAATCTCAGTGAAAAAAAAAGGGCCCAGTTAAGAAGTAAAGTTCAAGTACGTATATGAGATTTTTCACAAACTAATGTAGAAAAATATGGATAAGTTTTTTAAAAGCTTCTTGAGTTGTCCTCTCTGAAATAATTTTGCTATGGTTTTTCTCAAATACATTATTTACAAAAGTTTTTCGCTTATAGCTTTTCCAGTTATTGCGAAGGTATTTCCAAATATATACTGTAGGTAATTTGAAATTAAGTACCATGTTTTAACATATAAATTGAATGTAAACTTAAATATATGAATTGGTACTGAAGTGGTGCTATGTAAGTTTTTAAATGCCCCAGATTGCGTCACTCCACACATCAAACAAACACGAAAAGTTTTTGAAGGAGGTAATCACGGTAGCGGAATGAGTCCCTTAGGTGGAAGTAGAGTTGGAAGAGGCAGATATCGCTGAATGAAGGTTTATTAAGACTTGCCACTGGGATGCAAACATGAGGTTCGTTACGGGTATTCATGTACCTCGCTGTGTTTGTTTGCTTGGAGACTCCCACGCCTCAATGCGCTGATAACGCCTTCACTGACCCGCTGCCGTGTGGCGGCGCCTACATTGGAGTGGCACATCAAGGAAACCGTCACACACACACACACACACACCTTGACACACTCACACATTATAATATACTCGTGTGTGTGTGTGTGTGTGTGTGTATATATATATATATATATATATATATATATATATATATATATATATATATATATATATATATATATAGAGAGAGAGAGAGAGAGAGAGAGAGAGAGAGAGAGAGAGAGAGAGAGAGAGAGAGAGAGAGAGAGAGAGAGAGAGAGAGAGAGAGAGAGAGAGAGAATTATGTGTCAGTATCACTATTATTTCGTTAATCCGGATGCTAACAAGTTGCTCTAGCAAGATACTTGAGTAAAATTTCTAGTTGAAATTTTAAGAAAAGAATAATTGAAGTGTGTTCATTTTAGGGGAGAACACGGGACAGCTGTCTGGAGGATTGTGTCGAGTAGTGAAAAAAATAGGTTTTGGATGCATTGAACAGCACAAGGTTTTGTCTTGGCACTATTTGAAATAATTCAACAGTAGCAGTGAAAAATAAATAAATAAATAAATAAATAAATATAAATAAATAAAATAAAAATCTTGCCTGTAGCTTTTGTCTCAGCCTAAACACAATGCCTACAGCTTTTAGACGACACTTGAGAACCAAAGACAGTAGTACCAGCGTGCCTGCATCGCTAACAGTGTTTAGAAATGTCACCAACCTGAGTTCCAGCAGTGCGTGAAGGGTAAAGCGAAACTCGACACCATCAACTTCATAGACTTGTACCGCAGAAAATTATGTGTACACTGACTTTCATATTTCGTAAAAATGGATTTCATGAGATTCATCAATTTATCTTAATTAGAGAAGGGTGACTACATGCTAACAAAAAAACCAACACTTGAGTCAACAACAAGGACAGTGTCGGGAAAGGCGGCACCTAATATATTAGTGAGGCCACCGTGCACCGCAGTCAGATCCCCCTCAGTGGTCGCAGCAACACTAGCCAACGTAAGTATTTCTCTCAGTGTTACCATGCCAAAATGGAATAGACTCGAGGATGGTGCGAATTTCACGGTCCGTGGCCTTGAAACTTTAATAATCGAAATATACAAAATGTTTTATATATATATATATATATATATATATATATATATATATATATATATATATATATATATATATATATATATATATATATATATATATATATATATATATATATATATATATATATATATATATATATATATATATATATATATATATATATATATATATATATATATATATATATATATATATATATATATATATATATATATATATATATATATATATATATATATATATATATATATATATATATATATATATATATATATATATATATATATATATATATATATATATATATATATATATATATATATATATATATATATATATATATATATATATATATATATATATATATATATATATATATATATATATATATATATATATATATATATATATATATATATATATATATATATATATATATATATATATATATATATATATATATATATATATATATATATATATATATATATATATATATATATATATATATATATATATATATATATATATATATATATATATATATATATATATATATATATATATATATATATATATATATATATATATATATATATATATATATATATATATATATATATATATATATATATATATATATATATATATATATATATATATATATATATATATATATATATATAATCATCTACAGTAAGTATTCATCTACAGTCACTCATGACCCACAAAATCAATATATTGTACTTACAAAGTTATATCCATGCAAGGGCACTGTACTAGGGTAAGAGTTGCAATGACAGTATTCCTGAATATTGCTCGCAGGCTAAGCAGACGTGCAAGATTACTCTAAATAAAAAGGTTTTACCTCGATTTTTTTTTTTTTTTTATGGAGTTGTGTCGTGCATCACATTCCTGAAACATGCCAAGCACTTTGATATCAGAAAAGGAGCGGTATTATGCTCCTAAACCACTCGAGGCATTAACGTTAGCAACGAAAATTAAGCGCCTCACAAAATCAGACATGCATATTAAGCCACTGTATCTTTGCCTGGCTTTACCACTAGTAAGGCGTTTGTTGATCGTTGACATGAATGTTTCAGGATGATGCTGACGAAGGCAACAATGCTGGCGGTGGTGCTGGCAACGGTGAGTGTGGAGGCCTTGGACACACTCACTTGTGGCAGTACAACAATGAATCCGGGAGAGAGGGTGGTCATCCAGTCTCCGAACTATCCTCAAAACTACGACGACAGTGACAGGTGACCTGCGCACTGTAACCTAACATCTCTTTTTTTCTAAATGTTATCATGATTTATAATTTCCACATTAATTCAGAGAGAGCCATTCAAACCACCAGATGTGGTTATACAAGGATACAGTTCGCTCAAATTTGTTTTCATCTCCCGCGGCGGCTCATATAGGTGCCAATACGAGATCCAGTGCAACGAAGAGAGCTCGACCTACTTGGAATTCATCTGTCCTGTTTTCGAGCTCGAGGATTCTACTAACTGCGATAACGATCGTCTGATTATCAAGTACAGAAACACAGACTCAAGCAGGTAATATGCATGGCACTCTTGGGTTTGTTAATGTGATATGTTAATCATCTGCACAACCACAAGTGAGAAAGTGAAGTACAGTAGGAATGTGGAATTGCTTTTTTCTTCTATTATAGGAAATTATGGCATGTATGAATTATCGTATACACACACACACACACACACACACACACACACACACACACACACACACACACAGACACACACACACACACACACACACACTTTCGTACATATATCACCATAATTTCGGGACGCAATACGGAATCTATACTCTGCAGTGTGATGCCTGAAAGTTGCATCTCACGAGAACCTTGCTGTGTTGCAGAAACTGTGGCACGGACTCTCCAGACGGGACCCTGACCACAACAGGCTGGACGCGCATCACCTTCGCCACCAACTCCAATACCAACGCCAAAGGTTACCGCTGCTACATCTGGTGCCGAAATAATCCTACTACCACCACCGCTGAGCCAACTACAACTACTACTACTACTGAGGCAACAACCACTACCACAGAAGCAACTACTACTACCACTGAGCCCACAACTGCCACTACTACTGAGGCAACTACTACTACCACTGAGGCAACTACCACTACTACTGAGGCAACTACTACTACTACTACTACTGAGGCAACTACTACGACTACTGAAGCAACTACCACTACCACTGAGCCAACTACCACTACTACTGAGGCAACTACTACTACTGAGCCAACCACTACTACTACTACTGAGCCAACCACTACTACTACTGAACCAACCACTACTACTACTGAGGCAACCACTACTACTACTGAGCCAACCACTACTACTACTGAGGCAACCACTACTACTACTGAGCCAACCACTACTACTACTGAGGCAACTACTACTACTGAGCCAACCACTACTACTACTGAGCCAACCACTACTACTACTGAGACAACTACTACTACTACTACTGAACCAACTACTACTACTCCTGAAACAACAAGTACCGTGAGTGACAAAACCTCAACGTCTGAATCAACTCTTGTGACTTGCTAGAGAAAACTGAAACCGGATCCTTCACGAGTCAAAACCACGGATGAACGAGACTCTTCTTTTGTTTAAAATTTCATAGACTTTCCTCGCCAGATGTCCTTCTCCTTTCACCAAGTGCCTTAAAAGTGAATTAGTGATTTACCGGCGTCCGTAGTTTCAATGCAAACACAATATTTTTGTTGTTGTTGTTGTTTTGTTTTTGTTTTAGGTGAATTTAGGCCCAGTAAGAATACAGATGTGGTGCCTCATCTTAACATATAGGTAATTGTAATCGAGACATCTTTGCTGTTCTGGTTAGTTGTTATTTGACCGCCAGGAAACATTGCGGTACAGGATCTGTCAATAAAGTAAAGTTACATTACATGCCTTTAATGATCCTAGATTTTGGTACAATTCATTTATCTTGAGATGCATGTTTTCCTATATCCCTATATGTGTGTTCTTGTTTGTAATAGCAGGTCTGCATACAGAAACACGTGAGGAGTTGCCAGTTATTGATCCCAGGCAGCCGATGATGTCAAACTGTGACGGTAGGTACAGATAACGTCGCCATGATAGACGTAACCCTAAAACCAAAAGGTATAGGGAAGCTTGGACGAGAAGCATGTACTCCCGAACGGAAATTGAGAAATTTAGAAGGTGGTGAAGTCTATACCAACACTGTAATAACGCCGATTAGCGAAGTAAATCCAATGGGAGGACGCCAGTGTAAACTAGGAACTGAGAATGACCGAAACTCACCAGTTACCAAACTAACACCTGCATTATAGACAGAGTTGAGCACACGGTGGCGAGCCTCCGTGGTCGAAGAATAAACCTTACAATCATATTATAACTTAGGAAGAACAAGACATCGGTGTAAGATGAGTGTCTGCCAATCAGGCCTCTGGGAGGCATGGGCCAGTATCCTTAGAAGAGACAGGACCTCCATACAAGTATTTTTGATGTAAGTCTGTAGGACTGGGCAGTGAAACGCCTGGTAAGAGGTGCGCTTCATTGTCTATGAGCTACCAGAATGGGACGCTTAGCTCTGTTCCTTTGCAGGAAAACTGCAAGGTTTCCAGCATGCATCGTCTCAGAGTTGTCAGGCTAAACTACAACGGACACTCCCCTCCAAGACAGTCGGGGCGCCAACCGGTGCTGAACTTACGATCCGACGACACTAAGAAAGTAAAACACTCACTGGCTCGCCGGAGACCTGCACAACACTGAAAAAAAGTTCGACTACGGCATCGCCTGGTTGGATGCGAGTCGCACATCTAGCCAAGAGCCTCGGCAGTTGTCATGGCTCCCCACTCTGCCTTGGAGAACATAGCGGCTAAGGCTTTCTGAGGAACGGAAATGTACAGAAGGCAGATGTAACACATATTATCTCCATCCTTGAGCCCATTGAGTGCTGTCCAATCCTGCACGGAGCGCCTGCATGACCAACAGTCAGTTGGACAAGGTGGATGGAGGAGCATCATAGCCTGTGTTAGATCCTTAGCTCGAATTATGACATCCTTACCATACTTCTTAAAGTTATCGTCAGGGAACTCTCTCTCCCCCCCCTCTCTCTCTCTCTCTCTCTCTCTCTCTCTGCATACCTAGTAGCGTGGATGAATTTATCTCGTCCTTCCCTACAACAGGCCACAGACCAGTAAGGTGTAGGAGCGTGGCGCACCTTAGGAATATGCTTTTTAGCATCATCAGAGATGTTGGGGCTGTAGTCATTTTCACTGTCAACTAAATTGTTTGATGAAATCAGCTCGACAGTAAGGTTGGTCTCTCCTAAAGACAGGGAATTTATTATCTCAAAAACGGTTTTGATAGCATTACTAGAAGCAAAGGACACATAATACCGATTGGACCGACATTTACCGACATATCTAAGACGGATACGGAGGACTACTTCAAAAGGCTTGAAAATGGTGTAGATAGCATGATTGGATAAAGTTGTATGCACATTAGTTAACATAAGTGTATCCAGATTGCGAGCAAGCTCTGAGAACTCAACAGCTGACCCACGGGATCTTCTAGCATCAGTAGCAGCAGCAGGGGAGTACGAGCTCCCTCCTGCACTTGCACTTCAGCCATGCACTGAACATCAACCTGACCAGAGGGTGACGTCTCGAAGGCCTCGCAGACCGCCCTCGAGGACCAAAGGAATTTTGTTTAATAACATTCACGAGGAATATGACAGAATAAATGGCTCCAATAGTCAAGAACTGAAGAGAGAGAGAGAGAGAGAGAGAGAGAGAGAGAGAGAGAGAGAGAGAGAGAGAGAGAGAGAGGACGGCAATTTTCTTGCATGCCAGGAGAGCTTCGCGGAGTGCTGCATCCAAACATTTTGCCACCACACCGCCAGTCGCAGCCACGCTCATTTCTCTTCATTCCATCTAGGGGAAAAAAAGTAATACTAATCGTTTTTTTTTTTTTTTTTCAAAAATGTGTTTCAAGATTTACGTACATAATGAATAAGACAAGTCGTAGCCTTATAAAGGAAGAACATCTACCTCGTATCGGCAAGCTATCTTATCACCAAAGTTATATCTATTTCTATCTTATCAGGCTTGCAATATCCACCGAGACGTCGGTAGTTTTTTCATTAGGACCACCCAGGAAACACGTCAGGAAACGCGTCCAGCTGATCCAAGATGGGCTCAGCAAACGAGGTGAGCTTTCTATTGTACCGAGACTCAAGCGTCTCCTTCCTGCCGCCGCCACACTATCACCATGTAATATATATAATTTGAACTTCGTGTTTTTTTTTTAATTGAGAACTTTCACCGCACTCGGTAACTCTTTTGAAACCTTTGTTATTTTGCAAGCATTTAGCTGTTTCTGTTTCTGTTGTCAACACTGAACATGTCTGACTTATGTTAAATGAGAGACTACGAAAAAGTAATATCTTCAAAAGCAGTCAGGAGAAAAGGAAAATCTTGCTTGGTTGATTGTGACAAAGGGAGGTCATTTCAAATTCACGTAAATAGTTGGTGAGAGTCCCAACACAACGCTGTCAATGTATCCCTAATGCTTTTACTGTTACAAATATTAACGGTATTTCTCTCACACTATAGCATCACATCACTATAGTCATGTCTTACACAACGAACATAAATATATGTTAACGGTGTTTTCCCATATATATATATATATATATATATATATATATATATATATATATATATATATATATATATATATATATATATATATATATATATATATATATTATTTTTATTTATTTTTTTTATGTAGGAAGGACACTGGCCAAGGGCAACAAAAATCTAAAAAAAAAAAAATGCCCACTGAAATGCCAGTCCCATAAAAGGGTCAAAGAAGTGGTCAAAAATTGATGGATAAGTGTCTTGAAACCTCCCTCTTGAAGGAATTCAAGTCATAGGAAGGTGGAAATACAGAAGCAGGCAGGGAGTTCCAGAGTTTACAAGAGAAAGGGATGAATGATTGAGAATACTGGTTAACTCTTGCGTTAGAGAGGTGGACAGAATAGGGGTGAGAGAAAGAAGAAAGTCTTGTGCAGCGAGGCCGCAGAAGGAGGGGAGGCATGCAGTTAGCAAGATCAGAAGAGCAGTTAGCATGAAAATAGCGGTAGAAGACAGCTAGATATGCAACATTGCGGCGGTGAGAGAGAGGCTGAAGACAGTCAGTTAGAGGAGAGGAGTTGATGAGACGAAAAGCTTTTGATTCCACCCTGTCTAGAAGAGCAGTATGAGTGGAACCCCCCCCAGACATGTAAAGCATACTCCATACATGGACGGATAAGGCCCTTGTACAGAGTTAGCAGCTGAGGGGTGAGAAAAAAACTGGCGGAGACGTCTCAGAACACCTAACTTCATAGAAGCTGTTTTAGCTAGAGATGAGATGTGAAGTTTCCAGTTCAGATTATAAGTAAAGGACAGAGCGAGGATGTTCAGTGTAGAAGAGGGGGACAGTTGAGTGTCATTGAAGAAGAGGGGATAGTTGTCTGGAAGGTTGTGTCGAGTTGATAGATGGAAGAATTGAGTTTTTGAGGCATTGAACAATAACAAGTTTGCTCTGCCCCAATCAGAAATTTTAGATAGATCAGAAGTCAGGCGTTCTGTGGCTTCCCTGCGTGATATGTTTACCTCCTGAAGGGTTGGACGTCTATGAAAAGACGTGGAAAAGTGCAGGGTGGTATCATCAGCGTAGGAGTGGATAGGACAAGAAGTTTGGTTTAGAAGATCATTAATGAATAATAAGAAGAGAGTGGGTGACAGGACAGAACCCTGAGGAACACCACTGTTAATAGATTTAGGAGAAGAACAGTGACCGTCTACCACAGCAGCAATAGAACGGTCAGAAAGGAAACTTGAGATGAAGTTACAGAGAGAAGGATAGAAACCGTAGGACGGTAGTTTGGAAATCAAAGCTTTGTGCCAGACTCTATCAAAAGCTTTTGATAATGTCCAAGGCAACAGCAAAAGTTTCACCAAAATCTCTAAAAGAGGATGACCAAGACTCAGTAAGGAAAGCCAGAAGATCACCAGTAGAGCGGCCTTGACGGAACCCATACTGGCGATCAGATAGAAGGTTGTGAAGTGATAGATGTTTAAGAATCTTCCTGTTGAGGATAGATTCAAAAACTTTAGATAGGCAGGAAATTAAAGCAATAGGACGGTAGTTTGAGGGATTAGAACGGTCACCCTTTTTAGGAACAGGTTGAATGTAGGCAAACTTCCAGCAAGAAGGAAAGGTAGATGTTGACAGACAGAGCTGAAAGAGTTTGACTAGGCAAGGTGCAAGCACGGAGGCACAGTTTCGGAGAACAATAGAAGGGACCCCATCAGGTCCATAAGCCTTCCGAGGGTTTAGGCCAGCGAGAGCATGGATTACATCATTGCGAAGAATTTCAATACGTGGCATGAAGTAGTCAGAGGGTGGAGGAGAGGGAGGAACAAGCCCAGAATCGTCCAAGGTAGAGTTTTTAGCAAAGGTTTGAACGAAGAGTTCAGCTTTAGAAATAGATGTGATAGCAGTGGTGCCATCTGGTTGAAATAGAGGAGGGAAAGAAGAAGAAGCAAAGTTATTGGAGATATTTTTGGCTAGATGCCAGAAATCACGAGGGGAGTTAGATCTTGAAAGGTTTTGACATTTTCTGTTAATGAAGGAGTTTTTGGCTAGTTGGAGAACAGACTTGGCATGGTTCCGAGCAGAAATATAAAGTGCATGAGATTCTGGTGATGGAAGGCTTAAGTACCTTTTGTGGGCCACCTCTCTATCATGTATAGCACGAGAACAAGCTGTGTTAAACCAAGGTTTAGAAGGTTTAGGACGAGAAAAAGAGTGAGGAATGTATGCCTCCATGCCAGACACTATCACCTCTGTTATGCGCTCAGCACACAAAGACGGGTCTCTGACACAGAAGCAGTAGTCATTCCAAGGAAAATCAGCAAAATACCTCCTCAGGTCCCCTCAACTAGCAAAGGCAAAATGCCAGAGGCACCTTCGCTTAGGGGGATCCTGAGGAGGGATTGGAGTGATAGGACAAGATAAAGATATGAGATTGAGATCGGAGGAGCCCAACGGAGAAGAAAGGGTGACAGCATAAGCAGAAGGATTAGAGGTCAGGAAAAGATCAAGAATGTTGGGCGTATCTCCAAGACGGTCAGGAATACGAGTAGGGTGTTGCACCAATTGCTCTAGGTCATGGAGGATAGCAAAGTTGTAGGCTAGTTCACCAGGATGGTCAGTGAAGGGAGAGGAAAGCCAAAGCTGGTGGTGAACATTGAAGTCTCCAAGAATGGAGATCTCTGCAAAAGGGAAGAGGGTCAGAATGTGCTCCACTTTGGAAGTTAAGTAGTCAAAGAATTTCTTATAGTCAGAGGAGTTAGGTGAGAGGTATACAGCACAGATAAATTTAGTATGAGAGTGACTCTGTAGTCGTAGCCAGATGGTGGAAAACTCGGAAGATTCAAGAGCGTGGGCACGAGAGCAGGTTAAGTCATTGCGCACATAAACGCAGCATCCAGCTTTGGATCGAAAATGAGGATAGAGAAAGTAGGAGGGAACAGAAAAGGGGCTACTGTCAGTTGCCTCAGACACCTGGGTTTCAGTAAGGAAAAGAAGATGAGGTTTAGAAGAGGAGAGGTGGTGTTCTACAGATTGAAAATTAGATCTTAGACCGCGAATGTTGCAGAAGTTAATGAAGAAAAAGTTGAGGGGGATGTCAAGACACTTAGGGTTGTCGACAGAAAGGCAGTCCGACCTGGGGACATTTATGGTCCCCTCCCCAGATGGGGACTCCGAGGCTGGTGTAGGAGTTGCCATGATGATTTTAAAATTTTTGAGTGAAGGGTGTGTGTGTTATTAGGTGCTTGTAGTTTTGTGTGGAGGAAGAGAGTTGTCTTTAGAGGGCAGGCTGTGACTGCCCCCTTGTGTTGTGAGACAGAAAAGGAAACGTTCAGTGAGGTCACAGCTGGGTTTAATGATAAGTTCACAGCATCCCGTGAACAGTGCTTTAGACCTCACTGGGAGTAATTATCGTTTCGGCAGGTGTCTACTGCCTCCTCCATATATATATATATATATATATATATATATATATATATATATATATATATATATATATATATATATATATATATATAGAGAGAGAGAGAGAGAGAGAGAGAGAGAGAGAGAGAGAGAGAGAGAGAGAGAGAGAGAGAGAGAGAGAGAGAGAGAGAGAGAGAGAGAGAGAGAGAGAGAGAGAGAGAGAGAGAGAGAGAGAGAGAGAGAGAGAGAGAGAGAGAGAGAGAGAGAGAGAGAGAGAGAGAGAGAGAGAGAGAGAGAGAGAGACAGATAAATAGATAGATAGATAAATAGATAGAAAGATAGATAGATAGATAGAAGAATAGATAGATAGATAGATAGATAGATAGACAGATAAATAGCTAGCTAGATAGATAGATAGATAAATAAATAGATGGATAGAAAGATAGATATGTGTTTGTGTGTGTGTGTGTTTATATAGGAGAGGAGCCGGCCAAGGTCAGAATTTACCAGAGAAAGGGACAAATGACTGAGAATAATGGTTAACTCTTGCATTAGAGAAGTGGACAGAATAGGGGTGAGAGAAAAAAAAAAAAAATGTCTTGTGCAGCGAGGCCGCGAGAGGAGGGGAAGCGTGCAGTTATCAGGATAAGAAGAGCAGTTAACATGAAAATAACGGTAGAAGAGAGCAAGAGATGCAACATTGCGACGATGAGAGAGAGAGAGAGAGACTGAAGACAGTCAGTTAGAGGAGAGGAGTTCACAAGACGAAAAGTTTTTGATTCCTCTCTATCTAAAAGAGCGGTATAATTGGAACACCCCATACATGTGAAGCATACTCCACAAGTGGACGGATAAGTCCCCTGTATAGAGTTAGCAGCTGGGGGGATGAGAAAAACTGGCGGAGGCGATTCAGAACACCTAACTTCATAGAAACTGTTTTAGCTATAGTTGAGATGTAAAATTTCCAGTTTAGATTATAAGTAAATGACAGATCGAAGATGTGTTCAGGGTAGAAGAGGAGAACAGTTGAGTGTCACTGAAGAAGAGATAACAGTTATCTCAAAGGCTGTGTCGAGTTGATAGATGGAGGAATTGAATTTTTGAGGCATTGAACAATACCAAGTTTGCTATACCCCAATCAGAAATTTTAGAGAGATCAGAGAACAGGCGTTCTGTGGCTTCCCTGCGTGAGTTGTTTACTTCCTGAAGGGTTAGACGTAAAAAGACGTCGAAAAGTGCAGGGTGGTATTATCAGCGAGGGAGTGGATAGGACAAGAAGTTTGGCTTAGAAGAGCATTGATGAATAATAGGAAGAGAATGGATGACATTCTAGTGATCTAGGTGGAAGCCGCCAGGAATGTGAGAAGAGAAAACCGACAGGTAAACCGTCAGCAGTTGCAAGTCCTTTAATCTCTTAACTCGCCAGAGATAGAGAAGAGAAAACCGACAGGTAACCGTCAGCAGTTGCAAGTCCTTTAATCTCTTAACTCTTTTTGTTCACCAGCTAAGGTTGTATTTATAGCCACTTGTTAGACTGATTAAACTCTCTCTTACTTTATTTAGCAAAAACATGAACATGTACACAAGAAATACTGAACATAAAAAATGATTTACATAAAGATATGGACAAAGAGAATGAATGTGTGTGTGTATGTCTGTGTGAAGAAAGGAGTAATATGATGTATAGAAAAGACGTGTAACGTATGTGTCGAAAAGCGTGCACAGAATGTGTATGTATAAAAAAATGAGGAAGAAGAGATGAAAGACGAAAAATCTGTGCAGTAGAAAGAGAACGGGAGGCTGAAAACATATAAGAGAAAACGGAGTGCTTGGAGCGGTGACTTGTGTTTACATATTACTGGTTCTGAGAAGCGCGTAAGCTTTAGTGTACCCTGAATATGAGAGAAAATGGGATATTTCTATGGCTGACTAGATTATTTACTACATAACTTCCCCCGAGTGAGGAGGCACGACGAACGATACGTGCTGCTTAGCTGTGGCGCGTGGTGCTGAAGGCGTGGCCGGCGATGTCGGGTCGTGAGGTGCCGTCGGGGTGTGCAGGATGTAGGCGGGCTTGACTCGGTCTATGGCTATGACGTCGGAAGAGCCGTTTCTGTTGATGGTGATGTTTTTCCTCGTCCTGCGGAGGACCTCGAAGGGGCCTTCGTAGGGGCGCTGTAGTGGTTTACGGACAGCGTCAACCCTGACGAAGACGTGTGTGCAGTCTTCGAGGTCCTGGCTGACGAAGGTCTTGGCGGGGTGCGTGCGAGGTTGCACCGGCTGCAGGCTTCTCATCGACTCCTTAAGACTGCTGGCGAAGTCTTGGACGCTGCAGGGGCCGGCGTCGGGTGAGCTGGTTAGGAGCTCGCCAGGGAGTCGAAGAGTGGTGCCGTATACGAGCTCGGCAGAAGAGTGGTGAAGGTCCTGCTTGAGGGACGTCCGGATGCCGAGGAGGACAAGGGGTAAGGTGGCGTTCCACTTCTCGCGTTGGTCGCTGGAAGCCATCAGTGACGACTTCAGCTGGCGGTGGAAACGTTCCACTGTAGCGTTGGCCTGAGGATGGTAGCTGGCAGTCCTGTATCGTCGAATGCCGAGTAGTGTCATCAGTTTGTTCCAGACACTGGACTCAAACTGGCCGCCGCGGTCAGAAGTGAGGCTGACAGGAACACCGAAGCGTGAGATCCACGTGCTGATAAAGGCACGTGCAACGGTGTCAGTGGAGATGTCAGTCAGTGGTGCAGCTTCTGGCCAGCGAGTGAAGCGGTCGACACAGGTGAGGATGTAGCGGTAGCCGTTGGAGTGAGGAAGAGGGCCAACGAGGTCGATATGGACGTGTTCGAAGCGTGTGGAGACTGGCGTGAAGGTGGCTGTAGGGGAGCGTGTGTGTCGCGTCACCTTGGAGGCCTGACAGGTGGTGCACCTACGTGTCCAGTCTCTCACGTCCTTGGTGATGGCGGTCCAGATGAATCGGGACGTCATCATGTGTTGTGAAGCTCTGATGCCAGGATGTGAGAGGTCGTGCAGCTGACGGAAGAGTGGATACCTGTGCCGTTGAGGCAGGTATGGTCTGACGGTGTTGGTCGAGACGTCAGCGTAGATGTGCACTTGAGTGCCTGGTAGCTGTACTCTCTTCATCTGTAGTGCGGCGTTTTCTTTCAGTTGCTGCAGCTCGGCGTCAGCGGCCTGATCGGCAGCAATGGCGGCGTAATCGATGAGAGAGGTAGATGTGGCACAGATGTTGCGTGACAGGGCATCGGCTGGGGCGTTATCTTCACCTTTCACGTAACGGAGGTCCGTGGTGAACCGAGAGATGAAGTCTATGTGGCGCAGTTGACGTGGTGAGTAGGATGACTTGTTCTTGATGAAGGTGCTCGTCAGCGGCTTGTGGTCAGTGTAGATATGAAACTGACGTCCTTCGACAAAGTACTGGAAGTGCTTCAATGCCTTGTAGATGGCGAGGAGCTCTTTGTCGAAGGCGCTGTACTTCTTCTCGGCAGTGTTGAGTTTCTTGGAGAAGAAGGCGACGGGTTTCCAGGCACCGTCGATGTGTTGCTGTAGCACTGCTCCAACTCCGGTGTCTGAGGCGTCCGTGGCGATGGAAGTAGGGGCGTCTGGGGCAGGGAAACTGAGCGCTGTGGATGTGAGCGCCTTCCGGGCAGCGAGGAAAGCGTCCTCAGCTACGGGCGTCCAGGCAAGGGTGACGGACTGGCCTCGTTTGGCTGGCTTCACTAAGGCGTAGAGAGGCTGGAGGAGGAGCGCGCATCGGGGAATGAACCTGTTGTAATAGTTCAGCATCCCGAGGAACTGCTTCAACTGGCGCTGAGTTGTTGGCTTCGGGAAATTCTGGATGGCAGTACAGCGACTTGCAGTTGGGGTGAAGCCTGAGGAGGACACAGTGTGGCTGAGGAAGTCAACTGAAGGCACGCCGAACACGGACTTGTCGGCGTTGACCTGGATGCCGTAGTCCTTCAGACGAGTGAAGACTTGCTCGAGGTGTTGGCGATGAGCAGCGTCGTCTGGGCTGGCAACAAGAATGTCGTCGACGTAAGTGAAGCAGAACTGCAGTCCTCGCAAAACTTCGTCCATGAAGCGCTGGAATGTTTGAGCAGCGTTCTTGAGACCGAAGGGCATCCTAGTGTATTCATATAGTCCGAAGGGCGTGATTATGGCCGTCTTCGGGATGTCCTCGGGGTTGATGGGGATCTGATGGAAGGCCTTTACGAGGTCGATCCTGGAGAAAATTGTAGAGCCGTGCAGTTGTGATGAAAACTCCTGAATGTTAGGCACTGGATACCTGTCCATCTCGGTGCGGGAGTTTAGGGCTCTGTAGTCCCCGCAAGGGCGTATGTCACCGTTTTTCTTGGGGACGACGTGAAGTGCAGACGACCAGTTGCTGGAGCTTGGGCGGATGATGCCTTGCTGCATCAGAGACTCAAACTCGGCCCTGACCTGTTTGTAGCGTTCTGGTGCTAAGCGACGAGCCTTGGCGAAAACAGGTGGTCCGGTGGTCTCTATGTAGTGCAGGACGTGATGTTTCACTGGCTGCGTGGCTGAGTATGGCTGTGTTAGTGTTGGGAAACCCTTGAGGATGGCGGCGAAGGGGTTATCTCGGCAGACTGCGGAGATTCCGGTGCTCTCGCCAGGTGCCGTTCGGCCACGGGTCCGCAGGGAAGTGAGACGATCCACGCGTGCCGTGCTTCAAGTCGACTAAGAGGTCGTGGTGGCGTAGGAAATCGGCGCCTAGGATGGGTTGGGTCACAGCTGCTACGTAAAAGGTCCAGTCGAAGGAGCGGCGGAGGTTGAGTTCGAGGTGTAGTGTCTGCCGCGCGTACACAGGGATTTTCGAGGCGTTGGCTGCATAGAGGTGCGTGGTTACAGGCAACCTCTTCTGGCTGTCTGTGGCAGGCAGGACACTGACCTCAGCGCCGGTGTCGACGAGGAACTTAATTCCGGTGCGTCGGTCGTAGACGTGAAGTAGCTGTGACTTGGGCTGGCGGATCGTACGCGCCGTGAACGTCCGCCCGTTTAGTTTGACGCCGGGGTGGTGTTGTAAGTGCAGGGTTGGGTGCACTTAATGGCCTCGCTACCGAACCTGCTGTGGTAGTAGCAGACGCCCGGGGTGCGTGTAGTGCTACGCGACCGAGAGCGGTAGCGAGGGCGTCGAGGTGACGGTGGGCGGCGACGCAGGCGGGTATTTAGTTGTTCCTGCATCGCGCTGACCTGCAGGGCCAGCTGCGACACAATGTGGGTGAGTTGCTGGACGTCTGCTGTGTTAGTGACAGTGGCGACTGAAGACGGTGGCGTTGCCGACGGAACTGTCGACATATAGTCGTCAGCCAGCTGCGCGAGGTCTGGCGCAAGGCGTTTGAGGACGGCTTGCCTGAGGTCGTCGTAGGGATTGTCCGAAGAGGGGGCTTTCGCGATGGCGTCAGAGACTTGCAAGAGGACCTCGGGTGGCAGGAGAGTGCAGGCGTGAGTGAACTGTCTCAAGGTCTCAGTGATGTTGTTTGCCGTGAAGTTCAGCTCCAAGATGGTAAACCACATGTTGGGGTCGTGGCTGTTGAAGGCTGGAGCCCTGAAGGGGGGAGCTGGGGAGGCGGTGTCCGGTGGAGCCATGGCCGTTTCTTGTTGCCGGCGTGCGATGGGGCCTGGTGGCTTGTTATGTGAGTCGTGGAGCAGGGTGTAGTGACGCCTGTCGGCGAGGCGCGGGCTCCTCCGGCGCCAGGTGCCAGTGAGAGGTGGCAAGGGACGCCTGCTGGGCGCCACTGTGCAGTGATGGTCCTAGGCACGTACTTTACCGCACTCGCACTTACGGCTTGGAACGCACTGCCGTGAACGAAGTGTGTAGTCTGTGTGTGTGTGTGTGTGTGCGTGTATGTGTAGGTGTTGGTGTCTGGCACACGGGGGTTGGTACGCGCTGATGCACACTAGGGAGTTTTCTAGGGGCAGGGGTTAACACACACAGGGGGAGGGTGGACGACGGGGGAGAGGGGAGGGACGGTCGGGAGCACTAACACTTTGGTGGGGGAACGTTGCAGGGAACGCCGCCCTGTTGTCGAGAAGCGAAATCAGGGCCAGTGGGGTCACGGCCGGGTGGCGGTGACCGTGCGTGGTGAGCCGGAGAGGTGTTGCTGCTGCTGTGGTGGTGATGGAGGCTGGGCAGCAGGTGTGGCAGGGGTGGCAGGTGACCAGGCAGCAGGTGGAGGTGGCGCGGTGGGTCACGGCAGCAGGAGAGGGAGTGACCTGGTGGCGGTGGTGAGGCGGCAGGTGAGCGTGGCCTCAGTGGCCTGGGTGGCTGGCGAGGCGTGGTGAGTCACAGCTGCGAGAGAGGGTGGCTGGTGACTGGTGAGGCAGCGGCGGTGACCACGGCTGCCGGGCTGGGTGACGGTGTGTGTGTGTCACGGGGCGGCTGGCCGGGCTGGGTGGCGTCGGTGGGTCACGGCTGGGCCAGGCTGGGTGGCGGTTTGGCCGTGGTGGTCCGTGTCAGGCGGGGGCTGACCTGAGCTAGGTACCTATAGCTGTGGCGACGCTATAGTGCTAAAGAACCTGGGACACAGCATTGGTGGAGCTGGCCACTACGGTCTAACTCCGAGTCACCATTTCTAGTGATCTAGGTGGAAGCCGCCAGGAATGTGAGAAGAGAAAACCGACAGGTAAACCGTCAGCAGTTGCAAGTCCTTTAATCTCTTAACTCGCCAGAGATAGAGAAGAGAAAACCGACAGGTAACCGTCAGCAGTTGCAAGTCCTTTAATCTCTTAACTCTTTTTGTTCACCAGCTAAGGTTGTATTTATAGCCACTTGTTAGACTGGTTAAACTCTCTCTTACTTTATTTAACTTTTTATTATTAAAGGTTTATTGAGTATTATGTCAACATATACATATATACATATTGCACAAAGGAAAAAATATACATGAATGTACATAATACACAAAGCGGGCACCAGCCCGCAGGTGGGGGAGTCTTGGGTCCCGGTGGTGGGCGGTGCGGTGGCGCGGCGAGGAGTGCTGCTCGCCGGTCAGGAAAGGAGCTGCGACCTGTTCAGCGGGGCGGGGGCGCTGCCCTGAGAACTCGCAGCATCAGGTCTGTGGGCGTGTGGCGGACGATGAGGGCAGCCCTGGCCTCGCGGCTGCTGAGGAGATCACCGCCTACAGGATGGGCCGGTGGTGGCGGCGTTGGTCTGAGGGCGGCGGTGGCCGGACAGGACAGTAGGTAGTGCACTAGCGGGTGGCGGCTGTGCCTCCCGCAGTGGTCGCACTCCTGCCCCCGAAAGTCGTCGTACAGCTGTTCCCTGGTGCAGTAGCCCAGCCTTACGCGTTGCAGCAACACGCCGTCTGCTCTGGGCTGCTGCTGGGAGGCGTCCAACGACTGGTAGCCAGTGGCGGAGGCGTACCAAGCTGCCTGTCTCTTCCTTGTTTCCAGCTGCCGGTGCGTGTGGCGGGCGCGCTTGGTTGCGGCGAGCATGGCTCGCGCCATCACTTGGCTCAGGCTGGGCGGCACATGCCTTGTCACCTGGGGGCCACTAGCAGCTCTCTTGGCGGCTGCATCAGCAGCCTCGTTGCCTCGTACTCCCACGTGGCTGGGTATCCAGTTGAGCCTCACCCGCCGCCCCTGCGCGGCGAGGCTCTGGAGGCTACCCAGGATGGCGGTGACGAGGCCCACGTTGTCGCTGGGATACGGCTGTTGTAGAGCCTGTAGCCCCGTTCTGGAGTCGGTGTGGAGCACCACGGTGCGCTCCCGCCGGTGTTGAGCGTGCTCCAGGGCCAGCAGGATGGCCACCAGTTCTGTCTGCAGGGTGGAGCAGTGGTCGGGAGTCCTCTCACACACCTCGGCCCCTCTGGTGATGGCAGCAGCGCCCGTCCTTCCGCTGTCAGGGTCAGCCGAGCCATCGGTGTAGTACACAACACTGTCTGGCTCGGTGACCTGCGCCATGGCCATGAAGGCGTGCTGCCGCATCTCCTCCACCGCGCAGAGCGCCTTGCTGGCGGGCAGCTGTGTGGCGGAGAACTCTGCCGCGGGTGGCTCCCACGGGGGTGGGGCGCGGAAGGTGGGGGCAGGGAGGTCCGCCTGTGGCCAGTTCTCCATGCGAGCCAGGTTGTGGGTAGCCAGCGTGCACTGCAGCAGCCACGGGTTGCGGCGGAGAGATTCGGCACCCTGCGTCCCCGCCAGCCTCAGTCTCCTCTGTGTCACTCCCTCCGCGTCACGCTGCAGCACCCTCGCTACGCGGCAGGCCGTGATCTGCTGTACCCTGGTGGTGAGGGGTACCAGTCTGGTCTCGCTCTGCATGACGCATGCGCTGGACCACCTCGGTGCCCCCAGCATGGTCCTCATTGCGGTGTTTTGTAGCACCTCGATCCGCTCCTGCTGGTTTGGAGAGAGTGCTATGAGGACGGGGGCGCTGTAATCCACCAGCGAGCGAACAGCGTGCACGTAGTACTGGCGCAGGACGGAAAAAGTGGCGCCCGCGCTGATTCGCGTCATGGCCCGCATCACGTTCAGCCTAGACTGCGTCCTCTCCCTCAGGTAGGCGGCGTGGGCTGTGAAGGACAGCCGCTTGTCCACCCACACACCGAGGTACTGGTAGGAGTTGGTCCATGCCAGCTCAACTCCCTGGACGCGGAGCTGCCAGGTTGGGTCTGCCGCCTTCACCATCATGGCCCGGGACTTCTCTGCCGAGATCTTGAGCCCCAGGTCCTGGCATTTCCCGCTGATGAGGTCGAGTGCCTGCTGCGTCCTCCTGAGCTTGTTGCCCCTTCCGGTGACGACGAGGGCGAGGTCATCGGCGTAGCTCAGCAGGACGGTGCCAGCGTGGAAAGGCAGTGCCACTAGCTGTTCCATCAGCAGGTTGAACAGTAGAGGGCTGAGGATGCCGCCCTGGGGCGTCCCGTTCTCAAGTACCTTGAAGGTCGACCTCAGGCCCTGGAACCTAACCCTGGCGCGGCGGCGCTGCAGGTAGTCGCGGAGCCAGGCCAGCAGCCTTCCTCGCACCCCTTTCCGCACGAGTGCGTCGAGGATGGCGTGAGGGCTGGCTAGCTCGAACGCCTTCTCGAGGTCGATGAAGACGATGACGGCGGGGCGGTGGTCAATTTGGGTAAGCAGGGCGAGGATGCTGTCTGCCGTGCTCACTCCGCGGGTGTAGCCGAACACATGTGGGTGAGAGGGCCCCACGCGCCACTGTAGCCGCGCGAGCACCATCCTCTCAGCCGTTTTGGCCGTGCAGCTGAGGAGAGAGATGGGTCTGATCTTGGTGGGCTCCCTCGGCTTTGGAATCGGCTGAATGTCGGCTTCCTTCCACGCGGGCGGCAGACAGCCCGCCATCCATGAGGCGTTGATGGTGGCCAACAGCGCGGCGTCCCCAGCCGGCCCAGCGTGCGCCAACATGGAGTATGGCACGCCGTCCGCCCCCGCTGCCGTGTCGCGGCCTCTCCTCCTAGCCCGCTCCAGCTCTTGAAGGGAGAAGGGCTGGTCAGTCACGTCGGCTTCCTCCATCGCCTCCCTGACAGCCTCGTCGCGGTGTGGTCGGAGCTGCTGCTGGATGCGTTGTGTCTGGGGAGGAAGCTGGTCACTGGAGCTCCGCGTGGTGAACATGGTGGCAAGCCTCTCTGCCTCCTGCTGCGGGTGCGGGTGGGCGGGCGGGCGGGGCGGGGCAGCGCCGGAGGCTGTCCTCACGCTCCTCCACAGCTGGCCTAGAGACGTGTGGTGGCTAAAAGTGGCGCACCACTCCAGCCACTTAGCCTCTCTGGCCCTCAGGGATACCTGCCGTGCGCGGGCCACCACATCCTGTAGGAGTCTTAGGTTGTTGGGGTTGGGGCGCCTTTTGTACAGTTTTCTGTGCTGGTTGACACGGTGGTTGTGCTCGCGCACCTCTTCGTTGTAGTACCACCAGTCTGTCCGGTGGCGGCGGCTCGGGGTGCACCTGGGGATGGCTGCGGCGGCTGCGGTCTGGATGGCCGTCGTCAGGTCCCTCTCCTGCTGATGTAGGTCGGCGGGCGGCTGATAGGCGGCCCACCACTCGTCAAGAGAGGCCTGAAACTTGGTCCAGTCCGCTCTCCTTATGTTCCAGCGTGGGGGCGGGCGGGGTGGGACCGGCGGGGCCACTGGGAGGGTGGTGAGGGTGGCAAAGTGGTCGCTGGTGAGGGTCGGGTGCACCTGCCACGTAGCGCCTGCCGCCAGGTCACTCGAGACCAACGTGAGGTCAAGCCTTCCTCCCCGGGTGTGGGTGGCCTCCCCTGTGTTGAGAAGGCACACGTGAGGGATTTCCTCGAGCAGCACGGCCAGGTGGCGGCCCGTTTCGTTGGCTGGGGACGGTGACTGTAGCATGGGGTGGTGGGCGTTGAGGTCGCCCGCAACCAAGAGACTGGAGTGGGAGGCGAGGGTGAGAAGCTCTCCTGCCTCCAGCTGGTGTCGCTGGCTCCTGTATACGTTGTATACCAGGAGCGGGAGACTTCCCACCTGCAGCTCCAGCGCCAGGACCTCCACTCCGTCCCCGCAGTTGACTGGGGCTGCAACCCTGCGGTGAGGGATTGTGCTCCTCACCAGCGCTGCACAGCCTCGGGTGCCCTCCGCTGTGGGGAGCGAGTGAAGGGTGTAGCCCGCCACCCTCCATTCAAAGTCGGCGGGCGTCAGTGTTTCCTGGAGGAGCACAACGTCAAGGTGCTCCTCGAAGACGGCCTGTAGGACTTGATGTTTCTTGGGTCGCAGGCCCTGCACGTTCCATTGCAGGACTCTGAGCCTGGGGGGCCCTGCAGGCTGGTCCGCGTGGGTGGCGCCCTCAGCATATCTCCTCTCCATGTTGGTGGTGAAGGTCTGGTGGTTGGAGGGAGGGGCACAGACGTGGGTCCCTCGAGTTCAGCGGTGGTGGCAGGAGGCCGCACTCAGAGATGGCCGTGGCCGTCTCCTGGCGGAGAAGCGCGTCCAGATCGTCCCGCCTAGCGGGGACGTGATCAGGGCTGGCAAGCAGCTCCGCCATCAACTGCACCATCCGCGCCATGAGGCAGTTGACCACCGCGCGGGTTTCTTCGCTGAGACAGGCGGGCACCCCGTGGAGAGGATCGCTCGGGACCATGGCTCTCCTCCTCACCGTTGTCGGTGCTGGGCCTGTCGCCGCACGGGCGGGGGCGTCGCCGGGAGGGTCTCTCCCTTGTGTGCCGCTGCTCGGGTGGTGGGGCTTGGCTCGAGCATGCTTGGTAGGGGTGCTACCTGAGCGAGTGGAGGGGTGGGCGGAGGGGGTGCGGCTCTCCGTGCCTATGGCTGGAGGCTGTACCTCGGGTCGGCGGTGAGGGGGTTGCCGGTTAATCTCTTCCGGTCTTGCCGCTGGCTGGGACGGGGGTTGGGGGGTGGCTGAGGGGGCCTGCCGCGGGACCCAAGCTGACCTGACTGGAGGTGGGGCGGGTGCAACGGGATCTCGCGCTGACCTTCCTGGCTGGCCACGTGGTGGATGCTGTTGCTGCTGGGGCTGAGCGATCTGTTGCCGGGGCTGCCCATGCGACGCTGTATGGCGACGTCGACGTTGCCGCCTTGGTGGCGCCTGAGACTGCTGTTGTTGCTGCTGGCGTGAACGAGGCATCCTACGGAGCCTCTCAGGGCACTGGGGGTTCCACGCGTGGTGGTTTTTCCCACAGTTTGGGCACCTGGCGGTGGTTGCCTCGTTGGCCTTATGGCGGGCGATGCACTCCTCCGTCGGGTGGGGCAGGCTGCACACGCCGCACCTGGCGGCATGTTCGCACCGCGCCTGCAGGTGGTTGTACCGTTGGCACCTGTAACATCTTACAGGCTCACCTTGGTAGGGGCGCAGGGAGTATCTGCCCCAGCAGCCGAGATCCAACTTGGCGGGCGGCGGCCCCACACACACAAGTAGCACCTGTCTCGTGGGCAACTTGTCCCTCTTGGAGGTCAGACGCTGGGCGGAGGTCACCTGAGGGTGAGCCTCTACCGCCTCGAGAGGCAGGTCGAGCGGGTAGCGCTCCAGCACCACCTTGTGCCTCTTTTCGCTTGGGTCGAGGAGGAGCACCCTGTTTCCTTCCTCCGCGATGCGGCGCAGGAGTGCCGTGGAATCCTCGTCCTTGGGCGTGACCACGTGCTCACCCTTGAGATTAACCCTTACCTGTATCCGAAGGGTCGGATACTCCCTCTCGAGGGCAGAGATGGCTCGGTAAGAGTTCTCGTATTCGCCCAGGCTGCCCAGCTTGAACTTGGGCCTCGGGGGCTGGTGGCGGCGAGCTCGGCTGGTCGTGACGGTAGTCCATCCTTGCTCCTCACCGCCGTCCTGCTGCTGCTGCTGCACCACGTCGCTGAAAACGGAGAGGTCGAGTGGGGCCCAGTCCGCTTCGGTAGCGTTGTCCTCCTGCCATGAAGGCTGGAGGCTGCGGGTGGCTCGCTTCGGTGAGCGCTCATCACTGCTGCTGTCCTCCAGCAGGTTACGGGCCGCTTTCTTGGGCGTGGAGCACTTTAGGGATGCTGAAGAAGAGGATGCTCTTGCCCTCTTCCCTGAACCGTTGTTCAGCACTAGCACTTGGTCACTGTTGAATGCCATGACGATTGAACGAGGCGGGAACGACACACGTGGTATTTAGGGTAGGTCAGAGGGAGCGTGGCAGCGACCACGTCCGACCCCGACCGTGGCCCAGTCGTGACTGCTTTATTTAACAAAAACATGAACATGTACACAAGAAATACTGAACATAAAAAATGATTTACATAAAGATATGGACAAAGAGAATGAATGTGTGTGTGTATGTCTGTGTGAAGAAAGGAGTAATATGATGTATAGAAAAGACGTGTAACGTATGTGTCGAAAAGCGTGCACAGAATGTGTATGTATAAAAAAATGAGGAAGAAGAGATGAAAGACGAAAAATCTGTGCAGTAGAAAGAGAACGGGAGGCTGAAAACATATAAGAGAAAACGGAGTGCTTGGAGCGGTGACTTGTGTTTACAGAATGAATGTGTGTGTGTATGTCTGTGTGAAGAAAGGAGTAATATGATGTATAGAAAAGACGTGTAACGTATGTGTCGAAAAGCGTGCACAGAATGTGTATGTATAAAAAAATGAGGAAGAAGAGATGAAAGACGAAAAATCTGTGCAGTAGAAAGAGAACGGGAGGCTGAAAACATATAAGAGAAAACGAAGTGCTTGGAGCGGTGACTTGTGTTTACATATTACTGGTTCTGAGAAGCGCGTAAGCTTTAGTGTACCCTGAATATGAGAGAAAATGGGATATTTCTATGGCTGACTAGATTATTTACTACAACATGACAGAACCCTGAGGAACACCACTGTTAACAGTACTTAGAAGAAGAACAGTGACCATCTACCACAGCAGCAATAGAACGGTCAGAGATGAGACTTGAGATGAAATTGCAGAGAGAAGGATAGAAGCCTTACGGGGGTAGTATGGAAATCAAAGCTTTGTGCCAGACCCCATCCAAATGTTTTGATATGTCTAAGGCAACAGCGAAAGTTTCATTCAAATCCCTAAAAGAGGATGACCAAAACTCAGTAGAACGGCCTCTACGGAACACACACTGGCGATCAGAAAGAAGGTTGTGAAGTGATAGATGTTTAAGAATCTTCCTGTTGAGGATAGATTAAACTTTAGATACGTATGAAATTAAAGCAAAAGCACGGTAGACTGAGGGATGAAAGTGGTCACCCTTCTTAGGAACAGGCTGAATATAGGCAAACTTCCATCAAGAAGGAAAGGTAGATGTTGATGGACAGAGTTGGAAGAGTTTGACTAGCAAGATGCAAGAACGGAGGCACAGTTTCAAAGAACAATAGGAGGGACTCCTTCAAGTTCATAAGTCTTGCGAGGGTTAAGGCCAGTGAGGACATGGAAAACATCATTGTGAGGGATCTTAATGGGCAGCATAAAGTAGTCGGAGGGTAGAGGAGAGCGACGGACAAACGCTGAATCATCCAAGGTAGAGTTTTTAGCAAAGGTTTGAGAGAAGAGTTCAGCTTTAAAAATAGATGAGATGGCAGTGGTGCCATCAGGTTGGAATAAAGGAGAGAAAGATGAAGAAGCAAAATTATTGAAGATGTTTTTGGTTAGGTGCCAGAAGTCACGAGGGAAATAAGATCTTGAAAGATTTTGACACTTTCCATTAACAAAGGAGTTTTTGGCTAGCTGGAGAATAGACTTGGCATGATTCCGGGCAGAAATATAAAGTACATGAGATTCAGGTGATGGAAGGCTCAAGTACCTTTTGTGGGCCACCTCTCTATCATGTATAACCCTAGAACAGGCTGTGTTAAACCAAGGTTTGGAAGATTTAGGACGAGAAAGAGAGAATGAGGAATGTATGCTTTCATGTCAGACACTCTCATCTCTTTTATTCACTCAGTACACAGAGACAGGCCTCTGACACGTAAGAAGTAATCATTCCAAGGAAAATCAGCATAATACCTCCTGAGGTCCACCCATTTGACAGAGGCAACTCCGCTTTGGGGAATCTCGAGGAGGGACTAGAGCGATAGGACAAGATAAGATATGAAATTGTGATCAGAGTAGCCCAACAGAGAAGAGAGGGTAACAGCATAAACAGAAAGATAAGAGGTTAGGAAAAGATCAAGAATGTTGGGCGTATCTCCAAGACGGTCAGAAATACGAATTGAGTGTTACACCAGTTGGTCTATGTCGTGCAGGAGAGCAAAATTAAAGGTTAATTCACCAGGATAGTCAGCGAAGGGAGAGGAAACCCAAAGCTGGTGGCGATCATTGAAATCTCCAGGAGTAGAGATCTCTGCAAAAGAGAAGAGAGTCAAAATATGCTTCACTTTGGAAATTAAATAGTCAAAGAATTTTTTATAGTCAGAGGAATTAGGTGATAGGTATACAGCACAGTTTAAGAATGCTGTAGTCGTAGCCAGATGGTGGAAAATTCGGAAGATTCAAGAGTGTGGGCACGAGAGCAAGTTAAGTTGCTGCGCACATAAACGCAACATCCAGCTTTGGATTGAAAATGAGGCTAGAGAAAGTAAGAGGGAACAGATAAGGGGCTACTGTCATTTGCTTCAGACACCTGAGTTTCAGTAAGGAAAAGAAAAGGAGGTTTAATAGAGGAGAGGTGGTGTTCTACAGTTTCCAAATTAGATCTAAGTTAGTGAAGAAGTTGAGGGGAGTGTTAAGACACTCAAGACACTACTCAAGATGAGTAGCTTTGTTCTGAAAACTCAAACAATGACAGTTTCTAGTCTTTATTTATATATATATATATATATATATATATATATATATATATATATATATATATATATATATATATATATATATATATATATATATATATATATATATATATATATATATATATATATATATATATATATATATATATATATATATATATATATATATATATATATATATATATATATATATATATATATATATATATATGTATATGACGTCGTATAAGTAATCGGCGAGTTTATCTGTTTACAGATTATTGAACGTTTATCTTGATATCTGATGTTTCAGTTACTCTTGTGGTCGTTGATAGAAAAAAGCGAGGAAGATCTAGGGAAGGCACTAGAGAAAGGCGCTAACGTCAACCTGTTGAGCCCCACGGGTTCGAGTCCCCTTCACGTCGCTGCTCTCAGGGATTCGGCATGGCTCATCGACATTCTTCTAAAGTATGAGGCCAGAGTGGACCAAAAAGACAACTCTGGTTTTACTCCTCTCATGGTGGCCGCTCTCAACGGTAAGACGGACGCTGCTAGGGTACTGCTGTCCAATGGCGCCGACCCGAACATAAAGCGTCCAAGCAACGGGCAGACAGCCTTGCACCTGGCCATGGACAGTCGAAGTCGGATGGTGGTGCGCGCTCTAGTGGACGCAGATGCGGATATTAATGCCCAGGCCAATGACAGGAAGTTTACGCCGCTACATTTGGCAGCTGTGTTGAATGCTGGAGAACTGGCACACGTGCTACTTGAAGACCCTCAGTGTGATGTAACGATTCTAGACAGTAATGGACGCACCGCAGCTATGGTGGCCACAGATAATGGAAACCACCGTCTGGGTGAAGACCTCCGTGTGTACGCAATGACGAAGAGTAAGGCAGACAAGGTGAGTCCTTTGTTAGGATTAAGGGAAAAGATGATATTTTATCATAGTATAAAGTAATCTTTTCATAATGAGTAGCTTTGTTTTGAAAACTCAGACAATGACAGTTTCTAGTCTCTTCATAGTGTTCTTTATTTTACTGGGATGAAGCAGGTTACGGAAATAATAAATACCTGTAAAGTTTGTCACCAGATGATTTACATAATTCAAAAGTAAATAGCTTCTTTAGTTAAGATGTGATTACGTTCCACCATTTTGGATGTGTCGTTTCATTAAGGTAAAAAGTGGATGCAACGATGCTCATCCTTTTAGGAACTGTTGTCAGCCGTCATGGAGCTGGACGAAGAGGCTGCGAGGAAAGCTTTGGCTGGTGGCGCCAACGCCAATCTGTGCCTCCACGCCGCCGCCATGAAGGGCTCAGTGTCGCTCATCAAAATCCTCCTGGATCATCGGATCGATGTGAACCAAATCGACTCCTTGGGTTTCACCCCTCTCATGGTGGCCGCCCTTAATGGCAATACGGACGCTGTCACGGAACTCATGGCGAATGGCGCCAACCTGAACCTGAGGGGTAGGGACGGCGAGACAGCCTTACACCTGGCCATGAAAAGCGCCAATCTCAGGGTGGTGAATGAGCTGCTCAAGAAAGGGGCAGATATCAATGCGCAGACAAAATCCGATAAGTTCACACCGCTGCATTTTGCAGCTTATTTCAATATTCAACATATAAGAAGGGTTTTGGAAATGCATACAAAGTGCAACACTGAGATTGTTGACTGGAAGAGTCGCACTGCCGCAAAACTAGCTGAGGAGCGTCGCCGTCAGCTTGGAATGCTGCCAGAGTCAGCTGACGGGAACATGACGAAAGTAAGGACAGAAGCATGTTCCAATAAAAGATGTAAACCTTATTTTTTTTTTTTTTTTAGTTTATGAGTGTTGTGTTGGCTAATTCAAAACGTTTTATTTCTTGCAGCCGGTGGAGGTCAGTGAGAATGTGTACAAGGTCACTTCATCACCACGAGGAAGAGTTATAGTTCTTAATTATGAAAATTTTGGAGAAAAAGACTATCGAAGTGGAGCCATATGGGATACCAAAAAACTTGGAAACCTTTTCACCAAGGTAAGGAGGCACTTGCAAGCTTATCGGGAACGTATGTAATGGCCAGCGTGGATTGATTGCTTGTTTGCTTATTATCTGAGTGAGTGAGTGATGTAAGGCTGGGTTACAAAACAGATTACAAGTGAAAAAATCAAGTCCAAAATATTTATTTATTTTTTTATGTAGGAGGGACACTGGCCAAGGGCGACAAAAGTCTAATAATAATAAAAAAAAAGAGTCCATTGAGATATCGGTCCCCGAATAGGGTCCGAAGTGGTAATAAAAAAAATGAAGGATACGTGTCTTGAAACCTCCCTCTTGAAGGAGTTCAAGTCATAGGAAGGTGGAAATACAGAAGTAGGCAGTGAGTTCCAGAGTTTACAAGAGACAGGGATGAATGATTGAAAATACTGGCTAGTTCTTACATTAGAGAGGTGGACAGAATAGGGGTGAGAGAAAGAAGAAAGTCTTGTGTAGCGAAGCTGCGGGAGGAAGGGAGGCATGCAGTTAGCAAGATCAGAAGAGCAGTTAGCATAAAAATAGCGGTAGAACATAGCGAGAGATGCAACACTGCGGCGATGAGAAAGAGGCTGAAGACAATCAGTTAGAGGAGAGGAGTTAATGAGACGAAAAGCTTTTGATTCCACCCTGTCTAAAAGAGCGGTATGAGTGGAATCCCCCCCTCCCCCCGAAATGTGAAGCATACTCCATACATGGACGGATAAGGCCCTTGTACAGAGTTAGCTGCTGGATCGGGGTGGGGATGAGAAAAACTGGGGGAGACGTCTCAGAACACCTATAGAAGCTATTTACCTAGAGATGAGATGTGAAGTTTCCAGTTTAGATCATAAGAAAAGGAGAGACCGAGGATGTTCAGTGCAGAAGAGGGGGGACAGTTGAGTGTCATTGAAGAAGAGGGGATAGTTGTCTGGAAGACTGTGTCGAGTTGATAGATGGAGGAATTGAGTTTTTGAGGCAATGAACAAAACCAAGTTTGCTCTGCCCCAATCAGAAATTTTAGAAAGATCAGAAGTCAGGCGTTCTGTGGCTTCCCTGCATGTACTGTTTACTTCCTGAAGGGTTGGTCGTCTATGAAAAGACGTGGAAAAGTGCAGGATGGTATCATCAGCGTAGGAGTGGATAAGACAAGAAGTTTGGTTTTAGAGGATCATTGATGAATAACAGGAAGAGAGTGGGTGACAGGACAGAACACTGAGGAACACCATTGTTAATAGATTTAGGAGAAGAACATTGACCGTCTATCACAGCAGCAATAGGAAACTTTTGATGGAGTTACAGAGAGAAGGATAGAAGCTATAGGAGGGTAGTTTGGAAATGAAAGCTTTGTGCCAGACTCTATCAAAAGTTTTTGCTATGTCTAAGGCAACAGCAAAAGTTTCACCAAAATCTCTAAAAGAGGATGACCTAGACTCAATAAGGAAAGCCAGAAGATCACCAGTAGAGCGGCCTTGACAGAACCCATACTGGCGATCAGATAGAAGGTTGTGAAGTGATAGATGTTTAAGAAGCTTCCTGTTGAGGATAGGTTCAAAAACTTTAGATAGGCAGGAAACTAAAGCATTAGGACGGTAGTTTGAGGGATGAGAACGGTCACGCTGTTTAGGAGCAGGCTGAATATAGGCAAACTTCCAGCAAGAAGGAAATGTAGATGATGACAGACAAAATTGAAAGAGTTTGACTAGTGAAAGTGCAAGCACGGAGGCGCGGTTTCTGAGAACAATAGGAGGGACCACATCAGCCCCATAAGTCTTGCGAGGGTTTAGGCCAGCGAGGGCATGGAAAACATCACTGCGAAGAATTTTAATAGGTAGCATGGAGTAGTCAGAGGGTAGAGGAGAGGAAGGAACAAGCCCTGAACCATCCAAAGTAGAGTTTTTAGTAAAGGTTTGAGCGAAGAGTTGAGCTTTAGAGGTAGAGTTTTTGGCTAGTTGGAGAACAGACTTGGCATGGTTCCAGGCAGAAATATAAAGGGCACGAGATTCTGGTGATGGAAGGCTCAAGTATCTTTTGTGGGACACCTTTCTATCACGTACAGGACGAGAACAGACTGTGTTAAAACAAGTTTTGGATCATTTGGGTCGAGAAAAAGAGTGAGGAATATATGCCTCCATGACACTATCACCTCTGTTATTCGCTCGGCACACAGAGATATGTCTCTGTTACGGAAGCAGTATTCATTCCAAGGAAAATCAGCGAAATACCTCCTCAGATCTCTCCAGCTAGCAGAGGCAAAGCGCCAGAGGCACCTCCGCTTAGGGAATTCTGAGGAGGGATTGGAGCGACAGGACAAGATACAGATTGTGATCGAAGGAGCCCTGTGAGGTCACAGCTGGGTTTAATGATAAGTTCACAGTACCCTCTGATCCAGAGCTTTAGACCTCCTTCAATATCGTGAAATAAGTAATATATATATATATATATATATATATATATATATATATATATATATATATATATATATATATATATATATATATATATATATATATATATATATATATATATATATATATATATATGCTTTTTATAAATAAGAAAAATAAAATCTCAAATATCAGACCGTAAAGAAGTGTCCTCCCAAGCACAGATGGATTATCAAGTGGAAACTCACCACAACTTGAAGTACCAAAAGACCAAAGAGATCCTCAACTTCTTCCGGAGTAGTGATAAGATGGCGCAGGTGGACTGTGCTGTGGTGTGTGTGCTGAGCCACGGCGTCAGCCAAGACACCTTCATCACATCAGACAACATAGACATGACTGTGGACGAGGTGAGTTTTACTGCTGCGGTCGCTCTTTGCAAAGCATTCAGAGCACTGTACGAACTGAGGATTTCTCTTTTACTACTCGTATTACTATATCATCAGTTTCTGTAAAGTTTTCACGTACCACACTGTCAAGGGGTTAGAGAGAGAGAGAGAGAGAGAGAGAGAGAGAGAGAGAGAGAGGGAGAGAGAGAGAGAGAGAGAGAGAGAGAGAGAGAGAGAGAGAGAGAGAGAGAGAGAGAGAGAGAGAGAGAGAGAGAGAGAGAGATACAGAAAGAGAATGTGTGAAAATATTGCCTAACAGTAGAAAATTTAAGATATCACGGTAAGGTAAGCTGTTCCATTTGGTAATAAACTTAATTTTACAGGATTCAAGAGTTCTTACTGTACTAATCAGTCTTTCGTTCTGTTAATCGCAATACTAAATTTTGCCTCTAGATATACAGTTACTTCACGGATGACCAGTGTCCGTACCTGAAGGGAAAACCGAAGCTCTTTCTCTTCAATTATTGTCGAGGTTGTTACATAGAACCTGGCTGCGCCCTTAACAAATCTCGTGAGTTATATCTTTGTGTGTGTATGTGTGTGTGTGTGTGTGTGTGTGTGTGTGTGTGTGTGTGTGTGTGTGTGTGTGTGTGTGTGTGTGTGTGTGTGTGTGTGTGTCAGAGAGGGCTTGTCCTACATAAACACTTCCCATCTTCTAGCAATTCCTTCACAACTAAGGATGAAATAACAACCTGTCACTGTGGTTAGACCAATAAGTCACTGCCTTTTTACGGTTGTATTTTCCTTTCCTGTTCTCTGATATTCTTGCACCACCAACAGAAGTTAACGATGACCTCGCAACACAAGGAACTAAGGAAAATTCTCCATCTAGAGAAACACTCAAAGACTACATTTCTATTTACGCGACCATGGAGGGAATCAAAGCTTTACGGAATATGTGGAAAGGAACCTACTTCGCAGAGGCAGTGAAGAGGACATTCAACCAATACGCCGATGTCCTTGACGTGGTGAGGTTAGCAGAGGAGCTGAAAAACTACCTGAAGAATATAGGTGGAACCACGATATCTGTTGATGACAAAACCACCAAAAAGTTTTATCTTAACCTCCCACGGAAGAACTGAGTGGATCAGCGACATGATGAGATATTTGTGACATCAGCGAGTTGAATATAGAGGACTGAAACTTTAAGAGGCACAGAGGACGACAGGGCTTTTGTTTATTTATGAATGATAGATAGTAGATTAAACGCTTACTAGCACTTATTATTAGATATGACTAGATGAGAGTCCTTTGTAGTGTTTTAAGGGCGATGGAATCACATCTGGTCGTTTCTTTGTTTATGGACGAGGTAGTGCTCTCGCTTCAGAGTCTAGCCCTGAACTCTCTCTCGATGGAGAGGTCAGTCGGTATTTATCTCATAGCCCCACGGGGGGAGGAAAGGGAATGAATGTGCAGGTTGTCAGGTGTGTCTTCAAGAGACAGGGACGGTGAGGTGAGGTGCGAACTGTCACCTGAAAGAAGTGACATTACTACTACCTGGGACAGGTAGTAGTAGTAGTAGTAGTAGTAGTAGTAGTAGTAGTAGTAGTAGTAGTAGTAGTAGTAGTAGTAGTAGTAGTAGTAGTAGTAGTAGTAGTAGTAGTAGTAGTAATTATATTACACTGGTACATTAGTGCAAGAACTAAGCAAACTCATCTGGGTTTTCAAGTGTGTTTTCATGATTCCAGTGATAGCTTAGAAATTCAGCGGCCTTTGAAAATAATCCTCGTGACAGAAGCAAGCTGGCGGTCATGTTCGTGTGGGTTGATTTGTAACGATTGGAATGGCGCTTTAAGTTTTCCAGTTGTCAGGGTTGAGATTTGTTAATTTGTGAGGGAACATACTTTTTTTCTTTTGAATTTAAAAATGAATGTTGGGTGACTGAGATAAGTAAGTATGCATAAAACATGATCTTACGGAAGCCTTCCAAATAATTCAGGCACGGCTGTAATACGTCTGCCCTTAAAATAGATTTCTCTTTGGTTGAACATGAGTCTGACTGATTAAGAGGTGTGCAAGGTTTTCCTTTTTATTTGTTTTTGTTTTGTTAGCAACTTGTATGCTAAGGCGAATTATTCATTTCCTTATCATCCTTTGAATTTTGAGTCTAATTGAACACTTCTCTTATTTTCTTCTACTTTTTTATAGTACTTGTATGGCGGAGTGTTTAAATTTACAGCACAGATTTTTTTCCTTTTTATTTTGACAGTATAATTATGTATATCGCAGTAAACAAATTTATAGCATGACATATGACTATCTTATTAACCTTTTCTCATGCTACATTGGTTAAATTTTTCCGCAGCACCAAAGTAAGGACCAGCCAGCAGAGCGGCGCGTCCTTAAGAGAAAGAACTGTATTTTCAAACGTTTCGGCGTTTTGTCTCCACCAATACTGACGAACTCTAGGTGATATTAACAGGATTTTCAAAGATGTTTCATAGCTCTATTACTAATTGAACATATATTCTACACCCTCAGTGATAAGAGCCTATAAGAACCTGACTAATAATCGCTGCGGCTTCTGTAAATATTCCTTATGAAAGTCCAAAAAACGTTTCAGAAAACACGACCAACAAGTCAAGTTTTAAGAAGAGCGAAATAATGCCGTAACTTAAAAGCGATTGCGAATACAGGACAATTTGCTAACATGCGGTGCCGTTTGAGGCGATGTTCAGCACTCTATCTGCAGCTACTGACCAGACATCGCCCGTCGTCAGTTCCTCGGGGTGGCGGTAGTGGAGGAGCAGCGGGCCAGCGGCAGGGTCAGTGTTGTGTCTGGTTCGGTGTGGAGAGGACAGGCGCTCCGTCCTCTGTGTGTCAAGCTCCCGGTCGAACGCTGCCACGCCGCGTCGCCTCTGCTCTCGCTCTACCGTACTTTCTCTGATTCTGGATAATTTTCGCACCGTACCTCTACTACATTCAAAAGGCTCTAGTTGAAGTAACATGGGTTTTTATTAAAGTATCTTTATGGTTATTGTGACAGATTAACAAGATTTCTACATTATCAATAGGCGAAACTCTTGAAAACCCTGCTAATCACCTCTGTGACCTTTGAAAATAATCGTGATGAGATAGCGAAGCATTTCGGAATACGGGTAGTTCCAGCGTGTACACGACTTGCAGACTTAACCGTAGTGAACATTTGTACTTGTGATATAGAAACATTTGAAGGCACATGAATGATAGCGTGTGTGTGTGTGTGTGTGTGTGTGTGTGTGTGTGTGTGTGTGACTTTTTGCGGTTCTTTCCTTCCGTCACGTTGTGTTAATATTACAAACACAATGTCAAATCACAGCAAGATGACAGCCGCCAGTGTCAAGACAGCGATGTGTGTCTTCTTGTCATTTATTTACCCATGACGCGAGTGTAACAAATTTCGTGACATTTTTTTTCCTCTCCTCTCCTAACTCTCTCCTGTCTCTTAGTTGCTCCTCCAGGTGTCTCTTGTAGCTGCTTCTCCTTCTTCTGATGTTTTTTTCCTTTGCCTTCTTCTTTTTTGAACCTAATAAGAATTTAACTCGAGCAAACTTTTATTTATTTATTCACATATTATTTATTTGTCTTTACGTGTAAAGAACGCTGGTTAAGGATTAGAAGAAAAAATCGATTCTGCTTCACGCATATATATATATATATATATATATATATATATATATATATATATATATATATATATATATATATATATATATATATATATATATATATATATATATATATATAAAAGAAGAAGAATATAAAAAATTCCATTCATGAGAAGCAGTTTAGTTTTTGAGGTGTCTTTGTATCCTCTCAATTGAATAGTCTGCGTCAGATGGCTGAGGGAAAAAAAAAAAAAAATAACCAGAGAGTTCCAGAGCCAAGTGTTAACTCTTCACTTATCAACATTACTACCTATTCTGTATTCCTTATCATTGCGCGCCACTCGGTCTCCTTCAGTCCTCCAAACTTCGACTTGCTCCATTTATGATGATTTAATCCTTCGTGCCTCAGTAATTCCAAAGAACACTCCAATACAAAGTCTCCTTAATCTCCTGCGCAATATTTTCTGCCTCGAATCGTAACACACGTAAACACTGCTTGCCCCCAAAAATGGTGGTGATAACTCGCTTCGAGACTCCTGGTATAGTCGTGGCTAGAAGTCGAGTAACATGCTACATTCACTTCCATTGCGTTTGGAGTTCTCCCTCAATCTCAAGAAGTCTTCGTATCTGCTGAGAATCTATCTATCCATTGTCAGGTTATGTACGGAGACTTTTAGCAGATAAGAGGACTTGAGATTGAGAGAGAGAGAGAGAGAGAGAGAGAGAGAGAGAGAGAGAGAGAGAGAGAGAGAGAGAGAGAGAGAGAGAGAGAGAGAGAGAGAGAGAGAGAGAGAGAGAGAGAGAGAGAGAATGAAACGCTTAACAAAGTACAAGTGAGTGTTGCAGGTTGCAGTTTTTCATAAATTTTTTCGCCATTATCTTTCTGTTTTCCATCCCAGCGAAAAACGGTGCTTCTGCAAGACCAAGCTTCTCCGGAAAAACATATTAGTAACACACACACACACACACACACACACACACACACACACACACACACACACACACACACACACACACATACACACACACACATACACACACACACATATACACACACACTCAAAAAAAAAAAAAATCTTGCACCGTTCTGAGCTTTTCCATTCCTTTCCCCCATGACCATCACACGACTGGCATTATTACCGAATTATTCCTGATGGTGCTCTCTACGGCCCGTCTGGTCATGATCTCCGGGGGATTTACAACTCTAGTGGAGTCACTCTTGCTGACATTGAAATCATCGACTCTTTCCTGACATTCAGCCAACTTACTTTTTTTTTTCTTTTTTTCCCTGTTAGTCTTCATCATCGTCAACCTTTCCTTTTTTCTGGATAAAGTTTATTTATTTATTTATTTATTTTATTTTTTTTTACGTATGCAGGAGGTTAACTAAGGCCTCACATATAGGGGAGAGAAAAGTCTGTTAAACTGTCACTCCCCAGATGTAAAATAAAATAATTCGTCTCACGATTTCATATGTTGCGGCGCTGATGCTTGAATATCCAGTCAATCAATCAACCAATCTATCAATAAGTAAGTCAAGAAAATCAATTGTCTTGACAGGCGCACGTGTTCAACTACTTCGTACATTCAATCAGTCAATCAACAAAACCAATAATCTTGTCGGAAGTATGCACGCAACTACTTTGTTATTTTGTACTTACATTGAAAATACCACACATACACACACAAAAGAAACGTGATCACCAAGCCCTAACAGTACCATTTCCACCAAACCCACATACCTTACAATGCAGCAAGTTCCCGCGGGGCGCTCCTCTCACCCTCGCAGCATCTTTCTCTTGTCGTCCGCCTCGGCCCTCGCCTCGCTCCAGCCTCTGAGGGAAGGAAAGAAAATACGCAATTAAGCCTGAGGATCACCACCACGCCTCGTTACCTGTGCTCCTGGCCAGGAAAACACCAAAACATTTATTCCTGAAGAAGGGACGAGAGGGAAACACGACAGATGGGAGAATTAAAAGCAGGAGGACATGGAGGATGACAAAGAAAAAAGGGAAAAGGAGAAAAGGACGAAAGACAATAATGCAGGAATAATAATGTAACATATGTTCAAGTTGTCATTAATGTCTTTTTTCATGATGAGGCTCTGGATATCTGTCTATTTTTTTCTCAGTTTCTGTCGTCCCTTTTCGCTGTTCGTAGTAGGTCTGTGTGTGTGTGTGTGTGTGTGTGTGTGTGTGTGTGTGTGTGTGTTAGAAAGACCCGTCAGAGTTGGATAGCATGACAGATCAGCAATGGGAATGTAAAAAGGAAATAAAAAGACTACTGTAGGGGCGAAGGGGAAGCCATGTGTGTATGTGTATGTGTGTGTGTGTGTGTGTGTGTGTGTGTGTGTGTGTGTGTGTGTGTGTGTGTGTGTGTGTGTGTGTGTGTGTGTAGTGACCCAACCCGTAACACTATGCATGAGGTGACACCCGGAGCTCCCTCGCGTACCTTCCTATCTGGAGCGACACACTCTTCAAACAAGTATTAAGTCCTCCAGAGCCTGGCTGGTCCCTCGCTCTCACGGCTCGGCGACACACACACACACACACACACACACACTCTCTCTCTCTCTCTCTCTCTCTCTCTCTCTCTCTCTCTCTCTCTCTCTCTCTCTCTCTCTGTGTGTGTGTGTGTGTGTGTGTGTGTGTGTGTGTAATCCCTTGCATCGCTATATTATTCATTTTCATTCAGATTATAATAAAGAAGACTATAGTCATTCCTTGAAGAGGAAAAAAAATAAGGGCACAGAGAACGTGGAGTTAACCCCACAAAGCGAACACTGAAAAAAAAAAAAAATAGAAAAGAAAACGTAACCGCACAGAGTTATTCAACGGTGTGGAGAACAAACCTTACGATAATTAAACTACTGAGAGTGGAGAGGATGGCATCGTCCACTTGAGGAGGAGGATCCGGCCTTGTGGAACTGTCATCGAGAGAAGGAAAGGATACGAGAGAAAAAAATAAAATAAAATTCACAACAACAGGTACACAGTAGAGAAATAAAAGCTAAAAAAAAAAAAAGAATCACGTTAGGGGGTGTTGTTATAAAGGCAAGACGCCCTCAACGCTGCACAACGTAACTTTCGTCTCTGTCGCCGCCATGAGGAGCAGCAATCACACCTTCAGATACCTGACCGCCACACAGGCCCAGTACCTGCCGCGTGAGTATACAGGAAGGTCTTGAGTGTCTTTCCTGCTATTGCTGCGTTGCTTCATCGCTTCTTACAGCTGAGTGATCTGACTGTAATGCATCTCTCTTCCGTTTTCTTACTTCATCTCCTTTCGACTTTACTTTTTCTTTACTTTTTCTTTCTCCTTTCGACTTCTTCATCTTCATTCTACTCCTTCATTCATCTTCAGTACACTTCTTAGTTCATTTCCTTTCCACTGTTTACTTTTTTCTTTACTTCATCTTCTTTTCATTTTTTACTTCATCTCCAGTCCATTTTTACCTCATCTCTTTTCCACTGTTTATTTTTTCTTTACTTCATGTGTTGCATGTGCTGCTGCTTTCTGCTTCTTTCCTGAATGGTTGACTCTACACGTGGTCTGTGGATGGATTTGTGATGAAAGCTGTATTTATGTATTCGCATTATCATTTATTTTTCTTAATTCTTATCTACATTGTGCTCGGTTCGTCAGTGTTTCAGTTCAACTGGTTCACCTGACAGTCAACCACCTGCTCAACACTTAGCAATTACTGCATTCCCGTTCTGCCGAGTGATTAATGGGTCTCGTATATTTCGCACCAGGTGATGCAAAATGTTCAGTGATGGAAGGTAGCGTAATGACGTTGTGTGTTCCCTCACGTGGCAGGAGAGTCAGGCAATTAGAGTCCGGGGCTGAAAACATTAGAGCTAAGGAGTTTGTACTTAACCATTTGTACTATTAACATAAAAAGAAGTAACGGGTGGATAATAGGAAGCAAGCAAATAAGGGAAGCAACAAAAAAGTAATTAGGCCAATCAGCCATTAGTGTCCGGAGCTGAAAACTTGACAATGCGGTGATGATGAAGCTTTCGTAAGCTGGGGAGCTCCATTCTGAACCTTTTTTACTGTTAATAATAACAAAATGATCAATAAATAAATAAATAACCCGTGGATTAATAAAAAACACAAGAAAGTAAGGGAAGCTGCATGAAACCATTAGGCCTACACGTGGCAGCCTTTTTATTTTCATCTGTTGTCTTCATCCATAACTTTGTTTAATCTTTTAAAGCTTCCTAATGACTCGGCACTAACAGCCTGATAATGTTGCGATAGGATGAGAATCGTGATGTACGCGCCGATTGCTGTGTCCTGCTCCTAAGCCTCTGCCTGGCTATGAAGCGCTCGTCACGTCAGTAAAAGATCGTGGCCAACAGAAAGAAATTTGGAGATGAATCTATGCAAAGATTCAGTTGTCTGTAAAAAGCTGGATATCGTTTTGTCATGTAAACGTTTCGTCAACATAGAACAGTTTATTATTTCGCACCAGTCTCCGCACTTCGAGCACGCCCACATCGCGTGTCCATCGAGCCTCCATGTACTGTGTGGGAGGCAAAGGAACAAGCTAGATTAAGTGCCGGCAAGTACCAATCATCTGTTACAAGTGCGTTAAATATTGGCAGTACTAAACATACGGTGTTTGGCAGCATCTTTACAGACGTGTCAGAAAAAAGTTATAACTTGCTTCTCTGATTTCCTGCAACGAAATGAATCACGAGTGCATTCCATCACCGCGGCGCGTGGGCATCAGGCTGTCAATTGCACGTCAGGTAGGGTGTGAGGCCCCACGTACTCGTAAGAGAAATGGAGGGGGGGGGTGGGGGCATGAAGGACGGTAGCAGGGCGACACACCTGGCGTCACCCTCCACGTCAGTCTTCTCAAGTGGTGCACCTGGACTTGACACCTTCACACTGCATGACTTTGAATCCTGACAGCAATTTTTATTTGTATTTATCTTGTCATGCCATCACGCCGCCGCGAAAGAGAGGTGCTCCACACGGCGACGATAGCGGTGACGGTGTGTGCGGCGGTGAACATCGTGGCCGCCTTACTGATCGCCTTTGTCCTCAGCGAGCACATCCGCCTCCTGCAGCTTCGCAATCTAAATGCCAACGTGGAAGCAAAGGGACACTCGGAAGACATCACTGACTCACACAAAGCCGCCCCCAGCGACCCGTTGCCTGACCAGTCGACGGTCCTACCGGATGGATCCACGGATGAGCCTGAATCGGGGAATTCATCGGCCTTTGATCCCGTTGTCGTCCTGAAGATGATGACGGTTGATTCCTTGTCTCCCTCCTTTACTTCAGTAGACTCACAGCATTCAGTCCAGGTGGCAGACTTCTCGGACAGAACAGAGTCCCCCTCCGCCCCGGCAAACTCGTCCGCTCAGTCCCAGCATCTCCTTGCCATGCCTCGCCACGCCCCTCGGTACAAAACTAAAAGATCCCTCAAGTTGGCTGTGAACGACAAACCTCAACATGAAGAAAAATCCTCCAAGCACGGGGCGTCCAAGAAGCAGAGAGCGGTCAAGGAATCTGAAGTTATTCCTGACGCTCCTCGCCTTCAGAAGTCCAGAAGACGAGCTTGAGTACTCTGAGTCTTTCCTCCTTTACCAAAATTTAATTTGGTACACTTTTTCTATATAATGTCTAGTCCCTCCCCCGTCTCTCTCTCACTCTCACACCTGCACTACCTTAACTATCTCTCTCACCCTAATAATATCCCTCCTCCACACAGCTACAGGGCATAATCTCCTTCATACCTTTTGCCTTCCCCTCAGTTTCTCATTTCCTCCCTCGTCCTTTTTATATTTCGAGAACTGAATTCTTCGTCGTCAGCTTATTAGCCCATCTCTATACGGTGTCGCTATTTTTGATGAGCCGCCTTCAATTTCCTCCGTCACTTGCCATGTTGGTATCTAGTCCCTTCGAGAACTGAATTGTGATAATAAAACGTATTGAATGAATAGCTAAAGATCGGATTCCTTTGAAGAAGCGGATGATATTCAGTGGAGAGGAGGAGGAAGAGGAAAAGGAAGGAGAAGAGGGAGAGGATGACATGATATCTGAAAGGAAATCCCAAGAGAGAGAGAGAGAGAGAGAGAGAGAGAGAGAGAGAGAGAGAATCCCATTACATAATCAACACTAGCGAGTCTCTAGAGCAGGACACATCTATCCTATTCCATCACCGTCACCACCACCACCACGACCACCGCCACTCCCGCCAGACGCACCCATACATAATACAAGGCTGGTTTCAACATTAGCTCTCGGTCTCCCCAGTGAGGAGGAGGGAAAAAAAGGTTGTTTATGCTGCGTTCACTTTGTACGAATGGAGAGCAGCGCCTGAGTTATGTGTGCCAATTAACATGACGCAAACATTCACCGGATAGTCTCTATGTCTGTCTGTTTGTCTGGGTGGCTGGATGGATGGGTGGGTGGGTGGAAGGGTCCGTGGGTGGTTGGGTGGACTGGATGGATGGTTGGCTGGTTGGATGGATGGATGTATGGAAGGATGGCTAGATGGACGAATTGATGGCTGGTTGACTGGCTAGATAAATAGATAGATGGAAGGATGAAGGGATGCATGTCCGAATCTCTCTCTCTCTCTCTCTCTCTCTC